>NC_142870.1:7892700-8204600 GCF_051225735.1 Oryctolagus cuniculus | reverse complement strand
CCTGGAGCCTCGTGGGCCCTCGTGACTGCGTAAGGGGCGACAGGAAGCCGAGTGTGCAGCTTCCGGGCCCCCTGTCCCCCACAGGGAGACGGGGGATGTGCAGAGCCAGCTCCCGGAAGGCTCCAGCACACGCATTTCACAAGAGTCCTGTCCAGTCCACCCCACGGTGAACCAAGACACACAGGGTTTCTCCCAGGCTAACAGGGAGAATGTGGGCTCAGGGACAGAGGTGCTGCTCACCGGCCCAGGGAGAGACGTGATCTCGGGTCTGTGTTAGCATCTGTAAAATGGGATCATAAGCTACGCGCCTACCCCAGGACCTGGCACACCGCAGGTGCCTTCTCCCTGCGTGCTGGGTCAATGACAGGCAGGCCCCCCGGGGGCAGGCAAGTGGCCGTCCTCCATGGAGGACACAGACTCCTGCTTCCTGATTGGACCAACCCAGGCAGCAGGGTGGCGGAGGGTGAGGACTGACGGGCAGATGCAGGCCACACGACCCTCTTTCACCCAGACTCCCGTCTCCTGAGTGCAGGCACCACACAGACAGGCCGGTGTTCAGGGAAGACTCCCACGACCCCCACCCCACCCCCCGCCGGAGGAGGAGTCGAAGAGGAGCGCTCCCTGGACAGCCCCCCCCCCTCGCTTTGCGTGCAGATCCTCGAATCTGTTGCTCTCCTGCTCTGAGAAGAGGGGTCCCACCGTGGGAGAAACCCAGCCTCCATCACTAGAGCAGGTTTCCCAAAGTCGGCCACCTCTGGGAACCCACACGGCCGCCAGGGCCTCGTCAGCAGCCCCGTCCTCAGATTTGCATCCCTGTCCCCCCGGTGCACCTGTGGACAGAAGGGGCATGCAACGGCCAAGCACAGGGATTGGCCAACGGCTGACCGCGTGTGTGACATAGACTGGAATCAGTTTTCTTTGCATCTGGGCATGGGCTAAGGACATGACACAAAATTTGATTTTTGTGGCTATGTCATGTTTTTGTTTTTTTTTTTTTTTTAAGACGTGCTCGTTTGAGGCCATTTGTGATCGATTTCCTAGTCTTGTTGGTATTAAAGGCAGGCAGAGGTGCGGCGAAGCGGACAGGGAGCGGACTGGTTTTCAGTGGGTAGTGGGGTGCAGGCTGTAACCGCTTTAACCCCGAGGCTGTGGGGCCGCCTCTCGCCAGGGCACCCCTGGGCGCCGGCCTGGCAGTGCGGCAGGGGAGCCTGGGTCTCCCGGACAGCGCGCACAAGGCAAAGATCGGACGTCGGTAACATCGGCTTCTCTCTGCTTGGCGTGGCTCCCACGAGTGTTCAGACCGGGGCCGCCCGATTGCCCCGCGCGGGGGGAAGGGGCGGGGGCGACCCGCGGGTCCAGCGTCGGGGGGTGGGGGGCGCTGCTCTGGGCGCGCCCCTTCCTCCCCGGTGCCAGCGTCTAACGTGTCGCCTGTCCCCGCAGCGCCCCCCGCCGCCGCCGTCGCCGCCTCGCGCAGGTTCGGCGAGGACAACGCGCCCCCGCCGCCGCCGAGCTTCCCGAGCTGCGGCCACTACCGCGAGGAGTCTGCGCTGGGCCCGGCCAAGGCCGCCCGGGACGCGGCGCGCCTGGCGCTGGCCCGCGCGGCGCCCGAGTGCTGCGCGCCGCCGGCCCCGGAGCCCCCAGGCGCGCCGGCGCAGCTGCCCTTCGTGCTGCTCAACTACCACCGCGTGCTGGCCCGGCGCGGGCCGCTGGGGGGCGCCGCCGCCGCCGCGCCCGGCCTGGGCTGCGGCCCCGGCGGCCCCGACGCGGCCGGCGCGCTGCGGTCCCGGCTCCCGAGCCCCGCGGCCGCCGCCGCCGCCGCCCCGCCACCCGGCGCGCCGCGGCCGCACTACCTAGGCGCCTCGGTGATCATCACCAACGGCAGGTGACCCCTGCCCGCAGGGGGAAGCCATGGGCCGGGCCTGCCGAGGTTCGCGTGCCACGAAGCAGAGGGGCGAGCCGAATATGCACGATATAAATTAATTTATACAGAGACGACTATTTTAATAGAAGCCCGCAGCCGACTTTAGATTTTTACCGTAGACGCCACGAAGGCGGGCGCCGAGGCTGGGACGAAGGGACCCCCGGCCTTGCTCGCCCCGCGGAGACGTGGGGCGGGGGCCGGGTCGGTTTCCCTCATCTGGAAGTCGGGCTCCCGCACCTGGCCTGCTCCCGGGGCTGGGGGAGGGGCAGGAGACACCAACGCTGTCTTTAAAAAGTCACTCACGGATCTCGCGTTAACTTTTTTTTATTTTTTAATACAAAACTGGAGCCAAGACAGGGGAGGGGGCGCGCGTGCAGCCCCACCGTGTGTGCGTGAACTTGGGTGTGCACTTGGGTGTGCACCCAGCTCCTACTTCTCCCTAACCCCTGTGAACTCTCCATCACCCCAAGAGTGGCACCTTCAGCATATACTGAATAGGCATCAAATGCAAAAAAAAGAGAAAAAAAATTAAAACCCCGATTCCCTGGCCAGACCTTGACGAGAACGACCCCGCCAAGCCGGATTCCACGCGAACCGCCCACCCCCCAGCCCGCGCGCGTCCGCAATTCGCTAGGCGGGGTTTGCTACACGTAATGCTAAGGAAGTTGGTGACGCTGCATGTGCAATAAGGAAAACTGCCTACGGCCTGCACCTTGTGGGAGAAAACGTGCTTCCGGGAAGTAAGGAGACGATGTACACATTTGAAGCATTTTCTGTTATTTTATACACAGCAAGAGGACTGCACATGGACCTGTCATGTGTGTAACCGGTTCACAGAAATCCTTTTCCAAAGCACCAGCCGTGTTTGAAAAATAAACTTCCGTTCGTTTTTATGTTTTTTTTTTTTTTTTCCTTTGCTTGTCATGGTGCGGGTCCCTGGAACCCGGGCTGTCAGACTGCTCCAGCTCCTCGCGCGGCCTTTCTCAACACCGCCCCGCCCCAGCCGCTGTCGACACGGGAACGGGCCCGGGGCTGACCCTGTGTGGACAGCGAGGACCTGACCCGCGCAGCCCCTGTGGGTGCCGGGCGGCTGGACCGGGCGCCTCCACAGCCGTCGGCGCGCTGGCTCCCTCTGCCCGCGTCGTGCGAGGAAACCGTGATTGCAGGAGGGCGTGGGTTTGGTGGTCAGCGGACACCACGGACTTTCTATCAAACGCCGCACAATGCGGCTGTGTCCGTGTGGGGCTGGGTTTAGCACACACTCGCGAGGGCGTTGGGGGCACTTCGAGAACAAGGATCTCACTGCCGAGATTATATACCACAACAAACCAAAAAACCCATTTTAGATTTACAAACGATGCGGTCCACGGGCTCCACCGAGAGCACGCGTGTACCCCGCGGGCCCCGCAGCCTAGAACCCGAGCAGCCTGCGTCAGAGCGGCTTCCCGCCGGCCGGGGCCTCCCGCGAGCGCGCGTGCGCGGAGCCGTCGCCACGGCAACCCGGCCCGGGCGCGTCCGCCTCGGAGCGCGCGCACGCCGCGGCCGGCGTATTGTTCCCGGGCTTGGGCGAGGGGCGCGGGCAGGGGAAGAGGAAGCATTTTAATACCTAGGCCTCTCTCTCTCACACACACACAAAAGTCCTAGTGAGCCCGAACATGTACCGTGTTGACAAAAATGCCAGATCAAATGGATTTGAGGAATCAGCTCAATTCACGACTGGCTCAGCCCTCCCAGGGACAGGAATTCCTTTATGTCCTTGGAAGCCCCTTCTAGAAAAGCCATTCCATTCATACCTTTGTGCAGAAGTGAGCTGTGTGCGAAGGGCAGCCCCGGAAAGCCCCAGCCCCTCGCCCCCACCCTTTTATCCTCCTCATCCCGGCCTCCCTGCACCCTAGGGTGGGGAGGGTCCTGCTTCTACCGTTCAGGGGTCGCCTTGGGGGCTGGCGCGGACACGGGCGAGAAAGAACACGCTCAGAATGACAGCAGCCCCAAGGGTTAGGGTTACCCGGGCGGCACTGTCCAGGCACCTCCTCAAGCGCTGTATTACGACCCTGGAGCCACACAATGAAGCCAAAAGGCGAGCGGTTTCCACAAAAGAACAAGAAACGCTGTCAAAGAATCCAGAAGTTGTTAGAGCAAATTTATTTCTGACCTGTTTTAAAAGTTTTTTTTTTTTTTTTTACTTTTTGGGTTTTGCTACCTTTTCATTCTTTGGAGTAATAAGATTTCTCTTTTGTATGACGCGTAATACCTTTGTCAGAAATACATAAAAGCCAAACACCAGCTTATTGCTTAGAAATACATACATATTCCTTACTATGTAAAATGATATTTATTTTGTAAAAATATGTTCAGATATGAATAAAAATACTGTAGCCAAAAGTAGTCGCCTCTTTTTTTAAAAAAATGAAACTTGTGGTGAAAATAAGGAGCCCACACTACAGAAAGTCGTAAAGTTTATTCCGTAGACTTGCTTTTTATAGGCAATGGTTTAAAGTGAGTTTTCTGAGATGGCTCCTTGAAAAGCTAAAAATGCAAAAGGTTCAAACCTCCTCGAGTCTCAGAGCTGCATAGTAATCACCTGGGAACAAGGACTGGGGTTCTGAGGCTGGCTGGACCCAGGGCACCCCCACTCCTTGCGTGTTGCAACTGCAGGGCAGGCTGGCTGTGTTCTCTGCACCCCAACACTAGGGTGAGGAGTGTCCATGCTGTGTGTGTCGGGGGTGAGGACCCCCCAGGCCAGTGCCCCCCACCCCGGGACCTGTGTCCCCACGGCAAGCAACACCAGGGTGCTGCAGGAGAACCCGCCAAGGATTTCACAGGAGATGCGAACCCTCTTCCTTCCAACCACCCCCGCACCCCCGCCCCGCCCGATTCCCAGCGCCAGCAGGGGCCCCAGGATGCCCAGTTATCACCGCGTCCTGTGGGGGGGGGGGGCACCTCCTGCGAGTGCCACTGAAATCGGCCACCAGTCCAGGAGGAGGACACCTCCCCTTTCACAAAACACGGCAGAGGGCAGAGGCATCAACACAGCTTGCAAGCGGGAGGGGAGCCCGGGCTCTCGCACCCACGCTCCTCCTGAGTCCAGGGTCCCATTTCAGAGAACGGGCAATGCAGTTTCTGTGAAGACTGAAGCTCCGTGGACCCTAGACGTGGGGTCGGGCAGTTCCGCCCCCCGGCCCGCGGTGCAGCAGGCAGCCGGGGGTCGGCCTCCGGCCCTTCGCTACGGAGCATGGTGCCGAGTCTTCGGTTCCCGGCAGGCAGGATCAGGCTCAGCAGAAAGAGGCCCTCTGCCCCCAGGCTGCCGTGTCCCCCCCGGGGAAGGCCGGGCTCCTGCTCACGCGAAGGCGGCGGCTCCACGGCGCAGGGCCACGCGGAAGGCCCGGACAGCTCCGTCTGCTCGGCCGCGGCCACACTTCATTAGTTTTCATTTACGGAAAGGAAATGAAATGATAACATTTCTTTTTCTCCCCCAAACGAAGAACTGTCCAGAATAGGACTTCGGCTTAAAACAAAATGCAGCATGTTTTTCATTAAATAATCCCCCACCGAAATTCAAACAGTAATGGTGGCAGCTCTGGGGATGGCTTGCCTTGCGTCACAAAGTCGGAGAGCTGCAGTCCGCGGTGATATTTCACAGACACCCTCTCAGGGGTGAGTCCATTTTGCGATCCTGGGGTGGCGTGGACTTTTATTTAAACTTGTCACTAATTCTAAAAGAGGACTTGGGCGTTTCGGAGAGAGGGATTTATTTTTATTTTATTTTTGAGAAAAATAATTCTAATTGAAGCTTTACTTGCAAAAATTACGTTGGAAGTTCTTTTGAAGTTACATTTCCAAGAAATACATATTGGTTCGGTGTAGTTAACTAAACATGTTATTTTTTTTTTTCTTCCTGCGGGGCTGTCTGTGCCTGGCTGAAGGTAGACAGATTTTATATTGAAAACCGCAAGATTCTGGAACTAGCTGGACGGCCTAAGACCCGGATAAAGACGGTGCAGGTTTACAATGAGGGGATTTTGTTCAAAGCTGAGTGCTCCATCGAGTTTTCTTTCCACTCATTTCGGTTGGGGCTGGCAGGAAGAGGGAAAAGTGGACAAACACTGGCCTTTTCAGGCTGAAAAGCAGCGGGCCTGACTCCTAAGTTCAGCAGAGTCGGGAGCTACATGGAGAAAGCGTGCAGAACATCTGGCGGCAGCAAATGTGTATCAAAGGCTCGCTTTCTTTTGTTCTTCCATGGAGACTTGTAGCCCATCAGAACTTGAACGTCATCATTTAAAGCTACACACACACACACACACACACACACACACACGAGGGTGTTCACTATCAGTATTTTCTTTCTTGGCAATACAAGGAAAAGGGGGCCAAACAGGGACTTCCAGGTAAAATGCCATGCGTCCGACCTCCTGCGCACCGCAGGGACTTTCCAGTCTGCAGGCATGCTCCAAGTGGGCTTGACCCTGGCTAACCTCGCTTCCAAGCTCCCCACGCCCCCGGTGCGGCGGGCACGCGAGCCTTCACCTGCTAGAGCCACGCTGCCCGCTCCCCCTCCCCTGCACCTGCACGCAGCGCCCCGTCAACGCCTCGAGGTCTCGAATGTGATCCCACCTCTTCAGAGCGCGCAGTAAACCTGGGCTTGGCTAAGGAGAGCTCATAAAAGAACGTCAGAGTCATTAGCTGGCTTCCTCTGCCAGGTCACTGCCCCGGTCACCCGCCGCCCGAGAAGGGAGCTCCCGAGGACCGCCTTCCCCTTCCCTCATTCACAACAGTAACAACGATTAAGCACCACTGTGTGTGCTCCCTGGGTGCTGAGACCCAGTGACGCCACGCTGGCCTGGGCCCCACGTGGTTTCTGACTGTTTCTCAACAGCCTAGGGGTCAAGGTCTCTGCTCCGGAGAAAGCTCTGGCCCACCCCACCGCTGCTTCCATGTGCCACCCTCTCCCAGGGGTGAGCAGAGATACAACCTCGGTGAAGGCTCCGCCCACATGCATCTCCAGCTGCCGGCCCTCATCCCCAGGCATCCGTAAACACCCAAACGGCAACAGAACAAACCTCAGAGAGCGGATGGATAGGAAAAAAGGAAGAAAGGAAAAAATCTGCCTAGGTTACTTCTCCAGAGCCCTGGGAAGAGGGGAGGGGCAGCCAGGGCAGCGGCAGGGCAGCAGCAGGCCGGCGGGGTGGGGTGGCGGCGCCAGGCCCAGGCCCGGGTTCCCGGTCTGCAGCTACGGGTGCTTGGGGACGATGAGGTTGCGCAGCATGTCGAAGGAGTTGCCGTCCGGGTGCACAGTCACCACGTCCCCGTCCTGCCGGTGCACCTGCAGGAAGCCACAGTCATCCAGGCCCACGATGGACACCTCCGGCCCCTCGGCACCTCCCAGACGCACCTGCTGACCACTGAAAATGCAGAAGAGCCAGCAGTCACTGGGGACTGTCCACACGGAAAGACGGGGCCCGCGCGCCCCGTGGTTAACACGCAGCTGGCCGACCCGGTTCCTCCCTCGGTCCCCGGGATACCCCCCCAGGCTAGAGTCTCTCTCTTCTGCACATGTGACATCACCCCTCCTGATCCTGTGGTCATCTGTGTCGCCCTCTCCCACCCCTCCTCCCCGTCCCCGACATTAGGAAATACGTGCGACTCCACGCACAGCGTCCTGGAGACTGCGGGGAGACTCCCGCGGGGGAAGGAAGGCTCTGTCTTAGGGGAGAAAGTTGGGCCGCACCGACCGGGCGCGCCTCGTTCGGCTCCTCCTCCTCCTGACCATTTTCCACGGGTCTGCTCACGTCACAGCCTCATCAGCAGCTCTCAAAGGACAGAACTTCCTCCCCCGGGGTCTGCCTGGAAGAATTTCACATCCACAGGAAAGCTGGGCACATCCGTCCCTTCCCTTCTGCGGACACCAAAGGGCGTTTTCCGCATTTGCTTTCTCTGCACACACACGTGCGTGTCTGCAGGCTGCTCCATTTAAACACATGGGGCAGGCACGATGAACTCCTGTGCTTAAACGTCCTCGAACGTGGGGAACGTGGGTCTCCCAAGAGCCACGATGACCTCCCGGGAAGCCGTCATCACCGGGACCCTGCAGAAGGGGAACCTTGAGGTGGGGGGCGGTGCTCACCGTTAATAGCCTGTGGGATCTAATAAGCACCGCCCCTCAGGTCTGCTGCTCCTCTATCTGCTTGTTTGTTTGAGGACTAGGCCGGTGACGCTTTGGAAGGGTCCTGGGTCAGCTGCCCGAGACCCCCGAGGTGGCTGTTGGAACCCAGAGTGCTGGGCCCCAGCCCCAGAATTTCCCATGTAGGGGGTCCAGGGCTGGCCCGCAGAACGTGGGTTTCTGACGAGGCCTCAGGTGAGGGTGCTGCCGCCACCTGGGGATCTCACTTTGAGAACTGCTGTTGTCTGGAAGCTTCCACGGCTGAGGAGATGTGACCCACTGTTTCCCCACGATCGGACTCCGATGACACCGGTTTCAAGCTCCCTCTGATCCCAGCATGAGACACAGAGGCCAGCGGGCCAGGCGATGCGGACTTGGGCGAGGTGGTGTCCAGCACGTTTCCCCAGCGGGGAAGGTAGAAATTAATAACTCTGACCAGTGCACAGTTCCTCATTTCCAGATACTGAGTTACCGGGTGGGCATTCGGCTCGCAGCCAGACGCCTGGGTTTGAGGCTCGGCTCTGCTCCCCATTCAGGCTTCTCAAATCCCTGAGTCCCTGCCACCCATGTGAGAGACCTGGATTGAATTCCCAGCTCCCAGGTTTGGTCTGGGCCAGTCTGGACCCTTGTGGGCACCTGGGGAGTGACTCTGTGGATGGACGCTCTCTGTCTACCTGCCTCTGTCTCTCGAATAAATATTTGAAAATGAAGGATACTGAACCACTGGTTTCATAAAGGGGTTGAAAAAGACGAAGTGGAGCCAGCACTGACCTGTGCACCCAGTATTTGTAATACAGGGGAAGAACGCCGTCGGGCCCTTCGTCCTGAAATGTGTCGATCAGCCGCTCCAGCGCCGTCGCGGCTCGCGCGATGAGACAGTCAGCTCTTAAGGGCTTCAGGTCCGCCTTGTGCTGCCGGTTGTATTCCGCCACAAGATCATTGATGCATATGGTAGGGTTGCTGTTCGTCACATTAAAGCCACAGCCTGGGCACAGACAAGACCATGAAAACCTAAGCACATCAAGAGAGTGGAGCCAGGGCCGGCGCCATGGCATAGCAGGTGAAGCTGCCACCTGCAGTGCCTGCATCCCATATGGGCGCCAGTTCAAGTCGCGGATTCTCCGCTTCCCTTCCAGCTCTCTGCTGTGGCCTGGGAAAGCAGTAGAAGATGGCTCAAGTCCTTGGGCCCCTGCCCACGTGGGAGACCCAGAGGAGGCTCCTGGCTCCTGGCTTCAGACTGGCGCAGCTCTGGCTGTTGCAAACAACTGGGGAGTGAACCAGCGGATGGAAGACCTCTCTTTCTCTGGACTTTCAAATAAATAAATCTTAAAAAAAAAAAAAAAAAAAAAAAGTGAGGGAGAGTGGTGCCATCCCACCTGGAAGAAAGGACACTTTTTTTTTTTACTGACAGCTTCCTGCTCCCATGCCTTCGTTTCAATGTTAAAAAGATTTTTCTATTTTATTTATTTGCAAGGCAGGGTAACAGAGAGAGAGAGAGGGAGAGAGAGGCAGAGACAGAGGGAAACAGGTAAGTCAGTTCACTCCCCAGATGCCTGCAACAGCCAGGGCTGGTGCCAGGTCAGTCAGAAGGCTGGAATTCCATCTGGGCGTGGGTGCAGAGGCCCAAGAACTTGGACCATCTTCCGCTGCTCTCCCAGGCAGGTTAGCAGGGAGCCGGAGCAGCCGCTGGAGCAGCCGGGACTCGAACCAGCGCTCAGCTACGGGATGCCGGCGCTGCAGGTGGTATTAACTCTGCCACGGCGCGTGCCTCCTCCATTTCAAGATCATCACCACACAGAGTGGCTCCCTCCTTTATTATCTCGTTCAAGCGAGGAACATCTGAACCTCACTGCCACGCAGGTGACAAAAAGCCAAGCCACGCTTCAACTTAACCACGCAGAAGCCACCAACGGGACGAGCCTCTGACGACAATGGTGCCGCCAAGCCCAGGGGTGTAGATCTGCCCCGGGCTGGTAAGATGAAATCTCTTGTTCTTTCCTACTTGAACAACGTAGTGCAAGCTTGAAAAGGGAGCATTTCATTCCGGTCTTGAGGAGAGAACTCGGATCCAGAGATTTCAACCCCTGGTCTCGGCACAACCCCAGACACATCCCTTAATCCCTTCCCCTTGGAAGTCTCTGGGGCTAGGGTTACGCCACTGGCCGGGGGCCAGCCTGTGTTCAGGGGCTCCTTTCCATGCTCCCCCACCCAGGCAGGCGTCAGGAGAGTGAGTTCCCAGGGCCGGGGGCTGAATCGGCTGCTGTGTGCGGGCCCCTAACCCCTCCACGCTCGCAGGCAGAGCTTAGCGTCGTCAGGAGAGCCAAACCTCAGCTTCCAGAAGGGCCCTGGCCCGGCCTCAAAGAGGCTTCAGTAAGAAATGAACGGCTGCAGGCGGCAGGCCGTGAGACGGCTGCGTTCACAGGGCCTAAGGCCAACGTGCCCACAACGTCTCCGTGCAACAGTGCCGCGTGCAGGCGCAGCCTTCTTCCCTCAGTGTTCTGTTCTCAGTGTGAAGGGGACGACGGCTCAGCCTCGGGTTTTATTTATTATTTTTTTAAGTAGACTGGTTGCTAAAATACTAAGCAATGTAAATTACATCTGGAAAACACGAGTAATTGCAGCCACGGGGCAGAATTTGCAGTTGTTTGTCCATTCATCTAGCAACATTTACGATATCCGAGGTGCCGCTGAAGACAAGGCTTTAACCGCTATGGAGGCTGAAAGTTCTCCCTTGCATTCAGAAAATTCAAGGTTCTGGGGCCAGCATTGTGGTGTAATGGGCTAAGCTGCTGCCTGTAGCCCTGGTATCTCACATGGGCGCCGGTTCGAGTTCTGACGGCTCCACTTCCAATCCAGCTCTCTGCTAAAGCATCTGGGAAAGCAGTGGAGGTGGCCCCGGTCCTTGGGCCCCTGTACCCACATATGAGACCTGGATGAAGCTCCTGGCTCCTGGCTTCATCCTGGCCCAGCCCTGGCTGTTGTGGCCATTTGGAGAGTGAACCAGCAGATGGAAGACGTCTCTGTATCTGTATCTCTCTCTCTCTCCTCTCTCTAACTCTGCCTTTAAGCAATGAAAAAAGAAGTCCTGGGGTGGGCATTTGGCACAGTGCTTAAGATGCCCGGCTCCCATCTGATAGTGCCTCGGGTCAGGGTCAAGTCTCGGCTTTGCCCCTGGTCCAGCTCCCTGCTCATGCGCACCCTGGGAGGCAGCAGGTGTCGGCTCAAGAACTCGGGCCCCTCCACCTAGGTGGGAGGTCCAGATTGAGTTCTGGGCTCCTGGCTTTGGCCTGGCCCAGCCCTGGCTGTTGTGGGCATTTGGGGAGTGAACCAGAGGATGGAAGGTGTATCTCTGTCACTCCATCTGAGTGTGCGCATGCACTTTTCTGCCTTTCAAATAAATAAACAAACCAGGCCGGCGCCGCAGCTCAATAGGCTAATCCTCCGCCTAGTGGCGCCGGCACACCGGGTTCTAGTCCCGGTCGGGGTGCTGGATTCTGTCCCGGTTGCCCCTCTTCCAGGCAAGCTCTCTGCTGTGGCCAGGGAGTGCAGTGGCAGTAGAGGATGGCCCAAGTGCTTGGGCCCTGCACCCCATGGGAGACCAGGATAAGCACCTGGCTCTTGGCTTCAGATCAGCGCGGTGCGCCAGCCGCAGCGGCCATTGGAGGGTGAACCAACGGCAAAAGGAAGACCTTTCTCTCTGTCTCTCTCTCTGTCCACTCTGCCTGTAAAAAAAAAAAAAAAGAAAAGAAAAAGAAAAAACACAACAGAAAGTCCTACGGAGAATGGTGACCTTGATCCTGTCCTTCCCAGCTCCAGAGAGCACCCCGTGTTGGCTACTCTGACTCAAAGCCGCCCCCATGCTCCCGCAGCCTTAAGAATTGGACAAAAGCTCTGGATTCTCCCCCAACAGGACAATGCTTCATTTTCCCGATGCTGATGAAATTCCTGGGCTCCCTGGAGCCATCCATGTGGACCTCACTCGGGAATCTCCGCATCCAGCCCCAGTACTCCTCTGAGGACAGGAAGCAGGCTGCAAGGGTCTGAGCAACTTGCCCAGATAAGACTGACGTTGGTAGCAGTGTTGGATGGAGAAGCCTTGTGTTATCTGGCTGGCACTTCCAACACAGTACTGTGTGTTACCATCCATGACTGACTGAACGCCAACGCAGACCCAGTGGGCATTAGGGAGGGTGCTGGCCGCTGCGATGACCAGGGCCCAGCAGCCTCTCAGATGGCCTCTGCGTCCTTCTCCTGCTTGGCCCGGATGAGCTCTGGGGAAACGGGGTTCTGTGCCCCACCTGACCCGCCTGGAGTTCCTTCTGTAGGTTAAACAAGAAGACAATGTTTTCACGGCCCAGGAGGGTCAAAGAACAAGGTGAGACCACGAGGAGGACTGTCTTAGCCAACTGTATTTTCTTATCCCAAAGCAGTGTATTAAATGTACATGTCACCACTGCGAGCTGAATGAGCAGCAGATTATGAGAGGGACTGGACACCAGCTTGGTGGTTTCCATGACCGCAGATAGGAGATGCTAAGCCCTTGGAAGCGATTTCAACCATTCTGGGCCTCTGTGAATACAGGTCATACTCTGTGAACTACAAACAAGACCGGCAGGAATGGTGACCCCAACGCAGGCGTGCGTAAATCCCTTTTATCCTGGTTTTGAGAATCTAAAACTGCCGCGGGAAAGGCTTTAACACTTACCAATAAGTATATAAAATGTTTCTCCCACAAGCGTGGAATTAACCAGAACTCCGCCGATCTTCATGAGGTCGCTGTAATAAATATCGTTGGGCCACTTCACTCGCAAGTTGATATCCTAAAGGCAAAGTCTGCGTGTTACTTGAGCAGTCACGGGACACAACGCGCACAGGCAAAGGCATCAGCCGAGGAGAGGGGCAGGACGCTCCCGAAACCGATGCAGCGTGGGCCTTGTCCTCCCTCCTTTTTCAGACACCGAATCACTTCTGTGGGACAATCCAATGTGAAAGTACCTCCTGAGGCCAGGAAAGGAAGACCTCAAGAACATATTCAGCATAAATCCCAGCATCCTCTCACCCCCGCCCCCACCCGCCTCTGTCTCTCATCATGAAAAACATCTTCCGTCCACTTCGTTCAGTATCTCAAGGTCAACAACAGCCACCGCAGATTGTCTGCAATGCGCTATGGATCATCGATCACGTGTGTAGTGACGGGGCAGGGAAGGTATAATACTCTCAGGGTTCCTGTGAAAGTGCCCTCAAACGAATCACCTTCATAAAAGGCAGGTAGACGTGTCTAGAGCAGAAGGCTATGGAGACACAGCGGAGGAGCTTGTTTTACTGAGTGGTTACAGAAAGCCTCAGAACTGCCCTCCGTCAACCTGGGGGATGGACATGGACTTGTCACGTGACCCGCTGCCTCTCCCTCCTGAGGAATGGGGCTGGGGGGCATCTGCCTGGATTCCAAAGTGGAAATGGAGCCAGAGTGGACACTGCCTTGCCCACCAAGACCTCCACCTACCTGTGACTCTGAAGTTGGGATATGCAAACTGGGTCAGGCTGCGGGAGTGCCAGAACTCTCCAGGCTTCCGAGGCCGGGGGCTGGAGGCACATTGTGCCACATGTGCATAAAGGAAGCTCGTCTACACATGTGGGGCTGGAAGAGGCACTCAGCAACATGAAGCCCGGAGACCAGAGAAGGGCTGGTGGCCTCCCTGTGCTGCGGGGCTGGGCCTCCTCTGCTGCTGGCCATGCCCAGTGCCACACCAGTCTCCATGCCACTGACACTGAACCCAGTGCTGCTTCCGGGACATCCCTACTGAACAGAGGAAGAAACTGAAGTCTGAGGAGAGGACGTGGCCTGCCGGAAGTGGCAGGGCTGGGATCCACAGCCGGGCTTTCTGGGGCAGGAGTTTGGCCCCCGCTGGGATGGCAGCGTCCCACCTCAGGTCGCCCGGCCCCATGTCCCAGCTTTGCTCTTGATTCCAGCTTCCTATCAGCTGCAGACCCTGGGAACGGGCAGTGACGGCTCAAGTACGTGGGTCTCTGCCACTCACGGGGAGACCTGGATGGAGTTCCCGGCTCCCCGTCTCAGCCCCCACCACTGCAGGCATCTGGGGAGTGACCCAGCAGATGGGGGCTTACTCTGTCTCTCCAATGCAGACTTTTTTTTTTTTTTTTTTTTTTTTTTTTGACAGGCGGAGTGGACAGTGAGAGAGAGAGACAGAGAGAAAGGTCTTCCTTTTGCCGTTAGTTCACCCTCCAATGGCCGCTGCGGCCGGCGTACTGCGCTGATCCGATGGCAGGAGCCAGGTACTTATCCTGGTCTCCCATGGTGTGCAGGGCCCAAGCACCGGGGCCATCCTCCACTGCCATCCTGGGCCACAGCAGAGAGCTTGCCTGGAAGAGGGGCAACCGGGACAGAATCCGGCACTCCGACCGGGACTAGAACCCGGTGTGCCGGTGCCGCAAGGCAGAGGATTAGCCTAGTGAGCCGCAGCACCGGCTCTGCTGGGCAATATTGAGAGGCAGTTCTGGTTGTCCCAGACTTGGGGGGAGTACTGGCTGGCACCCAGGGGTGCTGCTCCACCTATAACGCATAGGACGGCCTCCATGGTATTCACAGCGTCCAGGGAGAGAAACTCAGGAGCAGAGATCTGCAGCCTGGAGACCTGGGTCTTTGTCACTCTCCCAAGTTGCCTTTCTTTCTCCTCTCTTGCTCCCCTGCTCCCAGCTGTGCCCACCACACTGGCAGGGTACCCAAAGCTCTGACACAATCCCTCCACCCTGTGTGCGTAGGCCTAGTTAGCGAAGGAAGCAGCTCATGACACATGGGGGCCTTACACATACAAGAGAAAGGCACCGTGCTTATTTTTCATCTCAAACATGGATTCAAGTAGTTACAGCAACCCTTCCATGTATGCAGCTGCTTTTAGAAGTCAGTAGAAGGGACAGGTGTCTGGCCTAGTGGCTAAGATGCCAGTGGGGATGCCCACTTCCCATAGCAGAGGGCCTGGGTTTGAGTCCTGGCTCCACTTCTGATTCCAGCTGCCTGCTAAGGCACACCTGAGAGGCAGCAGGTGACGGTTCAAGCACTTGGGTTCCTGCCACCTACGTGGGAGATCCAGGTGGAGTTCCTGGCTTCTGGCTTCAGCCTGGTCCAGCCTTGGCTGTTGCACGCATGTGGAGAGTAGATTAGTGGACAGAGATTTCTGTCTTTTCTTCTCTGCCTTTCACACAAATTAATAAACAGGGACCTCCCCTCCCCTCCCCTGCCCTCCCCTCTCCTCTTCTCTCTCTCTCTTTCTCTGTCATTATCCCTTTCAAACAAACAAATAAATAAATGGTTTGTTCTTAAAAAGATGCAGAGAAGAGGGGAGGTGCAGGGACCAGGGTGGAAGGGAGGGTGCAGCAGCCCCGCAGGGACTTTGCAGACAGGAGCAGGTGGCCCCCAGTGAGCTGTGGAGGCCATGGAGAGCCATGGAACGAGGCTGTCTCTGGTCTGCGGGCAGTGGTCATGATCTGTGTGCTGATGGTGACATCTAGCTAGGGACAAGTTGGGGCCCAAGTGAAGGCCACAAGAAAAGTGAGCTATACCTGACCAGGGCCTATGCCAGTCGTTCAGGGAAACAATAAACCCACAAAGTCAACGTCGCATCTCAGAGAAGGGACTGAGACAGGCGACTGTGGATCTGGGAGAAGAACTTTGGTGGCAGCCTCCTAAGGAGGATGGAGGCCCCTCGAGACCCCCACCTGACCCCCCACCCCTCACCACTGAGGGCAAGCTTCCCACCTCCCTCCAGTCCATCTGCCCCCAGTGCCTGGCACAGCATCCCACCAGGCTAATGAGTGAGGCTACAAGGTCAAAATCAAAGCCATGAACAAGTTCAACACACTCATTTAACAGTTTAGATTCACTATGTGCATTAGAATGTACTTCAAGAAGTTGGTGGAAATGGATTTAAAAGATACTTTTACTTTGGTGCAAAAAAACAGGAATGCAGGCACAGTTTTTTCATAATATGCATTTCCGTGAACTTTGTGAAGACCTCTCGGAATGCATGGATCTCAACATTCCTTTGCACCAAAACAAACATCTTTTAATTCCATTTCCCGCCAACAGTATGTTTGCATTTTCCTGTCGCTAGCGTTAAAAATAGCTTCTCCAGTGACAGAACTTCGCATTGTCAACAGCTTCCTGTGAATCGGAGTGGCCAGCTCAGGGGCTGCAGACCAGCACCGGGCGTCCTACAGCAAGCGAGGGCCGTGCCTGGCAGTAAGTGTCCGTGACAGTGACTTCTGGAATTTCCGGGAACATGGACTGCGGGGTTGCCTGTGTCTGTGGAACACAGAGAGGCACACGCACACACAGGGAACACTGTGCCATGTGGGGAGGATTTGAACACCAAGGACGGACCCCTGAGTCTCCTTTGAGCTCTGTGCTCTTAACATGTTGCTTCAGGATTCAATATAATCTTTTTTTTTTTAAAGTTTTACATGGGAGCTATAGGTGGTGGGAGGCAGGGGAGGAATCCCTTTTTCATATCCACGTGAGATCCTTCCAGGCGCCTTTTGTGTATATGTGGGGATGCGTGGGGAGCAGAGCTCAAATATGGAAGAAAAGGCTTCAGTCACTGTGTTGAAAGTGCTGTTTTTCCTTTCTTTCTCTCTCTCTCTCTTTTTTTTTTTTGACAGGCAGAGTGGACAGTGAGAGAGAGAGACAGAGAGAAAGGTTTTCCCTTGCCGTTGGTTCACCCTCCAATGGCCGCCGCAGCCGGCACGCTGTGGCCGGCGCACCGCGCTGATCCGATGGCAGGAGCCAGGTGCCTCTACTGGTCTCCCATGGGGTGCAGGGCCCAAGCACTTGGGCCATCCTCCACTGCACTCCCTGGCCACAGCAGAGAGCTGGCCTGGAAGAGGGGCAACCGGGATAGAATCCGGCGCCCCAACCGGGACTAGAACCTGGTGTGCCAGCGCCGCAAGGCAGAGGATTAGCCTAGTAAGCCACGGCGCCGGCTCTTTCTCTTCTTAAAGACTTATTTATTTATTTGAAAGGCAGAGTTACAGAGAAGGACAGAAAGAAAGAGAGAGAGAAAGAGAGAGAGAGATCTTCCATCTGCCCATTCATTCCACAAATGGCTGCAACAGCTTGGGCTAGTCCAGGCTGAAGCCAGGAGTCAGGAGTGTCTTCCAGGTCTCCCACATGGGTGAAGGGGCCCAAGGATTTGGGCCTACTGCTTTCCCAAGTGCATTAGCAGGAAGCTGACAGCCGGGACATGAACCAGCACCCATAGAGGACGCTGGCACTGCAGGTGGCAGCTTAACCAGCCACGCCACAGCGCCAGCCCCTCTTCTTAATGACTGACACCAAATCATCTGGCAGTGATAATGGTGCAGGCACATCTCTCCTGACAGCTGGGGACGAGGGTCCCAAACAGACCAGGATGTTGAACGTGGTCAACCACAGACAAAGCACAGACTACAGGATTTAGATAAGGTCAGAAATGGGAAGGATTTTGGGGTCTCTAAAATAAGACATTCAACAGAAAACACAAACAGCTCCCATCCACTCTGACACCCAAGAATCATCCAAAGTTGTAAAAGGTGTGTCCTTATCAGGATATCTGAGAATCAGGAGACGCAGGGATCCGGTGACCCCGAGGCAGCAGTGGCACCTGGGGGCGTTCTCACAACGTCAACAGCACTTGGCCGCCAGCTCTGGCGAGGGCAGGTAGAGGCTCAGTCCCACCAAGCGACCAAGCGGACATGGGCTCCACACACAAACGAGCCGGATCCTGCACGTTTCCAGGAGGCAGTGACTGTCCGCGGTACTCACCTGATACTCGGGGATGGCCCTGACCGCTTCCACGACGGCCAGCGACATCAGATGCTGCACGAAGGGGATCCTCTGTCCCAGCGGGGACCTCAGCGGGATGGAGACCAGCAGCGTGGAAAGGGCGCATCCCGCGGGGCTCAGCCAAGCATTGCGTCCTCGCCCTGCAACACAGGCCCTGCTGGTCACAGGGACGGCCTCGGCCGCGTGCACAGGACAGCCCTCCCACCGGAATCCGCCTGCACTTCTTACAGTTACTGTGGGGCTACTGGGCTTGACTCAGGAGGAGAAAAGCGACTCAAAACTGGAGGGTCTGTGGCCGAGGAGGTTTCCAATAATTAGCACCACGTCCGCTCTCTGTGGCCCACCGTTCACGCTGCGATGATTCGTGGCCTCACAGTGTGTATCACTCTAAGCTTCATACTCGCCACAGGGCCGTGCAGGCGACAACAGAGTGGCTGGGAAACCACAGTGAACCTATACCGACCCACGCCAAGTTCTGGGAACTATATTTTAGAGGTGCCCCCTCTGGCATAGCCTGGCAAATGTATTAGAAACCATAGCTGCACACCCTAAATGGAGAAATTGTCTGGCACATGGATTACGTTTCAGTAAAACTGTTTAAAGGGAAAAAAAAAAAAAAAAAAAGATCCCGGCTTCCTGCACCCTGGGAAGCAGCAGGGGATGGCCTAAGTACCTGGGCCCCTGCCACCCACATTGGAGACCCGGATGGAGTTCCTGGCTCCAGGCTTTGGCCTGGCCCAACCCCAGCTGTTGCCGGGATTTGGCAAGTAAACCAGCGCATGAAAGGTCTCTCTCTTTCTCTTTGTTTCTGTTTCTCTGCCTTTCAAATTAAAAATGAAAATAAATAAATGGAAAAGGAGTTTTTCAAAAAGATCCCTCATATTAACTCGGTAAGTTGTTCCTTTTCCTGAAGCAGAATTCAGGAAAATAAAACAATCAAAATGAGAGGTACACTTAATTGAAGTCCGTACTGAGTCCCATAGCTTTTGATAAAATGAATTTCTTTTTTCTCTTTGACTTATGTTCCAAAGACAGATCCAAGGGAAAGAATTGGGAAACAGTAGATTCCTTATTTCTTTGCTTCCTTTGAGAAAAACCACAGGAGCCTCCAAGAGCTAAAAAGTACACGTGGGTTGCCCTGGTGCTGCCGGCTGGGGGCAGGGGCCAGCCATCCGCCGGGTCCCACCAGGTGCCCCTGCACAGACCGGGGAAGGAACTGCTCCAGGCCAGGCCCTAGGTGGGTGTTGGGAGGACCTGGGCTCTCAGCTCCAGCGCCTGCAGGTGTGTACACCCTGAGCGGTGCTCTGCTTTCCTTCCGGGTCAGTCTGTGGATGGGCACTGCACGTGCAGCGGGGGTGGGGCCTGGCAAGCCACAGGCTCCTCCTGTGACAGCCAGCACAGGCCCGGGAGGCACCTCCTGGGGAACCTCCAGAAAGGAAATGCCCTGAGAACACAGCCACGAGCCAGTGTGCGAGGGAGGAGAACGTCCAAGTTGTAGGGAAGCGGGTGTGCCAGCCACCACGGGCGAATGTCAAGTGACTGACAGGCACCATCCTCCAAGAGAAAGCCTTCACTGTGCCCAGGCTGCACCTGCCCAGTCGCCGTTTCCTGCCCTCTCCCTACGTCCCAGGAAGTCATGGAAACAGAGTCCAAGCCCCAGCTGCTGCGCCCGAGCGTCACAGATTCCAGGAGAGAAGAGTTAACGGCAACGTCACGAACGATGACTGACCTTTGCCCTGGGTTTGCCGGACCGCGATGGCTATTAAACCCATTTCCGGTGGCATCTCAAACATCAACCTGCAAATGAGGGGAAAGACCGGTCAGCCAGAACCGCCAGAACAGGACACAGGCGCTCAGACAGGAGGGGGCCGGCATCTGCGTTCACCTGCGGGGCTGTGGCCAGGGAAGAGCCCGCTTCCCGCTCCAACCCTGGGCAGAAAAGCAAGGCCAGGAGGGACAGTCCCTCTCCCGGGGGACGCCCCTGTGGCGAGAATCCTTGCAAAAGGGTGAACCAAAAAGGCGGGGGAGGAGAGCGTGGCAGGTGTACCTGCCTGAGCTTTATCCCGTTTACCTAAGGCTGGGTTCGTTGACATTTCCCCAGAACATCTTATCAAGGTCCCCCTTCTTCGAGTGACAACCTAGCAATCGCCAACATTTGTTCCTACTTACGGTGCGTTTCTGTTCAAACGGCCAAAATCCAATCGCCACAGAAGTTTCTGATTACTCAGAAAGCCAATATGGTGGCAATAAAGCCGTTTAAAAGACACACTATCCCCTGAGAACTAATTATGCCTTAACTCTCGTAAATAAATCCACACCTTCTGAGAACTACGGACAGCATCACTGCAGGCTGCGGGTCTGCTTTTAAAACGGTTTCATTTAAAAGAACACAAAGTTCCCTGCGGGGGAGAGGTACGGATGGGCTGCATCTCCACAGACTTCTTCTCTGTACCGGGGAAAAACACCCCAAACCCTCACTGGGAACCGTCTCCAAGTTCCACCGCACCTATTTTAACTCGGTGCGGGGACAGCTTCCTCCGGGGTCCCGGCGGTTCCTGATCGGGGATAGAGCACACGCAGTGCCTGGTAGCACTGATTAAACACAGCCCGAGCCCGAGTCAGGTTCCCTCACTTGTCGGTGCAGCTGGAAGGGCCCCTTTGGAAGGGGCGTGGCAGGGGCCGGGGCCAGGGCCGGAGTGGGGGGGTGAGGACGGCCTGGAATTTTGCATTCACCAGAGCTTCCACTACAGGGTTTGGAGTGTTCCACAGCATGGGGGACGTTAAAGGAGCAACCCGGCTCTCTTCCACGCTCAAGGAAGCGGGTGGACCTTCATAAATAGCTGGAGCTCCCAGCAACAGAAGAGCAGAGACAAGCTACACAGTGCCCCCTGCACACCGCAGGCTCACGGAGCTCTGTCTGCCCCTGCATGAGGGGCACAGTTAGGAAAGCAGAGCCCCGAGGGTCCCTGATGGGTGAAGAAGGTCGTGCAGGGCTGTGCTGGTGGGACGGTCGTCTCCCCACTCCCCAGCCCCGGCTGCTGCAGCAGGCATGGGGCACTCCGGGCAAGCCGTCCGTGTGCCAGTCCCTCTTCCATCGTGCATGAAATACAGCCCAGGACGTATTTCTCTTGGACACTGTGAATGACTCATTGAGATGGGGTGTGCCCATGCTTCGCTGGGCCCCGAGAATAAAGCGTCCCTTTCTTGTGCCGGCCCGGCAGCAAGGCCTGAGAAGGATTCTTTGTCCACGCTGGGAGCTAACATTGTCTTCCAGGAGTGCTTGCTCCCCAAAGGCCGGGGGCGGGGGGCTGTAAGGGGCGCACGCTGGGAGCAGACTGCAGGCCATCTAGGATGTTCTTTAAATAAACATGGAGGCAGCAGACAGTCAAAGGCTGGAGCCAGGGATGGAGATGGCGATGGCGGGAGGGGTGGGGGACGCAGGAAAAGCGTGGGTTCGGAAACCAAACACAGACTCGGAGAACAAAGAGAAATGATTAACGGAACACGTGCGCTAAACTGCTGGCGGCTCAGGGCAGCAGCTCCCAGGGCATATTAATCAGCAGAGCGAGTCTGCGCTGCCCAAGGCCGAGAGGGGATTTCTGCACAGAGGGAGCCGGGAGACGCCCGGGCGAGGAAGGGGCTCGGCTCAGTTTGAGACAACTGGAGGCCGCCAGATTTATTCGTGCCATCTGAGATAACTCTGGGGGCTCAGCCCGACCACAAAGGCACATTCAGGAACTCTGTGAATTTCGCGTTTCTGAGTACCAAGCGAAGCTGCGCCCGCTTGCGTTAGTAGGAGGCAACCACCAGGCTCGTCCTCCAGGGGCTCGGCAAGGCTGCTCACGCCACAGAGCAAAGAACGACCCCTGGTTCACCTCCCTGCCTCTGTACATTTCCTTTCCTCACTGGCCCAGGCTGAGGACACACAGGCTCCCAGGTCCGGGCTGGACCCCTGCGTTGTGACCCTGGAACGTCCGAGCGAGGGAGGGTCACGGTGCCGCTGCTGCCACGGCCTCCCAGGGGGCTTGGTTTCCACGAGATCTGGAGGGAAGCTCCCCTAACTCAGGCTCACCCAGAATACATGCTAGAAAGAACGGGTAGAACTTCTGAATGAACGAAAATGTGAAGTCCGACCCGGTCTGTCCACGTCCATCACGGTGTCGTGGAAGTGAGAATCTGGAAACAGCCTCACCTCTCAACAGGGGAACGGTTAAACACGGTGTGGAACATGAAGTCAGGCAGTGATTTGTGGTCATTACAGTCGACAGGCATGAAGATACGCAACACGCAAAAAGATGCTTGCACACAATGCTCAATAAAAAAGAAGAACATAAACTCCACGGAAACTTTCATTCCCACTATGTAAAACTCACAGAAAAAGGAGGGAGTGCGATTTGACAAAATGTTAACTGTAGCTACATTAGGATGATTCTTTTTCTTGTGTTTAAATTTTTCTTTCATATGATTGGTTACCTTTTAATTTAAAAGTGACTTTTAAACTTTTCGGGGGGTTAAAAGCATGCACTTTACCTTTAGAAGTAGTATTCACAAATATTTCTCTTTTAAAAATAAGACAATGGCCGGCAGCACCCACTGTATAATACCTGACGAGCAAGAGCCTAAAGGATAGTAATTAATGCGCAGAAATTCTTCAAACCATTCTGTTCGTGCAATGAGAGACTTAGAAACTCTGCACTTTCTGACCCAGTGCCTGTACTTCTAGACTTGAATCCTCAGGAGTATGCAGACAGGGAAATAAAATTCTTCTGGCACACAGCCATTCGCTACAGCGTTACTGATACATTGTGGAAAACCAGAAATAATCGAACTATTATTGCCCACGAAGGAGGAGTGGGAAAAAATCACAGGCTCTTCACGTGGAACAGAGCCACCCCGCCATCCGCGCGCCACGGGGGCCAGCGCCCGTCGGCAACTATCAGGCGGTTTAATCGGGATGTAAAGCCCCACATCCAGCCGGATTCTGGTGGTGCTTTCAAATCGACTAATCAGCTTTTAGCAGCTGTTAGGAAATATGCCAAAGTATTGGCATATGTCTGAGAGTGCAAGTATTTTTGAGAAACAGAAAAATGCGAAGTAGAAAATAAGTCATCAAGTAAGACTCACTTTTCATTAAAAGCAGACATCCTCCTAGAATTTTTCTCCTTTTAAAAAGTACACAATTGTGTTTTCTAGTGATTAGAAAATTTTTATCCTTGGAGCTATTAAAATGAATGTTATACATGTATAGTTAGGGACGGTCTTACTATGAGGGAGCTTCTACAAATTTATGGAAATGTGTCTTAAGACAAAGACTGCATGGACTTCAAAACACTTCTGCACTAAGATAAAGTAATCGGTTAATTCCATTTTCTAAGAATGTTTTGAAGTAGCCTCATATATGGATAAGCCCCAAAAAAGAAAAAAGAGGAAGGCTCAACACCAGTGTACCCTTTAGGTAAAATGTGTTATATAGCAGAAGGAGGAGGGAGATATGTGTTCATTTTAATTTCTTCTTGAAGTTGTTCTATGCGATCTCTGTGCAGGAAGATTTCAAGAGATTTTCATTTGCCTTTCTATGCGCTTCTGTAATCGCCAGTATTTCTACAGTTGGAGGCATTCACTCACTACAGTCAGGAGACAGGAGATGCAAACCGCTCTTGTAAGCGACCCCTTCCTTCCCAGCGACATCGCATGGGGGGCGGCCACCTGTGTGAGGGTGTCCCAGGCACACTCCTGCCCAGCCCACCCTGATCTGATCTCCCACAGGACACACCACAGCCGCACGGGCTGGCGCACATCACCTCTGGAAACCTCGGTATACATTTAGCCAGGACTCCCTCTCCCAAAGAGACATGAAGCCTTTCACTGGAAGGACTTCCCACCCCACAGCCGCGCCTCCCGACCCCCTACCCCATTGGGCATCGGGCTCCAAGGGTTGCCAGAACCAGAGTCAGGCACCAGGCTGGGCTTGGCGGCCTTGATGTCCCCAGCCTGGGGCGCTGGGGGCTTCATCAAGCTGTGGCTTTTTCCCAGCTCAGGAGTGCGGCCTGGGGCTGCCCCCCACTTTCCCTGCCTGGTTCTGATCCCCTCTCTCGGCTCTCAGAGAAGACACACATTCTCAGGCCTTCCCCAGGTTTTCCATATGTGCAGAAGAAACCAAATCCAAGGGTTAGAGGACGAGGGAAAAGAGGGGTGTGGGCGGAGGCACAGGGAAGCCTCGCTGCTTGCTTCTGGCTTAAACACACACACACACACACACACACACACACACACTGGGAGCGTTTACAGCCTTAACACACTGCCGTGCAGTTCAAATGCAAGAGTACCAAATTTCACTTCAAAACTATTTTTTAAAATGTATTCCATTATAAAAACAAGCCATCGTCTGTGGGTAGCACTTTTTTTTTTTTTTAAGCTAAACTATCAAGATCCTCTGTTTTTTCACAAGTGCCTCTTGGCAGGAGCTTGGAAGGAAGATGGACAGTGTTTTCTGCTCAACACCACCATGTGATCTGCAGCGAGGCACGCATCGGGGTGTGGTCTGGGGCAGGTCAGGGCTGGCCTCTGGCCAACGACTCTGACCTGGTGGCCAGGAAAACGGTGGTCCTGAGGCAGCTCCCTGGGGCTAGGATTCCGGGTAGCCAGAGTAAGGTTCCCAAGGAAGCTTAGGAATAGCATGGCCGAGTGGAGACCCAGACAGACAAGGAACCAGACCCTAGGGCTGATGGGAACCGGCATGGAGCAAGGGGCTCCATCTCTCCCAGTCTCTTCAGCCCTTTGTAAAATGGAACACTGTTTGGGTAGACACGAAATACAAAGGATGCACACAGCAGCCTTTGTCACATGGCCCTTAGAACCTCCCACTGCCCGCAGACCCGAAGGGCCTCCATTACCTGCTCTTGGGGATAAAGAGAGTGTCGGGGAGTGGGGAAGAAGAACAGTGAGTAATGGTGTGTTACAGGACTGTCCAGAAATTCCAGACAACACCTCCCCTCTCTAACCACATCCTAACCTCTGCTGCCTACACACAGTAGGTCAGAGAGTTAAAAACAAAACAAAAAATAACCCGGAACACTATCAGTTGAGGACACGCAATCTTCTAACTCTAGGGTCTCCAAGCCCACTTACCAACAGCGTGAGCAGCTGGTTGAATTAACCCTTTGGTTGACAGTGGCCCACCACGCACAACAGGCACATAATTCAACAGCTTTGTTAACAGATTCTTCCACTGGATTATGGAGTTGACACGTGAAGGCGTACTGGCCTATCAAAACCCACCCTTCTGGCCTGCACCAGATCACACCCCATTTTCCTCTCTTGGTGTTTAGCAGGGCAAGGTTTCTGGCAAAACAGGAATGTGGCCTGTCCAAGAGTCATCACCATGTTTCCCTTTGGAGCGCTGTGTTCTCAGAGCCCCCCTGCCACCCGCTGAAAGATGCCTGCAGGTTAGGCCCCCTACTGGAGCCGCCTGTTTGACTGCCCTGTTCTCTTGCACACCAACCACTCGTAGGTTTTCCGCTGTCTCCCCACCTCCCCATCATAGTCACATCCACATGATGGCCCAACCGTCCCACTGCTCACAGGAAGGAGCCCCCAGATCCAGCTTCCAGAATGAAGTGTTTTCTAGTAAATTAAACATTTCTTTATGGGTGTCTGTATCATTCCACCAAGACGACACTTCACCACCTGCACGGACGTCTGAGCCGCCTCAGTCGCCTTCTCCCTTCAATTGGTGTCACTGAAGAATTACCAGCCAGGAAGTTAGCCTGCCCCGAAAGAATCATGGCGCCCACAGCTACCAGCTCCCTCTGCAGCCAAACTTCCAGGTGGTGCTGGTCCTAGGCCCTTGCCTCTGCGGCCTCCTACAGCGAGCCTCCACTACTGCTCCACGTACCAGAACGCAGCCCACATCCGGATCCCTCCCTAGCAGTCCCCAGAGCTCAGGAACTTGTTCAGATTCACAAACATGCCCATCACCTGCAGGTGGGTGTGAAGGGGCGCCCAGTGGACAGCACAAGTCAGCAACTGCTAGTCCTTCGTAGGCAGCAAGCACGTGTGGGACGATAAATACACTCCTCAAAAGTTTAACTTCCTAGACTCGTAGCATCCAAGCACGACTCTTGCTTGAATCCATTATTTATTTGGAAGGTACCAAATGATTCCATCATTCCTTCTGTATTTACCTGTTGGGATTCTCCTATGAAGAAAAGCTTTTTCTCTCTCTCCCTCTCCCCGGGGACTTGTTTATTTATATTTGAAAGGACTTGCGGATTCTTCTTTTATTCAACAGGTTATACATCATCCTGGTTTTGACACTGAGACTGCCCCAGACCTGGCCAGTGGCAGCCCCTTCAGGTCGGCTCCTGTGCTGTGCTCTGTAAGTTCTTGGCGCTCCTCCTCCTCCCTCCCTACAGCTGAGCAATGCTCCAAGTGTGGATGCAGCGGCTCATTCAGCCACTCACCTAGTCCCCAGCGCCACGGTATGATCAGCACCCTAACTCATGTGTGTGGCTGAAGGTGTCACTTTTATTTACTTGATACGTGAAATGGTTGATATTTACAGTGTACCCCGTGACATTTTGAGATACGTATACACTGTGTAATGCTCAGTTCAGGGTACACATATCTATCTACTCAAAATCTTTTTTTAAAACGTACTGTACATTATCATTATCTGCAGTCACCCTGCTAGGCAACGGAACGCCAGAGCTGCTTTCTCCCACCTAACGACGACTTAGCATCCATAAATGTATCCCCCTCCCCGGCCTCCGCTTTCTCCCCAGCCTCTGGCAACCACCCCTCTGCTCTCCACGTCTATGAGATCAGCATTTTCAGACTCCACCTATGAGGAAGAACATGCAGTATCCATCTTTCTGTGCCTGGCTTATTTCCCTTAACATGACGACTGCCAGTCCCATCCACGAGCGGCAGGATTTCAGCCTTCTTATGGCTGGGCAGTGGTCCAGGTGTGCACATGCACCACATTGTCTTTATCCACTCGTCACTGGATGGCCACTGGGGCAGTGTCCGTTTCTTGGCTATCGTGAGCAGGACAAAGCACGGGAATGCAGCTGCTTCGTCCACAGACCGAGTTAATGTCCTCTGGATACACACCTGGGAGTGGGACTGCTGCATCATAAGGCGATTCTCTTTTTAAGTTTTTAAAGAATTCCATATTGTTTCCCACAATGGCTGTACCAACTTACATTCCCACCAATAACGAGCAAGGGTTCCCTTTTAGTCACACCCTCACCAGCATCTGTAATCTTTTGTCTTTTCAATAATAACCCACCTAACTGGACTGAGATGATCTCTCATGTGGTTTTGATTTGCATTTCCCTGATGATTAGTGGTGCTGAGCTTTTTTTCATGCACCTGTTGGCTGTTTGTGTCTCTTCCTTCAAAAATGTCTATTTTTAAATCTATTGTGCATTTTTTAAATTATACTATTTGGATTTTTAAAAAATTTGTTTGCTTCTGCTATTGAATTGGGTTTGTTGTATATTCTGACTATTGACCCTTTGGCAGATGTATACTTTGCAAATATTTTCTTTTATTCCGGAAGTTGTGCTTTAACTCTGTGGATTAGTTTTTTTCTTTGCTGTTCAGATAAAGGTAGATCAATTATCTTTTAACATAAATAAAGTAACTAAAAGATAATCTTCAGGGTAGATCGTTTTAGGTGGGATGCTGGGTCAGAAGATAAACGCATCCCAAGCATGGTGCTCCCTTAACCTAACCACCTCCCACTGTTCCATCACGTCTCAGCATCACCACACTGAAGACCGAGCTTCCGGCACCAGCCCCTCTGGGTGACAAACCACTCCAAACGACAGCACACGGTAAAGGCTGGGGTATGACACACTCACACTCTTGACTGTCACCTCAGTATGACAGGCTTCCAACAGGGGCACACCAGCCCACACAGCGCCATCTCTCCACTCACTTTTACCATTTCTCTAATGTCTCGTGATCACATGAATTAATGAGCTACTAGGGGGAAATGAGTTCTTTGGGTTTTGGGGAAGTACATCAAGGTTCTAAATTGCATAGAACCCAATACCTTTCACTGAGTACCCAACCAAGTCCTGGGGCTTGGTTTGAGTGATTTTTCTCATTAAATGTCCCAATGACTCTCTCAACTGCAATGTCCACATTCTCTAATTCTACTGCCAAGAAGTGGAAGCTACACAGGTTAAATAGCCTGGAGCGATCACCGAGCAGTTAGCTGAACAGTTAGCTGGTTCAGAGTCCTGTGCCCTCTGACCCACCACAAATAATCCCTTAAATTTATCACAACACAATCTGAGAGCTGAAGCCACCAAGTCTTTTAAAATGCATATGTGGCCAGCGCCGCGGCTCAGTAGGCTAATCTTCCGCCTTGTGGCGCCAGCACACTGGGTTCTAGTCCCGGTCGGGGCTCCGGATTCTGTCCCGGTTGCCCTTCTTCCAGGCTAGCTCTCTGCTGTGGCCAGGGAGTGCAGTGGAGGATGGCCCAAGTGCTTGGGCCCTGCACCCCATGGGAGACCAGGAGAAGCACCTGTCCTGGCTTCGGATTGGCGCGGTGCGCCGGCCGTGGCGGCCATTGGAGGGTGAACCTATGGCAAAGGAAGACCTTTCTCTCTGTCTCTCTCTCTCACTGTGCACTCTGCCTGTCCCAAAAAAAAAAAAAAAAAAAATGCATTTGTATACATTTAACAGTCCTGGAGGTTACAAAGTTTTCTGGCAAGTTCTGGATATTTGCTTCCAAACAAGAAACTTGAAAGGAGTTTCTTGAAAAAAAGTTTTAAAACTAAACTAGTTCATCTTAAATTTCAAGAGTTAAACACCGTCATGCTGAGGTGAGGTTCCTCCTGGGAAGGCACTTCCCCTGCTCCATACAGTCTGATTCAGAGAAGCCAATCTCTCCCCACCGATGCGCAAAATACAAGAAGTTTCTTTACCCACAAAGCCAAGGGGCTGCCGGAACATCTGGGCAGACGAAGCACCGTGAAGGTAATGAATTTCTTCCTCTGGAAAGGGAAGTCCGCCCTACCACTTGGGCCCCCTCTGGGCCCCTTTTTCCGCCCGTTCCATGGCCGCTTCGGGGTAATTACGGGGAAGAATTTCCTGCCGTGCCAGCCGGTCTCCAGGCCAGTGTGCCTTTCACCACCTTGCTGCCCCGAGGATCACCCTTCCTCTCTCCCTCTCCCAGCTCCCACCTCTCTCCAGAGCCTTCCTTGCACCCCACCCTGCCAGAGACCAACCAACGTGCCGGTGCTTGTCCGCTCCGGAAGCTTAACACCAGCTTAACTCTTCACTCCACAGGACAAGGGGCCTCTTTCTTCAATGCAGGGCTTGGCTCCTCGAGACACGGGGCTTACAGGCCCCCGTGAACTAAACCTGTTTCAGAACCCAATTCTATAAGAGATTTTCCTTCAAATGGCAATTTTCCATCCGCTCCCTTCCAGTTCCATTTTCTGCCCATCTCTCATAATCCTGAGCCCCAGGGGCTGACCCTGGCTGGGTCCAGGGCTGGAAGGATGCTCGCATCACGCGGCCCTGTTGAAGCCTTGTGTTGCCCTAGTTTACTTTTGTCACTGAGCCTCTATGGTTTCCCAGGCACCCTACCGTATCCCTTGCAAACAGATCCTTTGTACCTCCTTCGATTCTGCTGTCTCCCATCCATTTCCCTTGTCCACGTGGAGTGGCTAACAGCTGAAGGATGATGTGAACTGGACGTGGAGACACGAGCCAGCACGCTGGCCTCATTCCAGGTCATCATGGAAATGCACTCAGGGCTCCCCACCGAGTAGGACCCAGCAGATCGTCCAGCTCCCTCCCCAACTCTGTGTTCCGGAAAATGCCATTTCCTCCCTGGCCCCTTGCATCCTGTGGCTCAGCTGTCCTCCCGAGACAGCAAGACAGCGGGCAGGGGCCCTCAGCCTGCCCTCACCTCCCTGCTTCCCTTCAGCAGAGCTGGGGTCTGCGACGTCCGCGGCTGCAGGCACCGGCCGCAGGCTCCGCGTGGTGGGCCGCAGTCTCACCCCTTTTTCAACAGGGACCCTTCAGGGAGGGGCACGGGCAGTGAGGAAGCCTTGCCCTTTCCTGCGCTTTCCTGGGACATTTTCTGTCCTGGACTCTTTGTCTTCATGCTGCTTTCTCCTCCTCCTCTAAAAAGAAAGTACTTCCCATTGGTTAATTTTTGAGAGCGTTTACTGCTCTTTTATTTTGCCTGACATCTTATAATCAATCTTCTGTAAATGTTTATATATGCTTTTCTATTGAAACTTTTAAACTTTTTTTTTTAAATCTAAAAAACACCATACCATACCGCCAAAGGTGTCAGGAAACACGCTCAAATAAGGAAGGGCTCCAAAGACCGCTCTGCCAACAAAATGCCAGTAAAATCTGAAACCCGGGTTCAGACACACTGGGAACGTTCCAAAACTTAAAACTTAAAGAACTTCTTTATTCCAGTAAATCAGCTTCCCTGTGAATACCATCAAAATCCCAAGCCTTAATGAGTGAGGGAATATCAGAGGAAGGGGTGGAGAGGAAAGGATTTGGACGAGTACGAAATTTAATTTAAAAACTATTATGAGAAGTTTAATTTCCCCCTCCCCCAACAAAATACATAAATCTTTTCCATGCATTTTCTTTGTTTCATTTTTCCTAAAAAAGCAAAAAAATCAAAGGCTTCTTAGACCATCCAAAACAGCGACAGTGAGTCTAGGGGTATGGATTTTAGGAACGAATACTTGTTTACTGGGTCCCACTCGTTACTAACAACGCCATGTTGGCTACGTGGGAGAACGCAGATCCTCAGCCAAGCTGTCTTCCCACCGAACGCCTCGATCGAACCAGGGGAAGAGACAGAGGCCGGCGGGACAAGGGGCGACTCCAGGCCACAAGGGCCATTTCCCTGGGGGGGAAGACCAAGGGGTCAGAGTTCAGGGGTCAGAGTGCAGAGTTCACCGCAGCAGCACGCAGCAAAACCCGAGCTTTGCTGAAACATGTGAACACGAGGAGAAATAAAGCTGGCCTTCGGGGTCCCTAATATCATCTAATCTCCACACTGCCAAGGTGGACTAGTCAGGGCCAAGAATAAACCACTAGAAGGCGGGTTTCTCGGGTTTTCCCACAGGCCGTGTGCGTGCGTGCACGTGTGCGTGTGTGAGTCGGTCCCCTGGCCCGCGCTGTCTCTCCTGAGCCAGGGCTGTCTCAGGGCCATTGTAGATGCTCTTGGGAAAGCTGTCCCAGGACCACAGTGGCGTGAGATTCCTCTTTAGCCTCATCAGCAAGTGCCCATCTTCTGTGAAGGCGCGCGAGGGGCCGCTTCAACTCCAGCAGAACCACCCCGCTGCAGGGCCTTGCTCCTCCTAGTGATGGGGGTCTTCTGCTCCAGGGAACCTCTGCAAAGCCGGGGTCACTTGCCCGTGCATGTGTGGAGATGAAGCGGCCTCTAACCCTTAATAGGGCTCTGCAGGGAATAAACGCATCCCCAGGGGGCCGCACACGGCCGCAGCGGCCATCTGACCCTCGCAGGGGCTCCTTCCCACCATCCTGCTGGCCCCTGGGCGATGCCCATCTCGGGGAGGTTACAGCTGCCCCCTGCCCGCCGCCACTCCACAGCCCGCCCCTTTCCTGCTGGTCTGAGCTGCTCTGCTCACGGAACATTCTGGACAGAGACGCGTCTGTCTCCCTCCTACCTCCCAGGGCTGGAAGAGATCAAGAAGACATGAAAAGGCCCATGAAGAGACCATATAGATCCACATGGCTACACAGTAATGAACTGCTGTCACTGTTCCCAGGGATGACAAAATGACCGGGCACCTGTGCTGATGGTCAGGCCAGAAACAGGCACAGCCACCAGAAAGCTGCCAGTTCTCCCCAGGGAAAGCTGCCGCCTCGTGTCTGTGTGTGTGTGTGCTTTAAGATTTATTTATTTGAAAGTTAAAGGAACAGAGCTGTCTTCATCCATTGTTTCAATCCCCACATGGTGGCCGCAATGGCCAGGGTTGAGCCAGGCGGAAGCCAGGAGCCAGGAGCTGCCTCCCTGTGGGTGGCAGGGGCCCAAGCACTTGAGCCATGTTCCGCTGCTTTTCCCAGGCCGTTAGCAGGGAGCGGGATCTGGAAATGGAGCAGCCGGGACTCAAACTGGCGCCCATAGGGATGCCAGCATTGCAGACAGTGGCTTTATCTGCCATGCCACAATGCTGAGCCCCCAGCTGCCTCTTGATTTTCTTGTCTTTTCATCCCTGCGGTTGCTCAACTTAGGTCACTGGTTCATTCCATTCCCATTTTGCTAGATTCACGCCACTCCCTCAAGCCTCTACAAAACCACTGTCACTCCCCACTCCGATAAAAGGGGAAACCGAGGCACTTCCTAGCGATGGCACTTTGTCTTCCTGACACTGTACTGGGCCCAGGTTCCTCTCTGCACCCAAGTGGAGCACTTGGCAGGTGTTCCCAAGGAACACAGGCAATCGGCCCCTCCCACACACAGCAGAGGGGCAGGGCAAGGGCACTGAGACCTACTGCTCCATGTGGGCCCAACCCACGGTCCTCATAAAGCCAGGCACGGTAAACGGAGTTTAGCATTCTAACGGAATCAAGATTGCCCGGTGTGCTCGCACAAAATGAAACTGCCTGGAACTTCTCATAACGTTTTTTACGATGAGCATTAAAATGCAAAGAGGAAGATTAAAGTTCCTGCTACAGAGCAGGTCTGTAATGAGCGAGGGAGGGGGCCTCGCGGGCCGGGTCTGCTGGAGAGGTTTATGCGCTGCGTTACAGTTGGATATTATTATATGAAATGAGTGTGTTATTAAAAGGATCCTGAAGTTATAAAAACTCAAAGGAACTTTTGGTGAGGATGAATAACTTCTTTGGTAAAGATGAATAACTGGTATTTTCTACAGGCCGGGGAGCAGTCCGTGCTGCAGCTCTCGGATTGCCAGTAGTTGGGTTCTCTTGGTTTTGCAGGGAGCCTTTGTTGGGGGGGTGGTTCTGTGCAGGGATCAGGGATGCATTCTCTGAGAAAGCTCTGGTGGGTAGGAGTCCTCGCTAGCAACAAAGTCCCTTGATCATCCCATTAGAAAAAGACCACAAAGAGGCCCATTCACACAAGCACACACGTGATGTGGCTGCTGCTTCCTAATCAGGGCACACACCTCATTCCTCTCAGGCTGCGAACAATAAAATCAGTAGTCTGGATGAGTGAACTGTGTCACAGTGGTTAAGCTGCTGCTTGGGATCCCAGCATTTCAGACTAGAATGAGAGCTCAAGTCGTGGCCGCTCTGCTTCTGACCCAGGTTCCTGCTAATTGACCTGGGAAGGAAGCACACGATGGCTAAGTACCGGGGTGCCTGCCAGGGGTCTCCATGTGGGAGATGTGGATGAAGTTCCTGGCTCCCGGCTTCAGCCTGATCAGCCACAGATGTTGCAAGCGTTTGGAGACTGAACCCCTGAATAGAAGATCTTTCTCTGTGTCTGTCCCTTTCTTTTGTTCTTTCAAATTAATACAGAAGTCTTTTAAATAAAAACTGTAGCCTGATGTAGTAGAAAACAGTTTTTTTAAAATGCAAGTCTGGGGCTGGCAGGACAAGCTGTGGCCTGCAATGCCAGCATCCCATATCAGAGCACTAGTTTGAGTCCTGGCTGCTCCACTTCTGACCCAGCTTCCTGTTAATGCACCCGGGAAGGCAATGGAAGATGGCCCAAGTACGTGATCCCCTGCCATCCATGTGGGAGACCCAGAGAGAGTTCCAGCCTCCTGACTGTTGTAGCCAGTTGGGGAGTAAACCATCAGATACAAGATCTCCTCCACCCTGTCAATACCTTTCAAATAAATAAAATATTTTTTCCTAAAAAATGCAGTTATACTTCTTTCTAATATATTCAGTTAAAATCACACCAATGCATGACTTCAGGCTTGATCTACTCAAGTAATTTAAACATTTACCCTCAAATTTTGTTTGTGCCCATAAACTTCTAATTTCAACTTAATCTATATGCAGACAATCCTAAATTTCAAATTAGTCAAGACTAAGTTAATGTTTTCCTTTACCATGTTCAGAAGGTTGTAAGATATTTAATGAATTTTATTTTATTTTTGACAGGCAGAGTGGATAGTGAGAGAGAGAGACACAGAGACAGAGAGAAAGGTCTTCCTTTGCCGTTGGTTCACCCTCCAATGGCCGCCGCGGCTGGCGCGCTGCGGCCGGCGCACCGCGCTGATCCAATGGCAGGAGCCAGGTACTTCTCCTGGTCTCCCATGGGGTGCAGGGCCCAAGCACTTGGGCCATCCTCCACTGCACTCCCGGGCCACAGCAGAGAGCTGGCCTGGAAGAGGGGCAACTGGGACAGAATCCAGCGACCCGACCGGGACTAGAACCTGGTGTGCTGGTGCCGCAAGGTGGAGGATTAGCCTAGTGAGCTGCAGCGCCGGCCAAATATTTAATGAATTTTAAAAACTATGATGATTTCACACCACAGTATGGAAAACAGAAATGAAAGATTTGTCCATGTATTGCAGCATAACCACAGCCACTTTGAATATTTTCTCCTTTTTTACATGCTTGTTTTAAGATTTTAACTTCTTACTTATTAATCGAACTTGCTTTTTACTTAATGGATCTTAACCTTTCTGTCTCTTGCTACAATCTGTTGATGGACAATCTTACATTAAGGGACTAGATACAACGATATTAATCATGAACCAACCTGCTTATGGTTTCCCCATATATCTGATTATTTCTTAAGGGTAAATGTCTAGAAGGATTACTGGGTCAGGGATACAAACTTCTTAAAACCCTTAGTGTGTACTAGAAAATTAATTTCATTTTAAATATTTATTTTTATTTTAATGGCAGAGTTACAGAGAGGCAGAGGCAGAGAGAGAGGAAAGAGGTCTTCCATCTGCTGGATCACGCCCCACATGGCTGCAACAGCCAGAGCTGTGCTGATCCGAAACCAGGAGCCAGGAGCTTCTTCCAGGTCTCCCATGTGGGTACAGGGGCCCAACGACTAGGGCCATCTTCTACTGCTTTCCAAGGCCATAGCAGAGAGCTGATCCACTGGATCAGAAGTGGAGCAGCCGGGACTTGAACCCATATGGGATGCCAGCACTGCAGGTGGTGGCTTTACCCGCTATGCCACAGCACTGGCCCCATAAATTACTTTTCAAAAGGTGTCTCTAATTTACACTCACAGCAGCATTTAAACCAATTAAAAGTATCTCTTTCATTATATCCTTGCCCACATAGGGTACTATCATTATACAGTTTTTATGTTTGTTGGTTACTTTTAAAAGAAAAAAATATTTATTTATTTATTTCAAAGGCATAAAGAGGGACAGAGTGAGCAAGATCATCCATCTACTGGTTCACTCGCTATATGGCTAAAATGACCAGGGCTGGGCCAGACCAAAGCCAGGACCCTGGAAGTCCACTGGGGTCTCCAACGTGGGTTCAGGGGCCCCAGGTGCATTAGCAGGGAGCTGAATTGGAAGTGTGTAGCAGCTGGGACTTGAACCCGCGCCCATGTGGGATGCTGGTGCCGCAGGTGGAGGATTAACCCACTGTGCCACAGTACCAGCTCCCTCCTGATCCTTTTAAAAGCAAGGATCCACTGGTGCTTATGTGGGATGCCAGTGTACAGGCAGTAGCTTAACCCACTGTGTCACAACGCCTGCCCCAATCAAGAGTGTGTTTAGGGTTAAGTGAGGCACACCAAGGGTGTGTAGGTTTTTATCTTGGACAAGCCGATACTATGCTATTTGCTGCTTCTTTGTTAGAAATATAGGATACCTGACTCACTGTAAATACACATAAGCTCCACCAAGGCACATCTCCACGTGTTATGTCTTTTTATCTGTTTACAAAGCACATGATCCAACACCCAGATTCCTTGCTTTAAGAAGGATCAGGGGGGAGCTGGCGCTGTGGCGCAGTGGGTTGACCCTCTGCCTGCGGCACCAGCATCCCATTTGGGCACTGGTTCTAGTCCCGGCTGCTCCACTTCCGATCCAACTCTCTGCTATGGTTTGGGAATACAGTAGAAGATGGTACAAGCATTTGGGCCCCTGTACCCATGTGAGAGACCCAGAAGAAGCTCCCGGCTTCTGGCTTCAGAACAGCTCAGCTCTGGACTTTTGGGGAGTGAACCAGCAGATGTAAGACTTTTTTGTATTTCCCTCTCAAATAAATAAAAGTAAAATCTTAAAAAAAAAAAAAAAAAAAGGATTGGGGGCCAGCACTATGGTGTATAGTATAGTGAGCTGTAGTGGGCCTCACCAGAATCCCATATGGGCACCGGTTCGTGTCTTGGCTGTTCCTCTTCTGATCTAGCTCTCTGCTATGGCCCGGGAGTGCAGTGGAGGATGGCCCAAGTGCTTCAGCCCCTGCATCCACAAGGGAGACCCAGAAGAAGCTCCTGGCTCCTGGCCTCGAATTGGCCCAGCTCCGGCCGTTGTGGCCATTTGGTGAGTGAACCAGCAGATATAAGACCTTTCTCTCTGGCTCTCCCTCTGTCTGTCTGTAATTCTACCTCTCAGATAAATAAATAAAATCTTTATAATGGATAAGAAGCCACACCAATGCCTATAAGTACAGAAGGGCAAGGCTGGTGAACAGAAAGGCTAAAGAAAATGCTGCCAATTTCATAACTGCTTTAACTGGAGAAAGCAGCAAAGCTGTGCCATCTCCTGATTCCAGAAGTCCAGTGCTCTGCAGGCAGATGGGGGTGTGGCCCTGTGGGAGGGGTCTGATCACCTTCTGAGCAGGCAGCTCCCCACCCCCTTGCTGTCTGAGTCCGGGTACACTTTCTGTTGCTTCTGCCTTCTTGTATGGGATGGGCAAGAGCACAAGGCCCCAAGAAAGGCACCAGAAGATAGCTTGGTGAGTGTTTTGTGTCTCTGGTCCGAATGCAGGAGCCAAGGTAACAGTGTAGGGCCCCGCTTCAGAGTCCTTCACAATTTATGGGCCACTGTGTCACCCACTAAAGTAGCCAACAGGGGCTAGCATTGTGGCACAGTGGATTAAGCTACCACCCGCAACACTGGCATCCCATATCAGAGCTACAGTTCGAGTCCTGGCTGGTCTATTTCTGATCCTGCTCCTGGCTCCAGACTGTTCCAGCATGGCTGTTATGGCCATCTGGGGAGTGAATCAGTGGATGGAAGATCTCTCTCTCCCACTGTCTCTCTGTTTCTCCCCTGCTCTCTGTAACTCTGCCTTTCAAATAAACAACTTTTTTAAGCACTCCCAACTAAGAAACAATTCAAATGCACACCAAGTAGCAAGAAAGCATAAGGAACCCCACAGACGCTGTCAGCACCAACAGTCGATCAACCCTTAGCATCCAGGGCTGAAGGAAGAGCCGGGGAACCCAAGGCCCGCAGAGCTGGTCTGCCCGCAGCCAAGGAGTCTCGGGCAGAGGGATGCAGCTTTCAGCTCTTGCGAGAAGCAGCCCAGCCAACTGCCAAATTCCTGCTGGGTTGGCCAAGACATAGGAACCCCAAATGAAAAAACACGAAGGGTTTGTTTTTTAGAAGCAATACATCAAACATAAAAAAGAGCTCTTTTGTACGAATTTTCGGTGTGGGAGCCAGAGAGGAGAAAACCGCTCTCCCTCCCGGGAGGAAGCAGTTTGACCTCACCTGTGACTTTTCTCTTACGGTGTGGACTTTTCTCACCCCATTAAATGTAAGCTACTCTAGGTGGGTTTGTGCTGTGAGAGAGAAATAGAGAGTGATGGGGAACATGGCAGACAGGCCGGCGGGGCCAGCCCTGGATGCCCTGGGAGGCAGGCCCTGGGCAGCCGTGTGGAAAATGGCCGCTGCAGACGGCCAGTGAGCTATCTTTCCACGGCTTCAGGCACTTCGCAGTTCCATCCTCTCTCTCACCCCCCGCCCCCACCCTCCAAAAGCAAAGTGAAACGGCAAAAGCAAAAAGGGAGAGGAAAAACCAGGTTAGAACGCGTATTTGCAGCACTGAGGCAGGGCAGGTTTCATACTGTGAAGGCTGCAGGAAAAGCAGCAGAACGGAACTGGGGCCACAGCCTGCCAGACAGGAGCAAGCACGCCTGAAACCCACGGGGCCCGGCACTGCCTGTGGTCAGGCGCTCGGGACGTGGTTCTACAGAGCAGTAGAAGACGATCTCAGCCCAGTCCCCAAGTCCCCTGGCCATTAACCGACTGCCAATGCACAGGGACGGTTGTGCAGACGCCCTGGCTGCATCACCTGGCGCCACGCCCTGGGGACTGGCCGTCCTTTCTCGTGGCACACGACACGAGGAAGCGCTCACCTTGGTATCTGTGTGACAAGGGACGGCTGCATCTGCTACCATCGCTCACTTAGCAGTGGTCTGAGCAGAAGCAGCAGGGGGAAACCACGTGAAACTATGGACATTCGAGCACTCTGGACCCACAGAACAGCAGTTCCTGCTCACCCCGATGAGGAGGGGGAGGAGGAAGAGGAGAAAGGTCATCCCTGGCTGACTTTACCAGTCCTGTGAGAGCCGCTGCTCGAGACGTCATCTAACCCGTGGGACAGTGCTCCCTGGTCAGGCCTACCACGGTCTCCACTTGAAGATAAGGTGCACCTGCTTGGAGAACTAAGTCACTGGTCCACCGCCATACGGCTGGCAAGAGGCACACCTGGCACCTGCAGCCAACTGCTCCCATGTAAGGACACCAACAGCCCAATTCACCCTGGAAACCCAGGGCTGCTAGGACACACGATGCCTCCCGGGCCAGCAGCCAAGAAGAGCAACCGGAAGATGCAGTGAAAGGCTCTGGGAGAGAAGGCTATGAGGCTTCGTCTGCTCCACCACAACAGATCCTGTTCTGGAGGGACCCGGAGTGCAGGCAGCAAAGATGTCAAAAGTCTGGGGTGAGTGTTTTGCACAGGGAAACACACACACCCAATACTGGGAGGGCTGTGCTCAAGTCCCAGCCGCAATTCCAGTTCTAGCTTCCTGCTGACACACACCTCGGACAGCAGCAGTGATGGATCAAGTGCTTGGGTCTCTGCCACCCACATGGGAGAAACCTGGATTGAGTTCTAGGCTCCTGAAATTGGCTAGACCCGGCCCTGATTGGTGTGGTCATTTGGCGATTGGATCGGTGGGATGGAAGATCTCTTGTTTCTCAAATAAAATGAAAACAAAGGGTTTTGTTTTGTTTTTTTTTTTTTTTTTTTTAAGATGTCAAGAATCTATCTGCATCTAAACCATACCAGTTGCCTTCCTCTCTTGGTCTCATACCTGTTACAGCCTTGTGCAGGCCAAGGACAAGCATCCTTTGTGGTAACCACATCTGTGGTCACCCAGAACCAGGTTTGCAGGTGCACTTGGCCATGGTTTGAATATCCTCCCACACTCAGACAGGAGTTTAATTTCTGAAGTCACACGGGAAAGTATTCAATTCAGAAGATGGAAGCTCAATCCAACTGTGGTAAGTTTTTGTTTTTTTTTTTTTTTTTTAAGATTTATTTATTTGTAAGGCAGAGTTAGGGAGATGGAGAGAGATCTTCCATCCACTGGTTCACTCCCCAAATGGCTGAAGCCACGAGCCAGGAGTTGCTTCCAGGTTTCCCTTATGGGTTCAGGGGACCAAGGACTTGGGCCATCTTCTGCTGCTTTTCTCAGGCCATTAGCAGAGAGCTGGATTGGAAATGGAGTAGCAGGGACTCGAACTGGTGCCCATATGAGATGCTGGTGCTGCAGGCAGTGGCTTAACCTGCTGTGCTACAGTGCTGGCCTTTTAACTGAGGTATTTCAGGTGGTACTCCCATGACTGAATGTGTGTGTGTGGGGGTGGGGGAGGCAGGTGGTGGGCAGAGGCAGATAAACAGGTAAAGGCATGAAGGGTCAGTGCAATAGAAACAAAATAAAGCAGAGGAAATGGCTGAGAGAGGAATATTCTAGACATTGTCAATGGCAAGGCCATCAGTGGGTTTGCAGAGAAACATGAGGTGGCTGAAGCACACCAAAGCATAGCAATGTGGGTTTGTGTGTTATGTGAGGTGAGCAGCAGCCCTGGGGGTTGGCAGATCATACTAGGGGACCAGGTTTTTTTTTATTAATTTTCATTTATTGATTTGAAAGGCAGAGAGACAGAGGAAGAGGGAGAGGAAGAAAGACAGGGGGAGAGGAAGCTTCCATCCATGGGTTCACTCCTCAAATGCCCACAACAGCTGGGCCTGGGCCAGGCCAAAGCCAGGAGCCCAGAATCCATCTGGGTCTCCCACATGCGTTGGGGCAGGGACCCCAGTACTTGAGCCATCACCTGCTGCCTCCCAGGGTGTGCATTGGTAGGAAGCTCGATCAGAAGTGGAACTGGGATTCAAACCCAGGGACTCCAACATGGGATGTGGATGTTCCAAGTGGCGACTTAATTGCTGCACCAACGCCTACCCCAGGACTCCAGGTTTTATAGTGAAAGAAGAGGTGATGTTGAAGTATTCCAAATGGAGGGATGATATAACCAAATTACTGTTTAAAGAGATTCACAGCTGAGAGTAATGATGGGAGGCCTTTCTGCTCTCAGTGTCTGGAACAATCCTCTTTCTACCATCTGCAAGGTATATACTGTCTCACCGTCTGTTCTCGGAAGGGCGCCCTGACCATCTGACTCTCACCCTGTCCCTCTCCGTCCCCTTCCTCTGCTTTATTCTGTTTCCGCTGCACCGACACTTCATGCCTTTACCTGTTTCTCTGCCCCTGCCTGCCCTCACACAGCCCACAGATGTAGCAATGCAGGTGAGAAGGAAGCTGCCTGGGCCAGGGTGGCGAGCACAGGTGGCCGGAGGAGAGCATTCTGTGTCTTTGAAAGTGGGACCAACAGGATTTAATGATGGACAGGGTTTCCGAGAGAGATGGGGTCAAGCAGGAGTCCAAGATTTCCGGCCTGCATGAATAGGGGAAAGAAATGGGCCAGTCATGGAAGGCAGGGAGCAGGCTGGAGGGTGGCATGTGGGGCTGGGTTTGGCGAGAGAGAGGTGCCTACCAGGGGCAGGGGAGCCAGCTATAGTCTGGAGTGGAAGGCAGGGCTCTGGGCCAATCGATGCCATGGAGGTGTCTGCTAGGGAATGAATCAGACCAAAGGGTCTGATCAACCTGACTTTGCTCTCTGCTTAAGGTCCCAGGTTAAAAATTCAGAAGCCCACCTCCTGGCCACCAAGCCTCACCATGACACCTGAGCGGCAAGCCACCAAGACCTCCGGTGGGGCTTAGTGAGGGGCATGAGAGACGGGAGAATGCCGAGGGCCCCTCCTGAGTGGCTTAGGCCTCTAATACTCTCCGAATACATCCCAGAGGGAAACCGACAACAACGTGACCCTTCCACACACAGGACCTTTGACACAGGCTGCCGAGACAGATTTCAGTCTCGGTGCTACACACAGGTCTAGCACAGAGGAAGCATTTTATAAATACGTGATGAATGGAGAGCTATGCACATTTCTAAACGAAACTAGAGCAAGTTGGAGCCATGCCTCCTTCACAGGCTTCCACGGAGGGCAACACCCTGCTGCAGGAGGCAAGTCAGGAGCAGCTGTGCACAAGCTCTGCTTCCCCTGTGGAAGATCTGGGGGCCTGGGATAATGGCCCATGCAGAGCCAATGCCCAGTAAATCTAAATAAATGTCGAATGAATGAGCAAATAAATATTCATTAAAAATTAACTGGACAGTTAATTTAGGTCACTCACTGGAAAAAAGAAAAACATTGAGACCAGAAACGCAGCTTTCTAATTTAGGGGCTTAATTAAGGACAGGTTTTAAAAAATATTTTGGTGGCTTAAATAAACCAAGCACGAGTGGGTTCAAAAACAGCTGTGATCCGTAGCTCTGAGAACCTTCGTTACATCCATAAATTAAAAGGGGGGAAACTGTCTGACGCATTTCATGACTCTAGTCCAATCTCAATTCTACAACCAGAAAGTGAGAAAAATAAAAGGCTTATACACTTAGAAGTGAAAATCCTTTATAAAACTCCAGCTAACTGAACACAACACGGTATCGTCTGTGTAATGCATTATCACCAAGAAATTCAAGGATGGTTTAACATCTGAGAAATCTACCAATGCAGTTATATATCAGAAGTGAGCTAAAAGAAGAAAATCACACAATTTACTCAAAAGACAAGACATTTGATTGATTTCAATGGCTTCTGGGTCAGATTTCCCAATGACCCATTAGTCTGATGCACAATTTTCTGGTTTTACCAAATTTTCTCATTCCTGACAGCATGTTTTTAAAATTTTACAGCGGCTATGTCAGGTGCACTGGTAGGGCCTACAGGAGCTGTAGAGACCAGGACTCAACAATCCAGGGCCTTGGGAACTCTCCCAGACCCACATACCATCCCCACACACTTCTGCCCTCTCCACTTTCCCCCAGAACACCACCGACTCGTCAGGGCCACAGAAAGCGAGGGAAGGAAAACTGCTCCCAGCACCATCCCCTCCACCTCTGACTCTTGCCCCACAGGATCTGTGCAGGGCCAGCACTAATGAGTGACAGCATCCGGAAGGGAGCCTTCAGCCAGAGGGGTGAAGTGAGCTGGGCGGATCAATGCAGGCCGAGATCAACAAGTTAATTATATTAAGAAGAGCTTCTTTCACAATCTCCCCTACTACTGTCCTGATGTAACTTATGCCAAGGACAGTATCTTGTGCAATGTCTGAAAAGCTTCCCATCTGGCCTTAAAACAAACCTTCAACATCACAGAGTGACAGTGTCAGGACATAGTGCTAGTTCCCATGCTGACAGCTTTTATTTTATTTTCAAGATTTATTTTATCAAAAGGGCAGACACACATACACACACACACACACACACATACACTCAGATCTTCCATCTGCTGGTTCACTTTCACAAGACTGCAACATCTGGGGCTGGTCCAGGCTGAAGCCAGGAGCCAGGACTCCCTTCAGGGCTTCCATATGGGCACCAAGGACCTAAGTACCTGGACCATCTTCCATTGCTTTTCTAGGTACATTAGCAGGGAGTTAGATCGGAAGCTTAGCAGCTGGGACTTGAACCGGTACTCTGATATGGGATGTCAGTGTCCCTTGAAGGCTGTTTTAATAACATTAAAGTCTAACATTTTATACCTGCTGTTATAAGGATTTGCTCCTAGCATTGCCTTATTCATGTCTTCATCAATGGGGTGAGGGGGCACTAATGATTCACCGTCACATTGTGTATCACTTCAGAAGTTCCCTGTGCAAAATGTTCTATTTTATTTCTTTTTTAAAAAAGATTTGTGTATTTATTTGAAAGGCACAGATATATATCTAGAGAGAAGGGGAGAGGGAGAGAGAGAGAGAGACAGAGACATCTTCCATCTGCTGGCTGGTTCACTCTCCAAATGGCTACAATGGCTGGGGCTGGGCCAGGTTGAAGCCAGAAGCCATGAGGGTCTTCCAGGTCTCCCACATGGGTGGCAAAGGGCCCAAGAACTTGGGCCATCATCCACTGCTTTCCCAGGCACATCAGCAGGGAGCTAGAAGGGAAGTAGAACAGCCAGGACTTGAACTGGCTCCTATATAGGATGCTGGCATCACAGGCAGCTCAGCCTTCTAAGCCACAGCACCAGCCCCAAAACACTCTGTTTTTTTTTTTTTTTTTTTTTTAAGGTTTATTTATTTATTTGACAGAGTTGGAGAGAGAGAGAGAGAGAGAGAGAGAGAGAGGAAGAGACAGAGAGGGGTCTTCCATCTGCTGGTTCACTCCCCATATGGCCACAATGGCTAGAGCTGGGCAGATCCGAAACCAGGAACCAGAAGCATCCTCTGGGTCTCCCATGATGGTGCAGTGGCCCAAGCACTTGGGCCATCCTCTGCTGCCTTTCCAAGCCATCAGCAGAGAGCTGGATCGGACATGGAGCAGCCTGGGCACAAATTGGGGCCTGCATGAGACGCTGGTGGTGCAGGGGAAGGCTTAACCCACTGCACCACGGTGCTGGCCCCAAACACCACATTTTAATATCTCTGCAAAAACATTCAGAATGTACCAGTGAATCCATTTGATCATATTAGATTAACAATGTTTTAGTGCATCCATACTTACTTCTAAGACTGCATCCATTTCTCAAAGCTAACCTGAGCCAGAGCCTGCTTGGCAAGCAAATAAGCAAGAAGGCAAGGCCAAGGAGACAGCCACTAGCATGGGCTGCATTGTCTGTACCTGCATGGGGCACACACAGTCTGAACCCTCATCCTGTATCTGACACCCGCATTCCCAATTCTGTGCACCCATGGACTAAGCTTTACGTATTGAGCACTTAGTATGGAATACTGGTATAGGGACCGAGAAGAACAGCAGTAAACAAAGCGGGTATACATTCTGGAAGGAGGCAGACACTTGACAGACATGCAAGTGCACACGGGAGACACAAGGGGAGAGGGCAGGGGGCGGGGGACAAGCCTCTCTAACAAGCTGACAAGTACCTGGGTCCCTGCCACCCATGTGGGAGACCTGGATGGAGTTCTGGGCTCCAACTTCCTGCTAACATGAGCTCTGGGAGATGGTGATGATGGCTCAAGTGATTGGGTTCTTGCCACCCACGTAGAAGACTTGGACTGAGTTCTGAGTTACTGGCCCAGGCTGGAGTTCACTGCAGGCCATTTGGGGAGTGAACCAGCAGATAGGAGAGCTCCCTATCTATGCATCTTTCTCTCTCTCTTTCCCTCTGCCTCTCAAATGAAAAAAATAAAAATAAAAATTCAGCTGGCCACATAGGTGTTAGTCTTCTGGATAATGCTCTGTTCCACTGATCCATATTTTATCCTACACCAACACCCACTGTCCTGATGATTGGGGCAGGTTAATTTAAAGACATCTCGTGGATACGTAAACATGAGCTACCTAAGTTATCGTTTATTTATAATTTATATCCAAACAGCAAATAAGTCTAAGAATCTGAAGATCAGCGAAGAGATAAAGGAAGTAAATTCGGGAGCCGTTGGGGCCTTACTCAAAGCAGGGGATGAAGGGACACACCATAGGGGACGGACACAGACACAGGACTGGGCATGGGGCAACAGCCTGCCCAGAGCCGCTGAGTGCCCAGGAGCACACAAATAAAGTGCAGGTCTCCTCCAAACTCCAATGTGCAGGAAGTCAGGGTTCTGTCAGCAGCAGTGCCAACACCACCTCCTCCAGCTCGATCTAACGCGCATCTCCCAGATATCCAGAGAGCAGAAAACTGAACCCCACGAACCAGAGTTCCCAGGTTAGCCTGGAGGCTCAGGGCATTGCTCCACTTTTCCAAGTCTCAGTTCTCAGATTTGGAAAAAAGAAGTTCAGTTACTGGCCCAAGTCCCAGGGCTGTTTGTGGACAACGAACGCATGTAAAATGTCAACATCTGGGCATGCCAGCCTCACGAGGGGAGTCCAGGCACCTCTCTTTTTAATCAAGGTTGTCTGAGTTCCACTGAGCTGCAGAGGACACACGAAACAGCCTCTGGTTGGGTCATCTTGAGCTTAAATGACCCGCGGACTCTGAGGCCAGCGTGACCCTATCATCACATCATCAAAGAGGATCGTGGGAAGGGCCTGTGGACACACTCGGAGTGGACTGCTGGCACATCACAGGGCCAAGAGAGCTGGTGGAGGAGCAGATGCGCCACGACAAACAGAGACAACAAGCCGAGAAAACAGACACTCCGCAGTGACGCTTCCCGATGCAATGAGAACGGACAGGACATCTGGAACAGGCAGCTGCAGAGAGAGAGAGCATGAGGACAGCTGAGGGCGTGCACCCTGCAGCCCATTCTCTGCATGTCACATGAACTGGCCCGTAAATCTCATGAGGGAGTGCTATTAATTTTTCAATTTTTTTTAAAAAATCATTACTTTTTCAATATTTTTCAACACTGTACCTCTATTTAAATATATGTATGTATATTGATTTTATTTTTTATTTGAGAGGAGAGAGACAGAGAGAGAGCTCTGGTTCAGTCCCCAAATGCGTGCAACAGCCAGGGCTGGGCCAGTCCAAAGTCAGGAGCCCGTTGCCTGTCCCAGTCTCCCATGTGGGTGGCAGGGACCCAGGTATTGGGGTCATCACTGCCACCTCCCAGAGTGTGCTTTGGGAAGAAGCTAGACTGCAAGCAGAGTAGCCAGGTTTTGAACCCAGACACTCTGAAACGAGGTGTGGACACCCACAATGGCAACTTAACCACTGGGCCACATACCTGCCCCAGGGCTATTATTAACTCCACTGTAGTGTGAGGACACAGAAGGAGGAGGGTGACAGAATTAGTTACCCCACTTTACAGATGAGGAAAGTAAGGCCCCCATAAGTGGTTGGGCTGGAACTTGAAGCGAGTTACAGGGCTGTGGGATTCTATACCCCTCTCCCCTGCACCCCGTTGTTTAGCCAGCCTGCTATATTCTCTGTCATTTGCAAGTGTCTCCCCCTCAAGTATAAGGCAGTATCTGAAAATTCCCATTCAGTCATTTGTTACCCTGCAGCCATCTCAGTGGCAAAACTTCAAAACCAGGCCCGTTCGGCCGGCGCTGCGGCTCACTGGGCTAATCCTCCGCCTTGCAGCACCGGCACACCAGGTTCTAGTCCCAGTCGGGGTGCCAGATTCTGTCCGGTTGCCCCTCTTCCAGGCCAGCTCTCTGCTGTGGCCAGGGAATGCAGTGGAGGATGGCCCAAGTGCTTGGGCCCTGCACCCCATGGGAGACCAGGAGAAGTACCTGGCTCCTGCCATCGGATCAGCGCGGTGCGCCGGCCGCAGCACACCAGCCGCGGTGGCCATTGGAGGGTGAACCAATGGCAAAGGAAGACCTTTCTCTCTGTCTCTCTCTCTCACTGTCCACTCTGCCTGTCAAAATAAAACAAAACAAAAAAAAACAGGCCCGTTTGTTGAAGAACCCTCAGGACACGAGCTCAAGGCTGGCTGCACCAGCCTCTCCTTGGAGGATGAGTTCTAACTGCTGGGTTTTGGGGGCAGAGGGAGGTGTTGAAGGAGAGAGATACCACGGCAAACCTGAAGTCGTTCATCTTGAAGTACCTGCGGCATCCATGTCACCCAGGGCCACATGTCCCTCGGCAGGAGTCATCTGGGGAGACAGTACTGGGACGCTGGTGCAGATGGCGTGAAACACACAGGCAACCACACTGCCAAGCATTATTTATGGAAGAAAATCAAAGAACACGCTGGCAAGCCACTAGCCAGGCACGAGTGACCCCAGAATGGTCATCCTCCCTATTCACGCCAGCCCAAACACGGCGGGTTCACAACGGAGACACGTGTGCTTTTGTAACCTGCGACAGGATTCAAGAAATCCATTTCAGCGCCTGCCACCCGATGACAGCTTAGAAATCGGGCAGATGTCTGGTTACCGAATTAGCGGCCCGGCTCAATTCATCAGTGCCACATTCCACCACAACACAGGGGAACGGGGTGTGGCAGCCAAGGAAGGAGAACAGAGAGCTTTCGTCCCAAAGCTCACACCTAATGGGTCTAAAAACGACATGGACCAGGGCCGCTTCTGCCTTCCACATCACGCCATAGGCCCATCCCGTCTGTGAGGTTCCCAGAACAGTAAATACTGAAGCAATAGCGACGTATCTTTTTTCTTATTATTAAGGTTTCAAGGATGAACTCACCTCTCAGAGAACCTATTAACTTCCCTTCTTGGTCAAGGGATGTACAAAATGTGAACAAAGTTTATGCAATTATGGTCTATTTATAAAAACTGCAAATAGGTTAATTTTTATTTCCATTTGTACTTTTAACAGCAATATTTACATCACATGATATAAAAGAGCCTTAAACAATAATAGATTATTGATGATGAATAAATGAGACATAAAAACATAACAGTAGCAAATGATACTCTTTTTGAGAACTGTGATTAAGCAGGGCAGGCTAACATTAGCCAAGACAACGCCACCTGTGGCCAGTGGCCCCAATCCAAGGCCCGTCACTGGGCTCTCCTCCAAGTGGTGACTCAGGGTCGCAGGCCGATTCCAATTTATGATGCTGTCACTTTCTTTCATGATCTGCAGATGGCCACAGAATGGGAAAAGGAGGGTCTGATGGGCAGGCCTGGAAGGGGTGTGATCCACGTCACTCTGCCATTTCCACACATAGCGGCAGCCAATCTGAGGCACTGTGCACCAGGAGACAGGGTGGGAGTCATGAAGTCTCTCTGCCCTCAACACTCTCTACAGATAGGATTAACCCTTGCCACAAGCCACCCATGTGGGAGACCTGGACAGAATTCCTGGCTCCCAGCTTCAGCCTGGTGCAGCCGAGCTGCAGCAGGTATTTGAGGAGTGAAGTAGCTGATGGGAGATCTCTGTCTCTCTGCCTTTCAAAATAAATAAATAAGCTTACAAAACTCCCAGAACTTTGGAGATTGGGCCATCAGAGTCAAGTGCTAAGCTCTATCCCTTCAACTAAAATGAAGCCCATGTCTAAGTCTCACCGTCGGGGTGACAACAGGACAGATGGAGCTGGAGGACAGGTGAGCACACACGTGGTGTACACAAAGCCCGAGGCGTCACGAGGTGCACATGGCAGTACCCATCGACCTACTTGCGCTACCAACAAGATGGTTTCCTTCACAGGAAAGAGGCTGCTGGTGGGGTCGTAGCTATGGCCGCTGGCAGGGAGCGGGCAGACGGACTGTCCACACGTACCAGGTCCCCAAGGTCTGTATCTATAGCATCAATCTTCACATGTTCAGGGCGGGACAGATCAATGTAAATATTTAGCAATGATTTTCTCCTTTCAAAACAAGGTGTGACGTGCAGCACTAAATCTGGATTCCAGAAGCCTCCGCACAGGGCGACCTTGTGTCCAGAAGTTTATTGCCAAGGTTCCAGTTTACGCCCACGAGGCACACGGCGAGGTTCCCGGATGCGGCAGCAGCTTTTGGCATTCCCTTCACAGAGCTCCTGGCTCTGACAGGTTTTGGCTGCAAGAATATCCCGCAAATGATTTATTCCTCCGTTTCAATTCTCTTTTTCTCTACGTGAATTATTGCCATGTTTCCAAAGTAAAAGTAGAAAAAAAGGGAAAAAAAATCTATGAAGTTAAAAACAAATCCTGCAGCACAGGGATGGGTTTGCTGTCAAACATCCATGGCAGGAGACCATGAGGTAGTGCCAGGCGGTGCGATGGGCAACTGGCCTCAATCAGAGCCATGTCTTGTACATGCCTGTGCACATGTGTGCGCACGTGCGCGCACGCACACACACACACACACATTCCTTCCCAAGCCAGCCACCTCATCAGAGCATGCGCTTTTAGTAAGAATGAATTCCAGCCAGAAGGGTAGTTTGCTTTGCACTGTACCAACATAATGCTTCATTACACCAAGACACAGCATGCCCAATCCACCGGTAAAATAAGGAATGAGGGTGAACATTTACAGCAGTCTTTAAAATGCCAAGCATTTCACCCCGAAACGAACAAACGCATGGCCCCACCAAGCCCTGCCCGGCCCGTGCTCAACTCTTCCTGCGGCTGAGGCTCAGCAGGTCTTCCACAGCGTCTATTAGTTCTTCTCAGCTGGACCCCAGGATCCACACAATGCTCCCAGCAGGTGCTATAACTGCCACTAACTGAAAACTCTCAGGTTGCACTGTGCATCGCTGACAAGGGCGTGGGGTGCTGCCTCTGATTTTGTCTTCCAGGTTCTCTTGATCAGAAGGAATTTCGAGCCACTTGTGCTAAGCAAATCAAGCTACTCATAGGCTGGGGTCAGGGCCACTGCTGAGGTGATGCATAGACCCTCAGAAGCTGGGCTTGGTCAGAGGTATCTGAGGGGGTCTGCTCACAGGCCCTTACAATGAGGCATGTCAAATTACCCACTCCAGGCTAGGGGGCGGACAAAAAGACAGCCCACCTGCAGTTTTCCCGACAAACGGTGCTCAAGACAAGGGAGATGCCACAGGGAACCACAAACTCTCCCCACTTCCTCCAGCCACCCACAGCACTCCACCCTCCATGGGCTGACTGCAAGAGGATCTCTAGGCCAGAACTTGGGGAAATGCTTGTATTTATTGGCTATTTACCAAGTGCTGCAATAGTCGACAGCATTTCTCATCAAGTGCCAGACATCTACCAAGAAGATCACGTTTCAGAGTGACAGAGAGAGAAAGATCTTCCATCCACTGGTTCACACTCCAGCGGACACAAAGGCCAGGGTTGGTCCAGACCAAAGCCAGGAACCTGGAACTCTATCCTGGACTCCCACGAAGGTGGCAGGGGCCTAAGTACTCAGGCCATCATCTGCTGTTTTCCCAGGCATATTAGGGAGAAGCTGGCTAGGAAGTGGAACAGCCAAGACTCAAATCAGCACTTTGAAATGAGATGCCAGCCATCATGGGTGTCACCTTGAACCACTGTGCCACTGTGTCACATGCTGGCCCCTAGACCACGTTTCTGGTGGACCCTAAGTGACCATTAAGATAAAAACCCACTCTGGCTATCATGGGTGAGTTGATGCAAAGTGGCTCAAGTCTGGCATCCCACATGCATTCCCTGTGGACACTGGGCAGCTGCCAAACTGTCTCTGCATGCGCCCTTACTCATACCCCTGGCCGGGGTTGGGGGAGCAAGGCAGGTACACTCATCCTGGTTTTTGTAGCTGAACAAATTGTGATCCAGAGGGATTCAGTGAGGCCACAGGGCGAGTGAGGGACTCCGGCTTGCCATTCCACCAAGCTGGCTCAGCACACAGCCCCACAGGATGCCAGAAACCTGACAGCATGCGACGTTTTCAATGGCTTAGAAAACAAGGCAGCATGATGCCCAGTTTGGAAAATGAAAAGGTGGCAGATACAAAACACACTTTCAAACTTTTAATAATAATAAAAGAAAACCCTTACGACTCTCTCGGTTAACCCTCCATCCTCTGCTAAGAATGAAAGCATCGCTTTGCTGTCCCCTGGATCTGCTGGGGTCTCACTGCCCTCCTTGCCCTGGGGCACCTTCCTCCTCCCGGGCCTGGCTCTGGGCTTCGTGTGTGCCGGCAGGACATGACCTCCCCCGCTCTGTGGCGGGTTAAGCAGCCTGATTGAACGTGGCTGCTAATTAAGGGCCCCTCTTGTCTGGCAGGGCCACCGGGGTACCTTCTGCACTTGTTCATGACCACAGCACCTCACTCAGAAATTAACTCTTGATGAGTGCAGACAGGGGCCCAGCTGGTCCACCCGTGTCCTCCCAAGGAGATAAATGAAGTGTAACAAGAACACTGCTGACTGCCAAGGGAAGAGGGCCACTCCGTGACCTCTCGGTAAAACCCAGACTATGCTTTTGCCGTGACTTAATTCTCTGCACTGGGGGCACATAATGTAGCCAGGAATGGGGTGAACAGACCGACAGCCACAGAGGCGATGCTGAGACGCCTGTGACCTGACGTCCACTTTACGAAGGGGTTGCTAAGAGACTTGAGACAATTTACAAGAAACTTTCAATATGCAAATATTTTCAAGCGGTGAGAAGTGTGATTTTTGTCTATCGTTCGTTCTGGGCCCCGGGGACAATGCTGGCTCCTACTGTAGCTTGCAAACAGTACAATTCCTCTCAGGTTTAAAATAGTAAATGCTTATTTCCCAATCTTTCTAGACAAGAGGGATTTTTTCCCCCTTAAAGATCTGTTTAAGGAAAGACACTCACGGTCATCACTATGCAAGTTTTTGGATGCAGAAACCAGGTGGCCAGGATCATTCTCGATCCCGGAGCAGGGCTGTGGCATCAGTGTTGTGGCCTCTCAGCCGCAGCATTCTCCACTTTGTCATCACAGTAAGTCAGCACACGGGCCACCACGCTGCACCAGCCCACAGTGTGGCCCCTTCTGGGACACCGTGCGTGGTAGGTGTGATACAGGGACAGCAAGAAGGCTGTGAGCCACTGCTCCAGGCCCTCGACAGCAGCAAGCCACACTGCTCTAGAACTTCTGAAAGGACAGGATGATCTCCAAAGAAAACAGCTGAATGGCAGTAGGAGTCTGTGATCTTATTAGCATAGCGAGAAAGCAGTCACTTCAAGAACTTGCAAGGTGGAAGGATGAAGATATGGGCAGGAAAGCCATTTGGTGCCTTGATGAAAGTTTTCTAAAATAAAAGTGTGCCATGGAGGAACTGGAACAATTCCCTAAGGACTCCAGGTGGAAGGGATGGGATGAGGCAGGCAAAGCTGGCACAAATAGTTGCTCCAGAGAGAGCATTTGTTATCCATTGCTATAAAATGGAAGAACCCCAAAAAGCAGCAGCTTAGGACAATTCACACTGCCTCCTAGTTTCTGGGGGCCAGGAGTCAGAGCATGGCTCTGCTAAGTGCTCAGTGTCTCCCACTAGGCTGTGAAGGTGTTAGCTGGGGCTGTAGTCAACCCAAGACTTAACTGGGAAAACCTCCACTTGCGGCTTTTTTTCATGGCTGCCCGCAGCCTTGGCCTCTCCCCGGCTGTTAATCATGTGAGTCTCACCATCGGGCTACTCACCGCATGCCAGCCTGCTTGGCCTAGAGCAGCTTGGGGAATGTCTGGCCCGCAGGCCACATAGGGCCTGCAACATCATCTAGTCTGGCCCTGCCGAGGCAACTGCAGGAGGGATTTAAAATTCAGTGAGTCTACAGCATGCTGATTTTTTTTAAGTTGGTAATTCTGTATGGCCTGCGGATGATGTCATAAACACCCAAATGGACCTCATCAGAAAAGGGGTTCTCCACTCCTGTCCTAGACCAGAGAAAGAGAGAGAGAGAGAGATGAAGACAGAGGTCACAAATTTTTTGTAACCTAATCTTAAGTAGCTCATCCCATTACTTTTGCCATACAGTTTGTAGGTGTCGCTCCCCCTCTTCGTGGAGGAACGACACTAGACCCTGCGCTGTTCTTTTGTCTGCTCGGCCCTCCCCGGTTTGCTGCTGGTTCTTCCCGGGTTAGCTGCTGGTCCTTCCCAGGTTGGCTGTCGACCCCTCCACCTCCGTGGAGGGGCAGCACCCCCTGCCACTTTCCCCGCTTCTGCGGAGGAGCGGCACACTGCCGGCCGGCTCTCTCGGGGGCTGCTCAGGTGTTCCTTCAGATGTTCCTGGTGCATGTTGTCTCTCTCCTCCTTTATAGTCCTCTTCCACCAATCCCAACTCTGCTGCCCACACGCTGAGCACGCTGCTCTCCTCCAATCAGGAGCAGGATCAGCTCCTGCAGCTTATCAGTCAAATTGGCGAGAGGCAGCTGTGTAGAAGTTTACTCCTCCCCAGCGCCATATTGTGGGAGAGCAGATGCATAGAATAAGTCTTAATTCCAGTAACTTAGTCTAGTCTCAGTTGCTCCCCACAGTAGGAAAGAGAATTAAGAGATAAGTTTATTTTGGTCCCCCCATCCCTCCCAAAAAAAAAAAAAAAAAAGGCAAAACCCAGACACATCAGTGGGTCTTCAAAAAGTTCATGGAGGGGGCTGGCACTGTGGCATAGCTGGTAAAGACATCACCTGCCATCCCATATGGGCGCCAGTTCATGTCCTGAATGCTCCACTTCTGATCCAGCTCACTGCCAAGGGCCTGGGAAAACAGCAGAAGGTGGTCCAAGTATGTGGGCCCCTGCCACCCACGTGGGAGACTTCGAGGAAGCTCCTGGCTCCTGGCTTCAGTGGCCCAGCGTTGGCCATTGCAGCTATCTGGGAAGTGAACCAGCAGATGCAAGATATGCCTGTCTCTTGCGCTCTCTCTGTAACTCTTACTTAAACAATTAATAAATCTTAAAAAAAAAAAAAAAAAAAAGCTCAGGGGCCAGTACTGTGGCGCAGTGGGTTAAAGCCCCAGCCTGCAGCACTGGCATCCCATATGGGCGCCAGTTCAAGTCCTGGCTGCTCCTCTTCCGATCTAGCTCTCTGCTATGGCCTGGGAAAGCAGTGGAAGATGGCCCAAGTGCTTCAGCCCCTGCACCCACAAGGAAGACCCAGAAAAAGCTCCAGGCTCCTGGCTTCAGATAGATCAGCTCTGGCCGTTGCAGTCATTTGGGGAGTGAACCAGCAGAATGGAAGAACTCTCTCTCTGTGTTTCTACTTCTCTCTGTAACTCTTTCAAATAAATAAAAATAATTCTTTTAAAAAAAAGAGCTCATGGAAAAATGTGTATTATGAAAAACTATGCACAGATTTCAAACTTTTTGCACTGGAATAAATTTATCTTACAATTCTATTTGCCCAGGAACTTTCTGCACTCTATTTGTACTTGATTTGCCTGAAGTGAGTCAACAGGCCCCACCTACAGTCAAGGGGTCGGGCTTGAAAAGATCATGAAAATTGGAGGGCAGAGACCACAAACCTCCGAAGCTGTGTAGACTCTGGTCCACCAGATAAACCGAGAGCCTGAGTCTTCCACAGTGAAGTACAGCCGCATCAAACCACACCACGAAGCCATCTGCCGAGCGGTGCACCAGCATCACTCTCTCCACATCTCATCTTTCATTCAGGGTCTTCCCCTCAGGTGTGGGGTTTTAATATAAGGAAAACGTGACCAGTACATGCCAGACTGAAGCAGTTCTTAGGCACAGCTGCCTGGAGGTGTCTCAAGCTTCCTTGTGATCTGCCCACAGACTGGTGTGTGGCTGCCAACAGCTCCGTCCTTGTCTCTCAGAAAAAGATGCCCCCAGAGACACAGTCTCCCGGTGATCACTGCTGGCGTTTGTTGAGAACATGATGGTCAGGTGCTGAGTGCTTTGCGCTCATCCACACGTTTAATCCACAGATTACCCATCCCAGAGGAGCCTCCAATTAGTGCCTAAGTCCTCGGGGTACCCCCACTGCACTGAAGCAGACCACTAGACACCAACAGATCTTGTGACCACGCTGCTGTGTGGTGCAGCCGGTGCACAGTGATACACAAAAACCCCTGAAACAACCGGAGGAACCCTCCCCACCCCAATCCTATTAGAACAGCAGTAAGTTTAGGGAAGTGCATAAAATGAGGGTGCAGAGATGTTAACTCTTATGAGATTATTCACTAGCAATAACTAAAAAGAAAAATTCTATAACAACACAAGCTTGTAGAAAATTTAGAAAATATGGAAAAGTAAGGCTGAGACATTAGGTCATGATTCTACCCCCAGAAGATATTTTGGTACACTTCCTTTCATCTGTTTTTCTATGGCATCCGGTGTGTAATATATCAAGGTATTCCTTAAAAAAAAAAAAAAAAAAAAAAAAAACAAACCGTTGTCACACTGTACTGGCTGTGTATCCTGCCTTTTTCATTTAAAACATCACGGGGGTTTTTCCATGTTAATAAATGTTCTTCAAAAAAAAAAAAAACAATTTTCAATAGCTACTGAGTAGTTCCTCATATAATTTTTTAAAAAGTAGCTCCATTTACTGATTTAATGGGCCAAAAAATCAAATTTTGTTCCTCTATTCCTCATTTCCTGCCTCTTAAAGAATTATTTGAATATCTATTTCAACTTTCCCCTTGGCTTTCAGCCATGTTTCTTTCCATTTTTAAGTGGCTGCACCAGGAATTACAAATATGCTGTAACTTTTCATCATCCACCTACAGTCGGTACTGTATCACTTCCTGTAAGGTTCAGACATTTTGCAACCAATGTGGTTCCCAAAGAGGGAGGCAGCTGAGACCTCCTCCAGGGAACCCCACTGACTGACAGCCACCAGCTGCTGCCAGGACACAGGGCAGGCCTGGGCACTCATATCAGGTGCACAGGCTGCACAGTTCACAAACAAGGGAACTTCCCGCTCATGCCCTCCCTGGTCCCCACCTGGAGATAACCACACAGCTCACGTGAGTCTCTGCTCTGCTTACCTAGGGCTTCAGAACGAACTGCCCCATAACCCCACAGTGGCTTACGTAACCCAGTCATTTGCTGTGTTCACAAATCTGCAACTAGGGAAGACTCAGGCAGCAATGTCTGTCGACTAGGGCAGCTCCCTGAGGGCTCGAGGATCCACTTCCAAGATGGCGCATGTGGGTGGCTGGCAAGGTGGTGCAGCCAGAAGTTCAGCTTATGTTGGGCAGAGTTGTGATTCTTCTCCATAGAGCTTACAGAGCTTCCTCTCAGCCCAATGATTCCAGCAGCAAGTGTTTCAAGAGACAAGAGGTGGAGGCCATCGAATTTCTCAAGACCCAGGCCCAGAAACTGGCACCCTGTCACTTCTACCTTAGTCTACTGGTCAAGGCAGACACAGAGCCCACCCAGGCTCAAGGACAGGGGACACAGACCCTACCTGCCCACAGAAAGGTCAATGCTAGCCTCCTTCTCTTATTGTGAAATACGCAGTTTAAGGAACCATAGTAAACGCACACAACACACACATACAGTGTAGTATTTGCTGCCTAGAGTTTGGTAAGAAAACATGAGCTCTCTTTACCAGGTCAAAGAAGGCTCTCAAAAGAATCTAGGGGCACGAGTTCAGCCTTGCCGTGAAGACACCTCCAGCCCATACTGGGACGCCTGAATCAACAGCCGCTCCAGCTGCTGATTCCACCTTCCTGCCAGTGTAGACCCGGAGAGGCGGTGGTGGTGACTCAAGTAATTGAACTCCTGCCACTCACATGGGAGACTTGGACGGAGTTTCTGGCTCCTGGTTTCAGCCCAGCCTGATCTCAGCTACTGTGGACATTTACAAGGGCAAACAAGTAAGGGAGCTCTCTCTTCATCTCCATGTCTATTCATACGTCTCTCTCTCTCTCTTTCTCTCTCTCTCTCTGTCTGCTACCTCTCAAATCAAAAAGAGAATGTATATTGTCTTGTGGTGTAAGAGCAAAAGTGACAAAAGTCTCTTTAATTAAGGCAAACATTTATTAATTTAGTCAACATTCATTGGGCAACTTCTACATGCTGTCCCAGAAGCTGCAGGGAATATAAAGTATGGTTAACAATATGAGCATGGTCAACATTTTCAAATGACGCAAAATTTAGCATGGAGTCAAAAGTGTGTACAGTTTGGATGGAACTCATGGATGCCAACGATTAGCAAAGCCCAAGGCGCCAAGGGGGTAGGGATGGGCAGGCAGAAGGGGTTGACACTTGCCTTACCACAGTTTGCCCACTCTGCTCACATTTGATTCCCCTCAGTCATCTCCAGTGGGGCCTCCAACCCCAGGAATTCCATGTTCTAAACACAGTGAATTTAGTATCGCTTTACATTACATATCCTTAGTCACAGCAAGATAACTCATAAATCACTATTTGTTTTAAATACTGTTTTAAATTTAGAAGCCCACTGGATAAAGCAATATACATGTATATAGGCATGAGCTTCAGAACATGTTAGCAGCAACTGGCAAAACTTTCCTGCGTCTCCATCCTGGTCTTATCACCTTCTAATTACAGGTCTGAAACCAACTCACAGTATTAACATCTGACTGCCTGCTCCTAAATCATATTTGGCTCAAATATAAAAAAAAAATACCCACCTAGAAATGGACATTCATAAACTTCTGAGGAGAGAATCTTAGTACCCAGGAACCCTGGGAACAGCCAACAGCCCAGCCTGTTTTATTTCCAGAATCAACACAGAGAGCTGTACCATACGATTAGTGTTACAATCCAAACCTCAAGGATTAAAATCCTTTATTTTTAGATTTGCCCTCAACCCTTTCTCTCAGTAACACTCCCACCAACTCCATATATGCAGTGAATGATCTCGCTCAATGTGCACACACACACGTACACAACACCCCTTAGTGTGCACCTGCTATATTTATACAATAAATATACATTTTAAGACACGTTCATAAAGGCTTAGTTGCAGATTAGGCAGCCAAACTCTGACACTCCCCCCATGGAGTGGGTGGGGTGGGAGGTCCCTGGGAGGGCGACCATGCTAGAAGGCTGTGTAGGGGCTCGAAGTGGACACTGGCTCTCGGCGGGCACTGCGTACAAGCCCTCCCTGCCAAGGTGACTCACCGATTTAAATAAGGCCATCTTGGTCTCTCCAAACCAGTCTGTCCACCAATGATTAAATAAATATCACCAGATGACCTCAGCCAACACCTCACTGAGCCTTGTGCAAATTCCTCACCCAGAAAAATCACAAGATATCACAAAATCGTTGTTTTAAGTCATTATGCTTTTGAGGTCATTTGAGTCGAGGCAACAGATACTCAGAACAAACTTTAATTTTGAAACTAAGAAACTTGAGGTTAAATGTATGTCATAAACAAGAATATAATTACACTGCAACTAGGAACTAAACTTTCTGCAGTGATACCCCCTCTGCCCGCCCTCCCCCCACCCCAAGGTAGGCATGAGACAGTATAGTATGGCTATGATTTCAGACAGTTTGCTTTAGGGTCTGAAATAAAACATGCCAGAGTGGCAATGTAAGTAGCATTTTGATACATTATCTTGGAATGCCATTCATAGTATTTTCTAGTTTTTATGCTTAGGAAAAAAAAACATTTAACTGGCAGATAAAATCGCATGCATGTATTATGTACAGCACGATGTTTTAAAGAAAATACACTTTGTGGGATGACTGCATCTACTGATCAGCAAATGTGTGACCTGGTACAGTTAGCACGTTCCTGAGCTTTTACACTGTGAGCTCATACATGTCTAGACCCTGACTTTCTGGATTCTACCAGAGACAGCAACCTCCTCGCCCTTAATCAAACAGCTGCCATACTTGTCGCTCCCCCTCTTCGTGAAGGAACAACACTAAACCCTGCCTAGGCTTCCTATCCGAGTCACGGCACCATTATGTCGCTCCCCCTCTTCATGGAGGAATGACACAGGACCCTGCGCTGTTCTTTTGTCTGCTCGGCCCTCCCCGGGTTTGCTGCTGGTTCTTCCCGGGTTGGCTACCGACCCTTCCACCTCTGTGGAAGGGCGGTTCCCCCTAGCCACTTTCCCCACTTCTGCGGGGGAGCGGCACACCGCCGGCCGCCTCTCTCGGGGACTGCACAGGTGTTCCTTCAGATAGATGTTCCCCTTAGATGTTCCTGGTGCATGTTGTCTCTCTCCTCTTTTATAGTCCTCTTCCACCAATCCCAACTCTGCTACCCACACGCCGAGTACACTGCTCTCCTCCAATCAGGAGCAGGTCCTACAGTTTATTGGTTGAACTGGAGGCAGCTGTGTAGAAGCTGTTTCACTCCTCTCCCAGCGCCATATTGTGGGAGAGCAGATGCATAGAATAAGTCTTAATTCCAGTAACTTAGTCTATTCCGAGTTGCTCCCCACAATACTCCTTAAAGTGTTCTTCTAGACTGTCACAGCTCAAGCTAGAAATGACCTTCGGATCTCTGCAGACTATCAACATTGAGCATTTCCTAACCTTTGGCAACTGTCTTCAAAAACTAGAAGCACACGCACTGCTGGACAGTGAGGCCCAGGAGGCAGCTCCTTCTCCTTGGGCGCCTGCTCTGTGTTTGGAGGGCTGAGCAGCCAGGAGGGCCGACCCCTGCCTCCTTACCAAATGCCCCTCCTACTGCTCACTAACAAGCCGACCACCTGCAGTGCTCAGGAACACATCTCCACTCCACAACCTGGAAACTGCAGACCTGAGGCTAAAAATCGGGTATACTTAGCAGTATTCCAGGGGAAACGTGGTCTTCTTATGGTATCCACATGGCCTTGAGTTGATAACTTGAGTTATCAACAATCTCTAAAATTCTGAAATGCTGGCTTTCAGAGGCCTGAAGACAGGGTGACACAGTAGGCAGTGAGGGGACCAAGAGTGGGTTCCCCCAGTAGCTGGGGTGCATGGCCACTGGCCAGCCAAGCACTGGGCCTGCGCTTCTGTAGGAGAGCTGGCCACCAAAGGTGGAAGGAGCTGAGAGAAGAAAGGAAAATCCAAGATTATACAGAATTTTACTTGTTGGGGAGATTTATGGACAGAAGCAAGGTTTTGAGGGGCCTGAGACAATGGATCCATGAGCCACAAAGCAAGACAAAAATGATGGCACATCAGAATGCACCTGGAGTTACCTAAGAAATATTTACGTTCTTAAGAGGCTTCCCAGGAATCAGCTCAGAATCTCAGATATGGGCTACAGGTCACCCTAACAGTGCTGTTGGGGGGCGATGTGGCATAGCAGGTGAAGCCTTGTACCGGAGTGCTGGTTCAACTCATGGCTACTCCAATTCCAGTGCAGCTACCTGTTAATGCACCTGGGAAGCCAGCAGAAGTGGCCCAACTATTTGGGCCACTGCCACTCATATGGGGGACCCCAGATGGAGTTCCTGGCTCCTGGCTTTAGCCTGGGCCAACCTTGGCTATTGAAGCTATTTGGGGAGTGAACAAGTGGATGGAAGATTTCTCTGTCTCTTCCTCTTTCTCCTTAGCTATGCCTATGAAATAAATAATTGGGGCTGGCACTGTGGCATAATAGGCTAAGCCTCTGTCTGCAGCACTAGCATCCCATATGGGCACTGGTTCGTGTCCCGGCTGTTCCTCTTCCAGTCCAGCTCTCTGCTATGGCTTGGGAAATCAGTAGAAGATGGCCCAAGTGCTTGGGGTCCTGCACCCTCGTGGGAGACCAGAAGAAGCTCCTAGCTCCTGGCTTACTTCAGCTCAGGCCAATGCGGCCATCTGGGGAGTGAACCAGCGGATGGAAGACGCTTCTCTCCGTCTTTCCCTTTCTGTGTCTGTAGCTCTACTTCTCAAATAAATAAATAAAATCCTTAATAAGTAAATAATTTTTTTCTGTAAAACAATGTTGTTTACCCTATATAGGCTTGGAACAACCACCGCAGATGCCTATAGGGCGAGATGGTATCACACCTGCAACAGCTGCGTTCATGTCAAGTTGAACTGCCACAGCTCCTACAGCTGTAAACCCAGAGCGAAGAGGCTGCCGAGGCCCCTTCCTTCTCGACAGCCTGTGATTCGTCATTGCTTCGGGACTGCCTGGGACGCCTGGACACGGGGCAGCTCCTTCACCCCAACCCCCCACCCCAGCATGGTTCTGCCAGGGGAGAACCTGCAGGAGCCACTAACAGCCTCGGGGAGACAGGGACAGTCGCCCTCCTGCTACGCTCAGGGTCAAGGTGCTGGCACAGCCAAGCCAGGGTAATGGGATCAGCTCTGCATCGATGTCTCCTTTCTCCAGCCTTCTGGTTGGAAAATGACAGATTCCCAATGGATTTCTCAGAGAGTGAAGGAAACAGCTGCCGTCTGTGGCACGATTTATAATTGTGCTAACACCCAGGTACGTTAACTCGAGTTTTTAAAGCTCCATATCCTTTACAGAACTCATGTTACACTGTGTTATTTGGTTTTTGATAAACTGTTAGTTGCAGGCTAAGTGCTTATGCTAACAGTGAAATCAGGCAAGTGACATGTCATAGAATTTTAATCTTTAAGTATAAAATCAATGTTAACTTAATTTATTTATTTAAAAGATACAGAGAGACAGAAAACAGAAAGGTGGAAAGCCAGCACCCCTATCTGCCGACCCACTCCCCAAATGCCTGGGATAGCCCAGGCCACACCAGGTCAAAACCAGGATCTGAGACAGCAATGCAGGTCTTCCACGTGGCTCTGCCACTTGAACCGTCATTGGCTGCCTTCCAGAGTCTGCATTCGCAGGAAGCTGGAATCAGAAGCAGAATGGGGGTTTGAACCTAAATACTGCAATATGGGATGTGGGTGTCCCAACAGCATCTGACCACTGGGCCAATGTTAAAAAATCATTTTTATTTAAGACTTCATAAGCCCCCAAATAATTGAGGGTACTTTAGAAAGTTAAGTGGGAAAATGGAATTAAAAGATAAGTTTACGGGGCAAATGTGGCACAGCAGATTAGGCTACAACCTAGGAGGTCTGGTTCAAGTCCTGGCTACTCCACTTTGGACCCAGCTTCCTGTTACTGTACACCCTAGGAGGCAGTAGATGAGAGTTCAGCACTTGAGTCCCTGTCACCCACGTGGGAGACCTGGATGGAGCTCCAGGCTTCCGTCTGGCCCAACTCTGGCTGTCATGGGCATTTGAGGAGTGAACCAGTGAATGGAAAATCTTGCTCTTTTTCTCTCTCCCACTGTGTGTGTGTGTGTGTGTGTGTGTGTGTGTTTTATCATTCTACCTTTCAAATAAACATCTTTTATTTATTTTTTAAAGATCTTAATTTATTCATTTGAAAGACAGAGTTAGAGAGAGAGAAAAATCTTCCATACATTGGTTCACGCCCCAAATGGCTGCAATGGCCAGGACTGGACCAGAATGAAGTCAAGAGACAGGAGCTTCTTTGGGGTCTGCCAAGTGGGTGCAGGGGTCCAAACACTTGGACCATCTTCCATGGATCTCCCAGGCTCATTAACAGGGAGATAGACCAGAAGCCCAGGACTCAAAACAGTGCCCATGTGGGATGCTGGCACCGCAGGCAGCAGCTTTACCTGCTGCACCACAACACTGGCCCTCAAATAAACATTTTTTTTTTTAATTTGACAGGCAGAGTTAGACAGTGAAAGAGACAGAGAGAAAGGTCTTCCTTCCATTGGTTCACCCCTCAAATGGCTGATACGGCCAGCGCTGCGCCGATCTGAAGCCAGGAGCCAGGTGCTTCTTCCTGGTCTCCCATGTGGGTGCAGGGCCCAAGCACTTGGGCCATCCTCCACTGCCCTCTCGAGCCACAGCAGAGAGCTGGAATGGAAGAAGAGCAACCAGGACAGAATCCGGTGCCCCAACCGGGACTAGAACCCAGGGTGCCGGCGCTGAAGGTGGAGGATTAGCCTAGTGAGCCGTGGCGCCAGCCCAAATAAACATTTTTAAAAAACAAGTCTATTGTGGCGGGGCTACCACTGTGGCCTAGTAGACTAGGCTTCCACCTGCGGTGCTGGCATCCCATATGGATGTCAGTTTGAGACACGGCTATTCCTCTTCTGATCCAGCTCTCTGCTGTGGCCTAGGAAAGCAGCAGAAAATGGCCCAAGTGCTTGGGCTCCTGCACCCATGTGGGAGACTCAGAAGAAGCTCCTGGCTCCTGGTTTCAGATCGGCTCAGCTCCAGCCATTGCGGCTATTTGGGGAGTGAACCAGCAGAAAGAAGACCTATCTCTGTCTCTCCCTCTCTCTGTCAACGCTCTCTCTCAAAGAAATAAATAAAAATCTTTTTAAAAAAAAAGTCTATTGTGGTATATAAGTTTTGAAATCGTGCATAGATTTTATAATCAATATTATTCATGAATTTTTGAAGCCGCTTTGAATCTGGATTTCATTGTTTTGCACCAGAATAGACATTTTTTTTTTGACAGGCAGAGTGGATAGTGAGAGAGAGACAGAGAGAAAGGTCTTCCTTTTTGCCATTGGTTCACCCTCCAATGGCCACCACAGCTGGCGTGCTGCAGCCGGCGCACCGCGCTGATCCGAAGGCAGGAGCCAGGTACTTCTCCTGGTCTCCCATGGGGTGCAGGGCCCAAGCACTTGGGCCATCCTCCACTGCCTTCCCGGGCCACAGCAGAGAGCTGGCCTGGAAGAGGGGCAACCGGGAAAGAATTCGGCGCCCCGACCAGGACTAGAACCCGGTGTGCCGGCACCACTAGGTGGAGGATTAGCCTATTGAGCCGCGGCGCCAGCCGAGAATAGACATCTTTTAACTCCACAGACTTTCTGAAGCACTCTCGAGCTCTCACTACTTTGACTTCATCAGTTTGTTTCCATTGCTTAGTGTCTCGCAGCAAAGAAAAGCAGAGTATGAGCTGTGGGGGAAGACTCGTGGCAAGACAGGCATCTAGAAAATTTCTCTCACTCTGACCCAGCAGTGGAAAGTAGTGCAGCTGAACCTGCAACAAAAGGAGGCACTATGCATCTAGACAAATCTCAAGGAAAAATAGGGCAAGCAACCAAAGTAGCTGATGGCTCCAGCTCTAACAGGAAGGTTGGAGAGATGCAGCCAGGTAGTGTGAGAGCTGGAGAGAAAGTTCTAGAGCAGCAAAGTACCTAAGCAGTTCTAGATGGTGAGAATGAGTTCTTACGAAGAGCAAGGCACAGCCAACGTGCCAACATGTAAAACAGAAAAAAGATGACATTTTCCATCTCTGACTTTTCTTCCCCTCAGAAGGAAAAATTAGATATGCAAGAAGTCTCGGATTCCTGTTTCCAGTCAACGTTACGCTTCACGTATGTAAAAGCATGTCAACTACACGGATCATCTTGCTCCAGCCAGCAGCGCCACTTTCCCAGACCATAATGCAGTCAGCACTCCTCAGCGTGGCACAGCTCACAATGCTGAGCGATGCAGACACACTGGCAAACAACCAGCACTTGCACAGTCTCGCTTCCATTTCTTCCACCACCTCATTTCCTGCAATGGCCTCACTCACGCCTGAGGTCCACAGACATTCTTACTTGGGCTTCTCAGGTCACAATGCCAGCAGCAAGAAGACCCGTCTGAAACCCTGAGCTTTCCCAGTGCTGCTGAAGGAACCTGACCAACACTGCCTACTTCCCGAGCAGGAATAATGTAAGAAAGCAAACTTAAGGATCTGGTCCTCATGTCATTTTCAGTTAAAAGCACTGAGAGATTTTCAATGATCAAATAATATGCCCGTTTCTTTCAAAGCATGCCAACATTTGATGCCAACACAATTACAAGTTGGAAAAATGTGTAATGAATAAGGCAGCTCATAATTTCCCTGAGAATATGTACGTACAACTTATTCAGCGACATAAAAAGCAAAGAGTCATGGCAAATGTTGAAACCTATAATCTGAGTTTCATTGCTTTGGGGCATTTGCGTCAAACTCCATCATCTGGAAGTGGCTAACAATAAGAAGTGTTAGGTCACCACCGGCTGCTTTCGCAGCACCTGTAGCACCGTCACCTAATGAGGCGAATAAACGAGAGCTTCGTGTTCCTCATCAAATAAGAACACGTAACAGTTAAATCTGACATAATAAGCCCAAATTTGAACCCTGTCGAAATGAAAACATACAGGCGGACGGCATTTTCTCTTTCCAAGTTTCAGCTCAGCCAGCTCCCTCACACAAAGCCAAAGCCACCTGGTGGAAAAGTCTCCCCCCCCCCCCATGCCAGCTTTGCTGTGTGTTTTTCCAGATTGGGCTTCATTTACTTGGTGGTCTTCAGAGGCTCGGGGGAATAAGGTAGAGTTGTCCTTTGATGTTTCCTCCCTCACACCTGCCACCTACTCCCCGGCCCCCGCCACCGTCCCCAACACACACAAATAGGTTAGAAGACAAACCCCACATGCCCTCCCTTCCAAGGTACTTGACAGGCTAAGCGAAGGGACAGGAATGGATGGCTCTCCAGGACACCCCTCGAAACTCACTTCTATATCTTGTACACTCTCAGTTTCTTCATCAAACTTAGCCAAGCTCAGCATCCCTGAGAATCCGAAGTGTTCCAAAATGCAAAGCTTTCTGAGGGCCGGCAGGACACCACACATGGAAAATCTCTCACCCTCCCTCAGAGGAGAGGTCACGGTCAAAATGCAGGTGCACTGAAAACACTGTATATAACTGCTATTGGGGAATCCAGGGCCTAGCTCAGCAGTGAAGATGCCCATGGCCCACATCGGAATGCCTGGGTTCCACACCTCCTCCTGCTCCTGACTCCAGCAATCAGGTTTCTGTCATCTACATGGCAGACCTGGATTGCAATCCCAGCTCCTGGCTTCAGCCCCAGTCACTGCAGGCATCTGTGAAGCAAACCAGTAGATAGGAGCTCTCTGTCTTTCTGCCCTCAAATAAATTTTAACAACTTACCTTCAGGCTATGTTATAAGGCGTCTATGAAACATGAGTGAAGTTCATGTCCTTATGTATATGCCAAGATCCAAAAATCCAAAATACACTCTGGTCCCAAGCATTTCAGATGAGGGATACTCAACCTCTCCTATCATTTTCTTCCAAATAAAGATTTCACAAATAGAAAATACAGAATGCCCAGTGAATGTGAATTTCAGGTTGATAATTTATCATTTATAAGTATGCCCCTAAGCAGTGCATGGGATGTACTTGCACTAAGCAGTTTCTGCTGTTTACCTGAAACTTGAACTTGCCAAGACCTCCCGTGTTTTATCTGGCAAATCTATATAGAACATTCACAATATGGAGAAAGAGAAAGCAGAATTCTACTTCTTTCTGGCAGTCCAAGAAACAGAGGAAAGAGGGCTCTGAGAAGGAGTTGAGGGAATGGAGAAGATACGGGCTCCCTGATTTTAGCAGGATTCCATGTGGCGTTTCTCACACTTCAACACACATGCAATCCCCCAGGGATCTTGTTAATATGCCATTTGGGTTCTGATCTGGGAGGACCCAGGTGACGCTGACTACCGGCCAGAAGCCCTACCAGGTAAGGGGACAGACAAACTGCACATGGCTGATGACGAAGGAGGCGGCCAGTGACTGATGAAGATGTTGTGAGCAGTTAAGGTGAAAAACAAAAGATCTGGTCTCTCCTGATGTTCTTTCTAACCAGCCACTGTGAGAAGTAATCACTTGTCGGGCGTACCAAGACATGGGTTTTCAGCAGAAACACACAACACACATACAAAAACCAAAAGCATCACACAATTCTAGAAATGCTCATTTCCCATATAATCTCTCAGGAATGGAGTAGGAGCACACTTAGGAATCTAGCACGTGTCATAGCTGGACAACTTGGTGAGAACAGGGTGTGTGCTTCACCGACTTGGCCTTCCCCAAAGCTAACTTGAGATTTCGGGATGTGGCCCTGGGTTGGTCCTGAGTGAGGCAGCACATACTCTAACCCAGGCACACAGAGCACCTTCCAAAAGCCATTTGGGTCAGTGGCTTATTACACAGGCCAAGGATGGACACTTGGGGCTGCAGGGGCGTCTACAAGAGAATCTTAGAGTCTCCTTAATGCCTTTAATGCAACACACACACACACAAAAATACCTGGAGCCCAGGAAAACATCAGAAAGTGTTCTTGTCATCCACACAAAACTCCAACTCTCCTACCCTGAAATTCTACCACTCAACCAGTTGACAATAAAGAGCAGGGAGTAACTTTCTGGTGAATGTTTTTCCCTAACTTGGAGGTCTATAATGTGACAGCTAAGAGTGCCCCAGCACCAGTTCATGCTCGAGCTGCTCCTCTTCTTATCCAGCTCTCTGGAAAGCAGTGGAAGATGACCCAAGTACTAGGGCCCCTGCACCCACATGGGAGACCCAGAAGCAGCTCCTGGCTCCGAGCTTTGGATTGGCCTAGCTAAGGTCATTGTGGCCATTTGGGAGAGTGAACTAGCAGATGGAAGACCTTTCTGCCTCTCAAATAATTAAAATCTTAAAAAAAAAAAAAAGTGCTCCAGAAGAGCAGGTGTTGTCATGCAGTGGGCTAGGCTGCCACTTGGGACACTAGCATCCATACTAGAGTGCCTGGTTCAAGTCCCGGCTCCTCCACTTCCAAGCTCTCTGTTAACTCTAAGAAATAGAGGATGGATCTGTGACAGACCCAATGAAGCTCGAAGCTCCTGGCTCCAGGTTGGCCCAGCTGGCTGCTATAGATATCTGGGGAGTGAACCAGTACACGAATGATCTCTCTCTGTATTTCTCTCTGCCTTTCAAAAAATAATAATCTTGAAAAGAAAAGCCGATCAACAGCTTAAAAAAAAATAAGAGTGCCCCAGAGTCAGACTGCTTGTACCAAACCATGGCTCTGACACTTGCCATCTGTAACCCTCTTGGCTTTGGTTTCCAAATCTGTAAAAAGATGTCAGTAAAAGTGTGTTTGTCATCAGGTTGTCATGAGTGATAGATTGACTGAAGTACATCAAGTGCTTAGCAAAGTATCTAGGAAGAGTTCAGTAATAGCAGCTCTTAATATCCTGACATTGCTATTTGTAGTTACTGGTTTTTTGCCACTTGGCATGAAGCATGAAGTTACGAATGCTAAGTATTAGCCAGAGGCTCTGGACTAGGGGGCCACCAGTAGATCACTTCCTCTCATTTGGCTTCCCTGATGGTAAAGCCATGTCCCCAGTCAGGTCCAAGAATATACATTTGCACTGGCTGTGCAAGAATATGGTGACAGATACAAGAAGGTGAGCTTTCTGAAATACATATTTTAGGAAGTAGAGATGCATGGCACTAGCTGGTATGTGCAGAAGCCCGCTCCTGCCAATTCCAAAGGCACAACCAGAAATTAATTTTATTACAAGCAGGATAACTTCCCTCCACACATTCGAATTCAACATTGCAGACCCAACTAAGAGCCTGTCCAGATGAGAGATGGACCATTTTATCCATATGATGGCTAGCTGCTAGCACCCAAGAGATAATGTCCCAGGAGGTGAGAGGCCACCACTGAACTTGCTTATATCATCAGCCATGCCTACAAATAAGAGTAGCAAGAAGTATTTCCCAGCATTCCTTTCCCCAAGGATGACCTTGTTGGAGACTGTAAGGGCTGGCCTGGCTTTAGAGTGCTACATCAGGACCTCAGTGACCCTAGACAAGGGCCAGGACATCCATGCTGACATCTTACATCTCGAGTCTCCAAGGCCAGCCAGCCCACAGCTGCTCTTACTCTAATAGGCCTTTCTTGTTGTGCTTGCCAGCCATGGTTGTGAGAGAAATAGGTGGTTAGCAGTTCCTTTTCCACAAGGAGTCACATTTTCAGATCAGACTTCCGATGCTTGCAACTGGGGAAGTAAAGGGCCAGGGCAGTTGGCTCCCACTGCTCAGATCCTAGTAAGATTTTCAGTTGCAAACTGGAAACTGGCTTCCCTCTTAGGTGGCCAACGTTCAGAGCAGCTATGTTTGGCTGCAATGCACTGTGCCTGTTGTAGGAACTTTTCAGAGCAAAGATGTAGCGCTGCATAAAGATTAAGATGAGCTGGAAATGAAAGAGTAAGCATGAGATAACAGGATGCATCGCCTACCACATATCTGCAAGATGGAAAAGACGACTCTCCTACCATGGAATGCTTCAGAATAAAGGGAGATTATGCACACTGAGGCTTTTCTCTTGACTCAAATTTGGAATTACTTTGGCCTGCCCATCTGTATCTTTGCGCGATCTGGACCCGACGTGTTTCTCTACTTATCCCCATGAAGCTGAATCTTTTCACCAAATGCCCCTGCAGTCATCTTAACTTGATTTTCTGGGCTCACAGGGTCTTTATCTTTTTAACAGTCATGACTTATCTTGGGCCATACTTGTGATCACTGCTCTAACATCTGCTTGACCGTGGCTCAAGATTTTAAAATTTTTCACAAAAGAATGTAAATCTCTTCATTCCCCAACACTCACCAACCCTCCACCCACTGGGCATTTCTCTCCCTCACCCCACACCTCTGCCGGCTTCTCCACCCACTGCACTGGGTCTTCTTGCCTTTGACATCGTGCAATTCCTTGAATAAAGGAGATGGGAGTTTTGTTACCAGTGAAACGAACTTTACATTGGAGACATCCAAACTGTGTGGATTTGCTATAAGCTTCTTTCAAAAAGTACGACTCCATTATTGGGCATGTTTATGCCTAAAAAGAAGATTCTGTGTTCTATTGTGTCAGAAGCTTTCAAAGTGCAATTGTTCAATTTGCAAACTGCAATTGGTTAACCAAGCTAAACTTAATTAGTCCAACGATCCTACAGCCCACATCAAACCCCACTGTTTGATGTATTCTGTGAGATGTCCAAGCCGCCTACAGCTGGCGAAGGGTCACAATGAAAAGGCCGCCAGGCTTAGGTCTGGGAACTGAAATGAGCTGTTCTAAGTGGAGCTTTTCTTCCATTTTCTGAGGCTGCACTGCTCTGACCTTCTCCAAATCAATCCTCTGCGGATTAACATGTAAAGCAGTGTCGAATTAATTTCAGAAAGGGAATATGAGATCAGCCTAGGATCATACAAAACATCTAACTCCTAAATACACTAATGCTTCTCCCCATTCAATGAGAAGCTGTCAATAAAGGGAAAGGAGTCGGGGAGGGGGCGGCCAGAAGGATTTGAAGGTTGGAGCAATCTATCAGACGAGTTAGCACATCGCCTACTTCTGTGGCATGGCTAATGCATTCCTCTAGAAGTTAATCCTATTTCTAAAGACCCTCCCGCCAGGAGCACATAGGCCGTGCTGAATGAGAACTAAAATGCATTAAAATTCTCAACAACTTCACCAAAAGGCACACTATTAGATCCTGAGTGTCTAAAATAAGACGGTTCATTAAAAGTGCAGGTCTTAAAGAAGCGGCTTGTGTCCCTGCACACTGGGGAGAGGGGCCAGTGTGTCGCTCACAACACCTGCAGCCAAAATATTTTTACATGAGAGTCTCGGCGCCGTCACATGAAACGGCGAGCAAGGGCCTTTTGCACCAGCTAGCTTAAGGACCGTTATTATGCGCCGACGAGGACGTGTGTTTCCCCAGCATTAGTCACACAACGGTGTCATTAAACCCACTTTCTAAAAATCAAACATGAAAGAGCACTTAATTTCCCTTGAAGCAGCGGCAGTGTTTGAACACTTCTCTTTTTCGCTCATTGTATTCTGCTTGTACTCAATTAAGAGATAATTTGGCCGTTTATCAAGCCCGTGGTCCCCGAGCGTTCCTGTAGGCATTTGCTGCAGCCATTCTTAAGGGCGGAAGTCCCAAATCCCTCCTCCCCCACAGCTAGCAGTGGCAGGGGCTGCAAATGACATCTGGATGTCAAGGAACAGCCTGGGGAAGGCTGGCCGGCCCTCAAGGATGACTGGGACAAAGTAGAAAGTGATGTCAGCTGCAACATCGGCAGTGCCCAGGCCCAAACACCTGAGAGGACAGGGAACTCACAGGAGGCAAGGTGGGAGACAAACTCCAGGAGACAGAAGCACAGAGGAGGCTCCTGATGCACACCTAGCGATGAGAGGGGTAAATGCGGCGAGTTTGTTCAATAAAGGAATGAGTGGTGAGTGAATGGAGTCAGATGGGCCGCTGGGCCACCCCAGTGGCCATGGGGGAGTCCCTCTGGGGTGGGCACAGGTGCAGAGCTGGAGCCCTGGCCTTGTCCACCTGTTCCCATGCTTCCTAACACACGTACATGCTGCATCACTTCTTCAAAATGTATCAAATATTATTTATTTGAAAGGCAGAGGTACAGAGAAGACAGAGAGCTTCCATCCACTGGTTCACTCCCCAGATGGCCTCAATAGCTGGGGCTGTGCCTGGCTGAAAGCCAGGAGCTTTATCTGTGTCTCCCATGCAGGTGCAGGGGCCCAAGCATTTGCACCACTGTCCACTGCTTACCCAGGGAGCTGGATCCCAAGTGGAGCAGCCAGGATGCTAACCAGCACCCATGCGAGGATGTCAGCCTTATAGGTGGTGGCTTTACCTGCTATGCCACAATGCCAGTCCACACACTGAAAATTTTTGAAAATAACTCACTCCTTCTGACCTTTTATCTTCATATCAGCATCTGTCACATCTTTGTGATTTATAGATACGGTCTATCAACCTAAACTCTGTTGGAACTGAACATGATAATAATTACGGTAATGACACAAAGAGCACCCTTTCTGGAGAGCTTCTAATACTGCGCCCATTTAACATGCTTCATAGGTAATCCCCACAATCCTTCAGGAAGAAAGCATCTTTGTTTTACCTGAGGCTCAGAGAGGGTCAGTCAGCTGCTAAGGGTCACACAGCTAGCAGCCACCACAGAGAGGACTGAACTGAAGGCTGTCAGACTCCAAAATCCAGGCTCTCTCCATTTCTGCATAAAGACACAGCGCAAGAGAAACTATCATGATGGTTTCTAGCAGAAGCTGCACACCCAAAGGCTGCAAGTTCTCTCAGACTGGAAGGAAAGATGCTTGCTTGCTACCAGCACCTTTATTTCAAGGGACAGGAGTAAGAGTTTAAACAAAACAGAGCTGCCCTATCTAAACCAGATCAGATGCACTCAGAGGGTAACAAAAAGAAACAGACTAAAGACAGGCCAGAGCTCCTACCAAATGCCACATCACATGGGGATGGTCACGGCCTGGCAGCCCTTCTCTCTGAGAAGGCGGGTCCTCAACCATCAGAGGGAGGCATGGGAAGGGGAGGGCAGAAAAAGCAGGAGCCCTGAGGACTTGGCCTGAGACCTGCACGGTCATCCCCCAGCAGAGGAACATCACCAGGCCCTGCTACAGGGGCAAGGCCCAGGTCCCAGGGAGACACAGACAAGGGGGGACTGGCAGGAAGGGAGAGACTGTGAGTCTGTCACCCCTCTCTGCTCCTTTGAAACAGTGAAGAATATTCCAGAGCTGGAATGGTCATGGCATGATGGCTTGACAGGACTGGAGATGGGACAGGAGTCTATCAACTGGTATAAGCATCCGTGCACACCTGTGTTTCTATCAGTATGCAGATCTAGATATGTACAGAAAGACATAGATATGGATATATCCTACCCATTGTAGAAAAACAAAATATAAAGTTAACAACATTTTTAGAACTCCCTAGCAATTCTACCACGCCACACCAGGACTGAGAGGCTGGACTGGGGTTCCTCGCCCCCCAAACATCTGCCACCCGCCATGTGTCCGAGGGCACCTCCTGGGTCTGAAGGGCTTCTGTGTTTCTCATGACCCTGAGAGACAGGCACACCTCCAAGGTCTCAGTAGCCGCTGCTGCAGGGGCTGCCCATATGGGAGAAGCCTCAGCCAGGAAGCAGGGTGCTGAGTGGAGACTGGGAGGTGACTCATGGCCTGGACCAAGGCCAGCCCTGGCACCTGGGACACGAAGGGGCCTGGCAAGAGTGTGTGAAAAGATAAATGGAAAAAGCATGCAGGAGACCTGAGCCCACCTGAGAACGTGTGGGAGAAGCCGGGCGTTCCACTCGCAGCATAGCCTCTGCTGATTGCCTCAGCCAGGCCTGGCGAGCTGGCAGCCCGGCCACCTGGGGGAGAGGGGCTTATGTCACCCTGAGATCACACCGCCATGGGCAGGCCTGCCTGGTCTCTGCACTCCCTTCCTCTGTCCTTTGTGCGTCCTGAGAGCCCACAGGGATTAGCGGGAACAGAGGAAACAACTGTACCGAAGCGGCCTCGCTGAACCTCTGCCAAAAGGCCTCAGAAGAGCGAGGTGACTGAAAGCGCGGGACATTCGCTCGTTCGTTTGTTCATTAACTGCAGCCCCAGCTAAGACGATTACCACGTCACAGTCCCCCAGAAATCATCGCTGGGAGATCTGTCCTTTGCCAATTCTGCAGACGCCTCCTCCCCCAACCCCACATCTTAGGTTTGCTCTGGCAGTGATCTCAAGGACAGGATCTTAAAACAAGGGTTCAGAGCTTCACACGGTTACTTCCTGAGCGCCTCGGTATCAGCTTCTGTGATAAAGGGGACCTGAAAAAGCTCATGGAAAAAATGGAATTAACAGCTAAGTATTTTTGTACAAAAATTTATGCATTTTTCATATACTTTTTGAAAACTTGTATGCATGGATTTCAGATTTTTTTTGCACCAAAATAAACTTATTTTTAAATTCCACTTTCCATGAAGGCTTTGAAGTACCTTCCACAAAATACATCTATCTAATCTGATGAGTTATTTTTAAAAATAATTTTTATTCTGGAATAATTTTTCATTGATACTGTTTTCAATGATATCGCAGCCACAGTTCTGTTTCTTTATGCTGGGCTAAGGGTATATGATGGTATCAACACACAGACATGGCCTTCAAAGCAGTCAGTCACCAACTTGATCGGGGATGTACACGCATAGACACGGATGTATCCGTACACGCAGGAGAGGGAGAACCCTTGCCATGAATTTCATCTCTCCCAGCACTTAAAAAAAATGGTTAGGCAGATCAATTATCCATGCCTGAAGCTGCCTGGAAAATGGAAGAACAGGAGCAGAACAAGATCTAATGACTTATATTGAGCTGTAGCCGAACAATTTAATAAAAATAGCTAATGGCTAACAATAAGAATAGTGTTTGATCCAGAGTAAGGTTAAAAGAAGTAACACCAAAGTGACAGTTAAATGTATCACACTCACTGCAATTACCTGATCTATTGATTAGGGCAAAACCACTCAGGTTTTCTTGACCTGTCACCTGGACTTTGTGTGTATATGTGTGTTTTGAAGGACAACCAAATGAAACAGGGACTAATAGCTTTTTAAATTAATCTAAGACTCCACTGATTGTAGTACACACCCCAATTTCAGATCCATTAAAATATACGTTTTAGAACTGACAGAACAGTAATAAATTCCACTGAAACCAACCACAACTAGATTTCCTGCTTACTTGGATAATGATGCACAAGACCTGGTGGAGAGCTGGGAACAGGCAAATATTTACCAGATCAATGTGTGGGCAGGGGGAGATACGCACCTGCTAACTCGGGATTGCCTTTAATTTGCCCACACACCATCTTCCCTCCCTATACTTGCCTGAATGCCCCTCCCTCTCCTTGGTGATGAGAAACAGTCATTATGGCTATCACCTCACCATGCATGATGTAATCTCTTCCATGTTAACTAGAAACACTAACTTGGTGTTCTCCTTCAAGGGGGGGGCAAGAAGATTCAGGAACCCTCCTGTATGAACCACACTTGCAAAATATGCATATGTGTGAATGGCTAACAACCTTTTACCTGCCTTGAATGCACAAGACGTGTGCATGTGTGTGCATCGCTGCTCATCTGCCTCCACCTTGCTCCATTTTTGCACAGGGCAGAGGGAAGTGTGAGTCTGTGTGTGTGTGTGTGTAAGAATGCACAAATGTGGTTCAGCACAGGGCATATGCTATATAATTTACGTCATAGGTTTACTACCACCCAACAGACAGAGTCAGGCTCCCCTGTGTAACTTAGAAGCAACTAACGTTTCTGTTTGCATTACCTAAATAATTCTTTCTCTGCATTTGAGCTGCATAGACCAAGCCTATTCAGTTATTAATTCTCTCTCATCCTTGGAAGAAAAAAAAACCAATTCTGTTGTTCTCAGAGGAAAAATGCCAGGGGTGGGCATTTAGTGTAGTGGCTAAGACTACACCTGCACCCCGTATCTGAGTGCCTGGGTTTGAGTCCCGGCTCCACTCCCAATTCCAGCTTCCTGCCAACCTACACCCTGGAAGTCAGCAGGTGATGGCACATGTAGTTGGGTCCCTGACAACCGCAGATTTCATGTAGGTAACCTATCTTGAGCATGGGCAGCTCCAGCTGTTGTGGACATCTGGGGAGAGAACCAGCAGACAGGGGAATTCTCTTTGTCGCTCTGCCTTTCAAATAAATACAAATTTTATAAAGATCAAAAATTTTTAAGAAGAGAAGTCAAACATAGCATGGACACTGGGCTTGCTGGAATAGCAAGGAGAATGTAGGATGATGAGCAGAATTATACCTCCCACCCCCATGGTTTCAGTTACCTGCTCTCAACTGCTGTCCAAAACTAATAAATGGAAAATTGCAAAAATACCAGTACTTAAGTTTTACAATGTACAGCTTTGCATCGTGACGATATCTCTAACCACCCCACTCTTTGCTGCTCCATCCTGCCCAGAACATGAAGTATCTCACGGTCTAGAGTATCTGCACTGTGCACACCACTTGCCCATGAGCCACTTGGGAGCAACCATGGTCAAGAGATCCAAGGCTGTGGTACTGTAGTGCTTGCGTTCATGTAACCCTTACTTTCTTTTTTTTTTTCTTTTTTTTCTTTTCTTTTTTTTTTTTTTTTTTTTTTTTGACAGGCAGAGTGGACAGTGAGAGAGAGAGACAGAGAGAAAGGTCTTCCTTTGCCGTTGGTTCACCCTCCAATGGCCGCCGCGGTCGGCACGCTGTGGCCGGCGCACCGCGCTGATCCGATGGCAGGAGCCAGGAGCCAGGTGCTTTTCCTGGTCTCCCATGGGGTGCAGGGCCCAAGCACCTGGGCCATCCTCCACTGCACTCCCGGGCCACAGCAGAGAGCTGGCCTGGAAGAGGGGCAACCGGGACAGAATCCGGCGCCCCAACCGGGACTAGAACCCGGTGTGCCAGCGCCGCTAGGCGGAGGATTAGCCTAGTGAGCCGCGGCGCCGGCCTTCTTTTTCTTTTTATAAAGATTTATTTATTTGAAAGTCAGAGTTACAGAGAGAGAGGAGAGGTAGAGAGAGAGCGTGAGCGAGCTTCCATTGTATCGTTCACTCCCCAGTTGGCCACAATGGCCGGAGCTGCGCCAATCCGAAGCCAGGAGCTTCTTCCAGGTCTCCCATGTGGGTGCAGAGGCCCAAGGACTTGAGCCATCTTCTACTGCTTTCCCAGGCCATAGCAGAGAGCTGAATCGGATGTGGAGCAGCCAGGTCTCGAACTGGTGCCCATATGGGATGCTGGCGCTTCAGGCCAGGGCGTTAACCCACTGCGCCACAGCTCCAGCCCAACCCTTACGTTCTTATTAGTGGCAAAGCACAAAGGAAGGGATGCTGACAATTCAAATACACCCAGGAGAAGCTGTAAGGTGCTTCCTCCAAGTGAAGAGGTGACAGATTTTCATAGGTAGGTATGAGAAGGGAAAAGCATGGTGTATAAAGGGTTCAGTACCACCCATGGTTTCAGCACCCTCTGGATGTGTTAGGAATTCTCTCTGGCAGATACAGGGGGCTACTGTCATACTGAACTATCAACAATTCTCACCAAAAACAACACAGCAACTACTCAGCTATCAGAAACTTATTAATAGGCCACCAAACCCTGCAAACTTTCTGTAACACAAGTGGAAAGAGGAATATTCTTTAAGTATAACCTTGAAGACCATAGTTAGTAATGATAGTCCACCAACAGAGACCATCCTAGAGCCTGCTCAGCAAACCACTGCCTGCCCCACCCCTGCCCTTCCCACAGGGCCTCTGCCACTCTTTAGGACAACACCTGATGCTGTCAGGGCCAAAGTGGATGCCCTCTCTGGAATCTTGTGCAAAACTCCTTCCTCTTCTGGGTTTTATTTTGCCCATACTGTGTGGAGAATTCCCATACAAACAGCCCCTCAGGACAGCAATGTGGCAGTGATGGTCTATAGTCAGTTAATATGCTTTTGGGGCAGGCATTTATGACACTTGCATCCCATGTTCGAGTGTTTGGTTTGAGTCCCAGCTCTGCTTTGCATTCTAGCTTCCTGCGAAAGTGTACTCTGGGAGGTAACAGGTGATGTCTGGAGTACTTGGGTCCCTGTCATCCATGTGGGAGACCCAGATTGAGTTCCTAGCCCCTGGAACTAGCCTTTAACACACACAGCTATACTGCAACATTGCTAGGCTCGACTGTCTCACACACACAGCTATACTGCAAAGCTGCTACATGTGACCATCTCACACATAGCTACACTGCAACATTGCTAGGCATTGACGGTCTCTCACACACACAGCTACACTGCAACATTGCTAGGTGTGACCGTCTGACACGCACCCACACAGCTACACTGCAACGTTGCAGGCATGACCATCTCACACATGGCTACACTGCAATGTTGCTAGGTGTGACCATCTGATGCCCACACAGCTACACTGCAACATTGCTAGGCATGATTAGTTACAGCAACCAGCAAGTTAGAAGTCAGGATGATTCCAAGGATAAAAGATAGTCACCAGTGAAACATCTTTTGAATGTGAGGTAGTTGACCAGTACCACAGAAGGAGGGGGGTCAGGGGCAGGGATGACACACTAACAGTACCCTCTCCAAACAATGGAAGCATGGAAATATCTGGAAGGAGAAGGCATTTGGAACAGCAGGTAAGACACTGGACCCCACACAGGAGTCCCAGCTCTTCTTCCCATCCAACTTAATGTTAATGTGCACCCTGGGAGGCAGCCGTGATGCCCAAGTACTTGTATTCCTGCCACCTACATGGGAGACTCAAACAGCTCAGAGCTCTTGCCTTTGACCTGGCCCAGCCCTGGTTGTTATAGACATTTGGGGAGCGAATAGGGGAATGCAAAGATCTATCTCTATCTCTTGCTTTCCAAATAAAATGGAAAAAAAAATTAGAAGAGGGAGCTTTTCTCCATTGATACAAAGAATTAGAATAACAAGTGATTTTTCTAAAAATTAGGAAAAATGAAAGAATCCTGCCAACTTCACTCTGTGGATGACAATTTTAATGTAAGCAACAATGATAGGAAATCAATCAAAAGCTAGGATTATGTATTATCCTGCACACTTTGTGAAGTGGTTCCTGACGAGTCCAAATGAATTTCAGGTCTTTAAGCCAATATTTACAATACATAATCACCTTTTACTACTATTGGTTTAACTACTTTTTCCAATGAATGGACCTTTTAATCTTTTCATTTATTTTTTTGCCCCTCTCCCAGACCAGTCTTTATTTTTCTCACATGCTTAGCGCTCCAGGAGGTGAGACTTCCCATGGGAGGAGCAGAAAGCACTTCTCCAATTATCACAGAGTGGTTTTTCCGCTTCTCGATATTCAGGATTTGGTGCCTGTTTTTCTTCTTAATTCCTCTATTTTTTCCTTCTATGACCATGTTATCAGCTGTTTTCCCATATGCACTAAAGGTATAGACCAAACTCCAAGATGAAAGGGTCTTCAAGAAGTTCGTGGGGAATGTATGTTATGAAAAAACTATGCATGGATTTCAAACTCTTTGCAGCAATATAAACTTACCTTTCACTTCTGTTTTCCTGCAAACTTCTGTATTAGTTTTTTTTTTTTTTTTAAAGATTTTATTTATTTATTTGAGAGGTAGAATTACAGACAGTGAGAGGGAGAGACAGAGAGAAAGGTCTTCCCTCCATTGGTTCACCCCCCAAATGGCCGCAATGGCCGGAGCTACGCCGATCCTAACCAAGAGCCAGGTGCTTCTCCTGGTCTCCCATTCAGGTGCAGGGGCCCAAGCACTCGGGCTATCCTCCACTGCTCTCCCAAAGAATGCCAGCGGCCGCTTCCAGGGACACCTCCTGGGGGAGAGGGGCAGCTGGGAGGGCTGATGAAGGAAGAAATTTCCAAGCATGTGGCAACGCTGCTACAGTGACACTCAGGCCAAAGCAGACAGACACATGAAAGACTCACTCAGTGCCTGAGCTCCAGATGAAAGGATGCGCTGGGCCGAGCCTGCAAAGGAAGCAGCACAGGAAGTGACAGATCTCCGGTGGTGCCTACGTGAAGGGTTCTTCAAAAACAGTGGGAGGAGCTTGGATCTGGTACAGAGCATGATGCAAGACCCCCGGAGCCATCCCAATAGAAGGACTGAGGATGAAAGTGAGGGATTCAGGGCTGGCATTGTGGCACAGTGGAATAAGCTGCCCTCTGCGATCCTGTATCCCCTGTGAGCACCAGTTCAAGTCCGACACTTCACTTCTGATCCAGCTCCCCACTAATGAACCTGGGAAAGCAGCAGATGGCCCAAGTGCTTAGGCTCCTGACATACACAGCAAGATCAAGCGTTCTAAGACCTGGCCACTTCCTGGGCTTTGTAAGCAGGGGCAGCTACACTTAGACCTGCCCCAGGTCTCAGCTGCAGGGTGTGCTTTCAGGGTCAACAACCCCCGTGGTGTCCCGATCCCTCTCTTTCCTCAGCAGTAGCCCACTTCAGAGACCATTTTCTAGGGCTGTACTTGGAGCTGGCCCAGAGTCAGAGCCTCTAGCCTTCCCGCTGATCTGACAAGTACTCAGGCATCTGCATTCAACCCCTTTCTATTCAAAAGATAAGCAACTGACCCTTGACCACTAAGCCTACAATGTGTCCTCCCTGGTTTCCAATTCATACAGGGAAACAGTAATGTTCTATTACACAGAATTTTCCAGAATGGTTATATCAAGTTGTAATTCATGCTGTATACCATTAGCGAACTTCTCACAACACCGACAAAGAAATAGGTAATATACTCTCATTTTACCAATGAGGAAGCTTGTCTAAGTTTACACACTTGGCAATGGAACGGCAATTCCATTTTTTAAAAAGATTTATTTATTTGAAAGTTAAGAGTCACAGAGAGGGAGGGACGAGGGAGAGAGAGAGAGAGAGAGAGAGAGAGAATCTTCCATCCACTGGTTCACTCCCCTGATGGCTGCAAAGGCCAGGGATGTGCCAGGCTGAAGCCAGGAGCCAGGAGCCTCATCAAGATCTTCCACGTGGGTGGCAGGGGCCCAAACACTTGAGTCATCTTCCACTGCTTTTCTCAGGCCATTAGGAGGGAACTAGATTGAAAGTGTAACAGGTGGACTTGAACCAGTGCCTATATGGGATGCCTCTTAATGCAAATCCATTTTGCTATACTGTCTCCCATGGGAAATTCACACAAAGAATTTAGAAATTCAAAGAAAGGGAGAAATGAAAATGATACAGGATACAGTAGTGGCTTAATGAGTATAAATATGATCTGAGCAAGAATAGTAAAAAGGAATAAAGAAAAGCAAAAAAATAAGAGTCAGCAAATGGAGTGCCAAGAGTACAAGGGGTCTTCATGGAAAATAATGCATGGATTTCATTTTTTTTTGTACCAAAATAAATGTTATTTTTTTAAGAGGCAGAGACAGTGAGAGAGATGGCAGGAGAGAGAGAAAAACAGAGCTCCCATTCATTGGTTTACTTCCCAAATGCCTGCAACAGCCAAGGCTGGATCCAGGAGCCCAGAACTTAATCTGGGCCTCCCATGTGGGTGGCAGGGATCCAACTACAGAAGCCATCACCTGCTGCCTCCCAGAGTACTCATTAGCAGGAGGCTGGAATTGGGAACTGGACTCAAACTCAGACACTCCAATATGAGAGCAGACATCTTAACCACCGGCCACACACCCACCCATAAATGTATCATTTAATTCCTTTCTTTAAAAAATATTTATTTATTTATTTGAAAGTCAGAGTTACAGAGAGAGAGAAGGAGAGGCAGAGAGAGAGAGAAGTTTTCCATCTTCTGGTTCACTCCCAAGTTGGCTGCAATGGCCAGAGCTGTGCCGATCCGAAGCCAGGAGCCAGGGTCCACGCGGGCCCTAGGGGCCCTAGGACTTGGGCCTTCTTCTACTCTTTCCCAGGCCTTAGCAGAGAGCTGGATTGGAAGTGGAACAGCCGGGACTCAAACTGGCACCCATATGGGATGCCGGCACTGCATGCAGAGGCTTCACCCGCTATGCTACAGTGCTGGCCCCTAATTCCATTTTCTACAACTCTTTGAAGTATCCTCACTTAACTGATAACTTAGACCAATGGCTGGAAACAAAAGGACAGTGTTACACAGGAGAACTGGGAAAGCAGGAAAAATACAGATGTTTGCTGGCTGGCTGGGAAATGGAAATGCCTTACAGAATCCACGAAGAGCTTATACTTTTTTAAAGCATGCTTTGAAGGTAAACAAGGGATGGGAGACAACTAGGAAAGCATTAACAGTCACCAAGTTATCTTCAATGCACACACTCAAGCAGTAAGTTAAAAACACTGCCCAGGGACCGGTGCTGTAGCATAATGGGTAAAGTTGCTGCCTACAATGCTGGCATCCCATATGGGCACCAGTTCGAGTCCCAGCGACTCCACTTCCAATCCAGCTCTCTGCTATGGCCTGGGAAAGCAGTAGAAGATGACCCAGGTCCATGGGCCGCTGCACTCGCATGGGAGACCTAGAAGAAGCTCCTGGATGCTGGCTTCAGATCTGCGTAGCTCCAGCTGTTGCAGCCAACTGAGGAGTGAACCAGAGATGTAAGACCTCTCTCTCTCTGCCTTTCCTTCTATGTAACTCTGACTTTCAAATAAATAAATAAATCTAAAAAAAAAAAAAAAAAAAACACTGCCCAGATCATGGAGAAAAGCACAGATTCCCACAGTAGAAGCAAAGAGTGGAGTCTGTTCACTGAAGAACCCTTGGTGAATGTCAGTGGTTTCCTTTATGTCTTTCATCCCATTTTTAAACCTCTAACTCAGTGGTATTTTTTCACTGCTGTTCCATGTTCTGAGGACCAGAGATGCTCATTTTTGTTGTAGGTACAAACTGAGGTCTGATTCCGTGGGCTCAGAAGGAACTGAATAAAATCAAAGCACCACTACAGGGAATCCCAACAAGGGTGCTGAGCTTGGCCAACAGGGATCAGAGTCTTGGGAAAAAAAGGTATTTCTACTTGAATCTGCAGAGTTCAGTACCTGGTACCTGATGGTGACATGAACGGAAGAATCAATAAATGGCTGTGCTTTGCAGCAGGCAGGATCAACATCCTAGAAATGCTGAAGAAGGCACTGCTTTTTCAGGCTGGCATTGTGGCACAGCAAGTTAAGGCCCAGACCTGCAGTGCTGGCACCTCATATGGGTGCTAATTCATGTGCCCAGTTGTTCCACTTCTGATCCAGCTACCTGCTAATTCACCTAGGAGAGCAGTGGAAGATGGTCCAAGTCCTTGGGCCCCTGTACCCACGTGGGAGACCCAGAAGAAGCTCCTTGCTTCTGATCAGCCCAGCTTCAGCCATTGTGTCCATTTAGGAAGTGAACCAGAAGATGGAAGACACCTCTTTCTCTCTCTCCCTCTACCCACTTTGTAACTCTTTCAAATAAACAAAATAAATCCTGAAAATAAAGAGGTGCTGCTTTTCAAAATCCTGCTTTTCTTAGTTTATTTTTCCTTTTCTTCCAGAAGGGTAAGATGGATTCAGCAATTCCTCCCCTCACCCCACCCCCAACTGTAATAGATAACATAATACCATATTTTTACTAACAGCAAAAATGATTACTATTAGAAGGGGGTCTTCCATCACCAGAGTTAATTTTTTAAGTGGATAAGCAATTAAAGATGCCAAGTAGATTAAAATTGATCCCAAGCACCAAAGTTGTGATCAATAAAAAACAATCTGTAAATTTGATTGCATAAATCCGTTTTACTTAAGTCCACCATAAGCATGATTTTCAGGATCACTACTTCGATCTCACTTACTGGAAAAGAAAATGTAATGAAAATGCTGCTGCAGAACATACTTTTCAGAAAATGACAAAATAGCTATTTTAAAATTTTGAACCACACTCAGAGACAAATGTGCAATGATCAGACTATGCTGCTAATCAAGGGAAATGTGTGATTCAAGGCCTCTGGGATCTAGCTAAGCTCCCATATAGAAACTGATATGAAAAATGCTCTCAAAAATGCAGCTTGTTGTGTTTAACTGGTTTTAACAAGCCCTCATACTGGCTTCCATGGTTTGGCACCTTTCTGCATTGTCCACTGGCTTCTTGCTAGGAGGATTTAGCTCACACATCATCCATCTCTCCTCTCCTACTCAGGCATCTGCTGCCAGCTTTACTGAATTCTTATGAATCTCCAAATAACGTAATGAAAACCCTCTGATTGCTTTATCCACCACAGCAGGTCCTGCTGCTCAGTCTGAGGGAAGCACATCCACGCTTAGTGATTCATTCATTTCTCCTGGACTGCTCCCCTCCCAGCTACACCTCCCTTTATTACCAAATGGACCAACATCCGCACTCTGCTCAGTAGCAACTGCTCTATCTCTTGTGATTTGTCTACAGATTTGTTCTAAAAGTTGACATACACCAGCTTTGCATGTCATGACACACAACCATAAATTATAATATTAACTGCACAGATGTTATCTATTACTATACCACATAGATATTAACAGCACACTAATAAGTATTGGTACATATTAACAAACTACAGATATTAACTGTACAGATGTTACCTATTACTATATTACATGTTATACATATTAACAGAACATTGAAAGATATCAGTAAATGTTAACATACTATATAGATATTATTTAAATACTAGTATACTGATAGGCTCACTGTGCCATCCAATGGAGAATGTTTCTAGTATCAAAATTAGAAAGATTCTCTATCCTAACTACTACCATTGTATGGGAACTTCAAAAAGTTTGTGGCAAAGCAGGTGTTTAGACTATTAGTTAAGATGCTTCCACCTCACATCAGAGTACCTCATTCAGCCTCCTGCTAATGCAGATCCCAGAGGGCAGCAGTGACAGTTCAAAGTTGGGTCCCTGTTACTCACAGGGGAGATCTGGACTGAGATCCTGGTTTCTGCCTTCAGCACTGTTCCAGGCATTTGGGAGTGAAACACCAGGTGCCATAGAGCTCCTGCTTTTTTTTTTTTTTTTTTTTTTTTTTTAATTTTTGACAGGCAGAGTGGACAGTGAGAGAGAGAGAGAGACAGAGAGAAAGGTCTTCCTTTTTGCCATTGGTTCACCCTCCAATGGCCGTCGCAGCCGGTGTGCTGCGGCGGTGCATCGCGCTGATCCGAAGCCAGGAGCCAGGTGCTTCTCCTGGTCTCCCATGGGGTGCAGGGCCCAAGCACTTGGGCCATCCTCCACTGCACTCCCGGGCCACAGCAGAGAGCTGGCCTGGAAGAGGGGCAACCGGGACAGAATCCGGCGCCCCGACTGGGACTAGAACCCGGTGTGCCGGCACCGCAAGGCAGAGGATTAGCCTATTGAGCCACGGCGCCGGCCGCTCCTGCTCTCTTTCACTCTCCATGTCACTCAAATAAAAAAAGAAATTTTTAAAGTTCATAGAAGATTGCATTTAAAGATAAGTTTTTTGGTGCAAAAAATCTGAAATCTATGCAAATATAATTCTCAGAAAGTTCGTGAAAAATGCACATTAAGAAAAAAACTGCATGGATTTCAAGATTTTTTAGAAGAAAATGTACCTATCATTTAACTCCACTCTCTATGAGATTTTGAAGTTAATGGTGGCCCCTAAAATTATGCCCATGTGCTGATCCACAGTACCTGTGAATGTGACATTATTTACAAAAAGCATTTTTACAGATGGCATTAAGTTAGAGTCTTGGGCTGAGATCACCCTGCATTTCCTGGGTGGTCCCATATCCAACGATGCGTGTCTCTCTACAACACAGAAGAGAAGACACAGACACATAGAGCAAGACAGAGACAGACACTGAAATGATGCAGCCACCAGCCCACTAGCCAAAGAAGCTGGCAACCCTCAAAGCAGGAAGAGGCAAACAACAGGTTCTCCCTGAGCCTGAGAGCGGGCCTGGCTCTGCTCGCACCTTGATTTTGAACTCCTAACCTCCAAAACTGCTGTTATTTTTAAGCCGCAAGTTTTGTGGTGATTTGTTATAGCAGGCCTGCTCAGGTTTTACCAAGTTCTCCAGCACGGTCTGCACATCAGCCATCTCCTTTTCATTCCAGAGTTACCTCCTGCAACGCTCTATCCCATTCCACTCGAAATGGATTAATCCAGACTTCCTCCATATTGTCTTCCTGGGATTTCCTTTATTCTTTGATTGCCTTTATACCTGGATCCCGTAACAACATCTCTCTTGGTTTTGTTTCTTGTTTTGCCAGAGCATCTCCTCAAGTAACTTGCTAGGCAAGGAGATTCATGAAGCAAACTTTCCAAGTCTTTCCGTACCCCCTAATCTCTTCTACCTGGTTAGAAATGTAATCAATTGTTTGGGTGGAAACATAATTTCAGAAATCTTTCTCTGGAACTTTAGCATAGCTCATTCTCACTCTCCCATAAATGTCTGTACTTAACCCTTTCCAGAAGCTTTTAAAATATCCCCAGGTTCCCTGAAACTGCACAATGGGATGTCCAGTTCTGTCTGTACCCCATAGCAGAGGAACCGAGGTGGGTATCTGGCTGAGCTCCGGATTCCAGCTTCTGGCTAACGCAGACCCTGGGAGGTAGTGGTGACGGCTCAGGTAGTCGGGTTCCAGCTACCTATAATGGAGACCTGCATGGGATGCTTCCCACCCTGGCTTTGGCCAGCTTCCAGCCCCGCCTTTGCAGGCATGTGGGGAGTGAACTGTAGGTAACGGCGCGAAGAGAGCTGGTTAGAAAGGAAACAGGGAAGTACACGCGGGCTCCCGCTCTCCCACCTCACTCACCCGGACAGGGATCCCGCAGCCACGGTACGTGTCAGGCACCATTCTGCACACTTCACTGCCGTTGCGCACTTAACACCCACAACAATACTCCTCGTATTATCCTCACTGCACAGATGAGGAAAATGAAGCAGGGATAAACTGACTTGACCAAAGATACACAGCTCCTCAGTGGCAGAGCCTCGGACCTAACACAAGGTCATTTCCTAATTCTTGGTCGTTTAAAACCTGATCTGGCATGTTTTCTCTCACTGAACAAAGGAATGGTATGCTAACTCAAGAGCCAGCAAAATGTGTCCTCCAAGGCCGGCAGAAAAGGCCTCTGTCCCTCCGAAAGGCATGGAGCGGCGGCGAAGCGTCCACTCCCGGCTCCGCGGCTGGGCTCAGGGGAGCGCAGGAGGCTGGGCCTTATTTCCAGAAGGGGCCTTCCTCCCCTTGGGGGCCCACGAGTCACAGAGGGCAGCCGGAGCCCGAACGCAGGAGGCGGCTGACCGGCCTCGGAAATAAATGCGGACAGGCGCGCTGGCCTCGGCCGCACGGAGGGAGCTCAGGAGAGCTCAGGCGAGAAGCGGGCAGGCAGGTGGCGGGGCAGCTCGGAGGAGAAGCCCCTGAGTGGGCAGCAGGGCAGGACCCGCAGAAGCCCACACCGCGCTCACCGGACCAGCTGGGGACGCTTCCGGGGCGCAGGCGCTCCTCACAAACCCGGGGCACGCGCTCTGAGGCGGCAGGGGTCTCCTGCGCATGCGCGCCCTGAGGCTAGCCAGGTCTCCGCGCACTCACACCTGAGGCGGGAAGGGTCTCCCGCGCATGCGCCCCGGTTGACGAGGCCTTGCTGGCGTTCAGGGTCTGACACCAGACACAGAGGGCGCCTCACCAGCGCTGCGCAGTCTTGGCACCTGCCTGGCCCCTAGATACCGAGGGCATCGGGTTCTAAAGGTGGCGGTGGACGTCTCAGGAACTGTGTGGGAGCGCCTGCGCACCAGAGGCCGCGCGTGGCTGGGTGGCGCCCGCGCGTGGAAGCCGCCTGTAGAGAACCTTCCAGCAAAGACTTGTTGGGGTCAGAAGTCAACGCGTCAGGGAGGAGACACGAGAACGACTTCGTAGGGAAAAGCAGGGCCTGTGAGGAATCAGGGGGTCGGGTGCCGCCCTGCCTGAGAGAACAGCCCTGCCGCGGGCCTGTCCGCCCCCGGTGGCCCGGATGCAGGTCATCGGCCGTGCCTCCCCCACTCCCCGGAGTCCTGGCGGGGACAGAACCCCTGGGCTGCGGGAGGAGCCATTTCCAGCAGGGCGGCCAACGGCTTCCAAGATTTAACGCCGCTGGGGATTCCAGGGCGTCTGATTCAGATTATCAGTCAAGCAACTTGGTCTTTCCTAAATATGGTGACAAAGATTTGCGTTTCACATTATGTCAGGAGCCCCGCAGCGCCAAGAAGCTTTCCAGCGCTGAATACCCTTCCGCAAGTCCCACAGAAATCAGACGGCAACAGTCATCATAATTATCACCTTTTGGGTCAAAAATTTGATTAAAACCAAATGACAACTAAACTGTATTTTATTAGCAGGAAGATTAAATCCAGAGCATGTGTCAAAGCTGGAGTATGAAGTCACAATTCTCCAGATTACTGCTGGAAGCAGTAATGTTATCACTCTGCCCCTCCCTAGCCCACAAATCCCAATACAGTTCAGGCAGCCACCAGGACACAGGCAAAACCCCCAGCGCAGTGCTCTCCTTTGGCCCCAAGTCGCAGGCCTCCCTGCCACTTCTGCTCACCCACCGCACTCCCGCCAACCCCCGCGCACCTGGCATCTCTCCCAGTACCGGGCTCCACGTACTCGGATCAGCTGTCTGGCAGGCACGCCAGGGAGGGGCCTAACTAGTTGCTGGGAAGACACTGCATTTGGTGAGCAATAATCAGAACTAACTTCAAATGTGAAAACATGTTAAAGGTGGTGACACCCCTTCCTGTGGGTCTCTGAGTTGCAGTCCCAGTCACAGAGAGCTAAATCCCAATTTTTAATCCAACCAGGAGTCATCCAGATCATAGTGATCCTCTATTCCAGACCTGAACCCCTGCCCTGGCCTAAGAAAGACATCCATCCTCTGACTCAAGAAAGTCATGCAAAGTTTCCAGTGGCCTCTTCCCTATTTCTGTCTCCGGTGTCACTGTCTGGATCCTCATCCTCATTAGGGTTTGCTTGGATTCGTGGCAGTCTCCAAAAACATCCCAAGGTTGACCCCTGTCCCTCCTGGTCACTATCACCAGATTGTTCTGGAACACAGCCCCATTTAGGTAGCTCTGTACTGGGAAGGGCCTCCACTGTCCACTCAGGCAAGTCAATCTGCTTCTCCCACTATAAGAAAGGAGTAAGGACTATGCTAACTGGGGCTCTAACAGGACTATGAATTTTCTCAGCAGGGCAGTAGAAATCCTGGTGGAATTATTTTTTTAAACTTATTTATTTAAAGGTGGCAGGGGAGGTAGGTAATATCTTCCACCTACTTGTTCACTCCCCAAATGGCTACAACAAGTGGGACTGAGCCCGAGCACAGACAGGAGCCCAGAACTCCAACCAGGTATCCAAAGTGGGTGATAGGGGCTCTAGCACCTGGGCCATCTGCTGCTGCTTTCCCAGGGCATTAGTAGAGAGCTGGATTGAAGTGGAGTGGCCAGGACGCGAATCGGCACTCTGATATGGGATCACAGACGGAGGCTTAACCTGCAGCACCAGAATCCTGGCCCCTTGATGGAATTCTTTTTTAAGGCAGTAGGTGTCAAGGCATGATGTGAGCTTCTTTCTCATGCCACAGAAACTGGACCAAAAATGTGTACACTTCAGCACATAAGCTAGATGACAGCCGGCAGTCTCTGGACTGGGCCCTGATCTGCAAACCGCTCAGAAAACTCTTTACAAGGCTTCTGTGACCCAAAGCACTCTAAAAACCACGCACTGTGTGATTTAGGTTTTATAATCTGGAGATCCTTTCAAATAGAAATTTCCACTAACAGGCAACTTGAAATACTACAAAGACACATGGTCTATGACAATTAGACATTTAAAAACACAACATAAAAGACTGCATCCTGGCCAGGAATATGCCAAGGCAAAGTCCAAACAGAACGAAAGCATTGAAATTATAAATCCCCACCCCAAAAAATCCTTGCTAATCAAGAGGGAATTGATATTTAAGTTATCTAATGGGTGCAAGTATCACAACTCCTTAGTACGAAGCTTGCAAAATTATCACCAGGAATATTATACTTGCTTTTTGAAGGAAAAAAAAAAAAGGATTCTCCTCTTCCCGCTAGGGTTAGACCATATAAGAATAAGCACATACAGGATGCACAGGAGTCAAATGGGAAAAAATGAGTGATAATTTTTACAAACTGGAAGAGTGGGTTTTTCATAAAAGCATAATTTTAGAGAACTGTACAAGTCAGCTGCAATCAGGAACATTGCATCAAGCCAAATAATGAAAGCCACTGCTGCCTGGGCGGGTGGGGGACCCGACTGCTGTGCAGCTGATCATGGTCTCACACGAAGCAGGGCACAGGGAGGAATGATGACAAAATAGCAACAGGAACAAAGGCCAAATCTGAACAATCCCTAGGCATTGACTGTTTACACAGTTGACAGCTTCCCAAGATTTTCTTCAAGTAGTACGGGAATCCAGGCCAACTGTGAAGCAGAGAACACGGAGGAACTATTTTTAGGCCATTTCATTCTGTTTTTGATCGATCGTGTAGCCCAGGCAACAGTTTGGCTTCAAAGTGGCACAGGAGACATCCTGAGCTCTCCTGGGCCCAGCACCACATGGGGCTCCACCCTTCCCAGAAGCTGCCTGGTTACATTCCAGTACAATAGGCCATTAGCAGTGGGCTGAATGGTCACACATAGACACATCAGTACACGTCCGTATCCTCACAGCCGGACCCTGTGACTGCTGACTTATTTGGAAAAAGTATTTTTGCAGAAGCAATTAAGTTAAAAATCCTGAGATGAGATCATCCAGGATTACTGGGTGGGTCCCAAATCCAATGACAGGTACCCTTACAAGAGAAAAGTCACAACCACACAGAGGAGGTAGACACATGAAGAGGAAGGCCACAATGAGAGTGACACTTGCAACAGGCCACAGAATGCCCAGAGCCACAAAAAGAGGCAATGGGGTCAGCACTGTAGCACAGTGGGTAAAGCTGCCACCTGCAGTGGCAGCATTCCATATGGGCACCGTTTCAAGTCCTGGCTGTTTCACTTCCAATCCAGCTCCCTGCTATGGCCTGGGAAAGCAGTAGAAGATGCCCAAGTCCTTGGACCCCTGTACCCACATAGAAGACCCAGAAGCTCCCGGCTCCTGGCTTCAGAACGGTCTAGCTCCAGCCGTGTCGGTCATTTGGGGAGTGAACTAACGGATGGAAGACCTCTCTCTCTGCCTCTCTGTAACTCTGACTTTCAAATAAGTAAATAAATCTTAAAAAAAAGGGGGGGGAGGGAGGGAAGGAAGGAAGGAAGGAAAGAAAAGTAAAGAAAAGAGGAAAAGAGGTAACACCAGGTCCTCCAGAGAGCATCCAGAGGGATGCAGCCCTGCCCATGCCTTGGTTTTGGACCCTGGCTCCCAGAGCAGTAGCAGGATTCTTTTCTGTTGATGGAAGTGTTTTGTGGCACCTGTCACAGCAGCCCCAGGAAACACGCATTCCAGAAACAAAGAGAGGTATCCTAGTCCTAAGCAACAAAGGAGCATCCCAGTTAACAGGTTTGGTCTCTACAGAAAGATTAAAATTAGATTGAAGCCGGCGCCGCGGCTCAACAGGCTAATCCTCTGCCTTGTGGCGCCGGCACACCAGGTTCTAGTCCCGGTCGGGGTGCCGGATTCTGTCCCGGTTGCCCCTCTTCCAGGCCAGCTCTCTGCTGTGGCCAGGGAGTGCAGTGGAGGATGGCCCAAGTGCTTGGGCCCTGCACCCGCATGGGAGACCAGGATAAGTACCTGGCTCCTGCCATCGGATGAGCGTGGTGCGCCGGCCGCGGCGGCCATTGGAGGGTGAACCAGCAGCAAAAGGAAGACCTTTCTCTCTGTCTCTCTCTCTCACTGTCCACTCTGCCTGTCAAAAAAAAAAAAAAAAATAGATTGAGTTCAGGCATTGCTTCCTGTATTACACTGCCTTGCTGATAGATGCAGTTGAAAGGCCATGAGAAGTGGACAGCCAGATTTGCATACCTGCTTCATCAAAGGAAAGACATTTCTCAGTGTCGCTTCCATAAATACCAGATCCAGTGAAATGTAGACAGCTAGCATTTAGAAATGATCTGAAATTGTTAACCATCTTCTTGAGATTTACATCTGAATCTTAGGGGGAAGGCACCTGACCCTCAAATCTCTCTCACACATACTTTACCCACTCAGAGTTTTGTGAAAATTTGCTTTTCCTTCTGTAGACACACAGAGATATGCTTTCGACAGTGGGAGAACAGATGATAGCAAGGGACACAGGGACCAGATGTGTATCTGATGAACCACAAGAACTTCAAAACAAAGTTCAAAACACAGGCAGGGGCAATTATCTAGCATACGGCAGGAAAGTTCCTAAGAAGATGGTACAACTCGCTGTTCACTTCTTACCAGCGTGTTTTTAAATTTTCAGAATATCTCAAAATACAAGACTCTGCAAACCCAAATATGGACCTGTAGTGGTGTTGCATGTGTTTTCCAAACCAACTACATTCACACAATTAGAATTCAAGATGGCTGTGACACGATGCTGCCCATGAACTTGAATACAAATTCAAGTTAATGTTTACTTCACTTCTGAATAATGAAAGTGCTATGTAGCTTATAAATGGTCTACTTGTAATTTATTACCATAATTTTGGGGAAAAATTCAAAATATAAACAAACTGTAACCTTCAGTAAAACTCTTTCTCATAATAAAGCTTTAAAAGCATCTTAAATAACTCAGAGAAAGTATGTGTGGATTTACTTAAGAAACTTACATATTATACATATACTCAGTAGGAATCTCATTGCTAATTTTTACATAATCAAAGAACTGAGTGAGGCAGCTATTTTACCTAACATTTACATTTTAAGGCAAACATTTCTATCCCAAATATAAAAATAACCTCTCTCTGAAGAAGGTGACATTCAGTCAGTCTTTGCTGCAGAGGTACTGCCTCCTCAATAACTGACTGGGGACTCAAAAAAACAAGCCCGGCAGAATTAAATGCCAATATCTACAAAAAGACTCATCAGAAGAACTTTCCAATTTTCTTTGAAGTTACTGATTTCCTTTGAAGTAATGATGGGCTTCTTATAGTGAAACTATGAGTTACCAAAATGATAAACATCTTCAGATTTTAAAATTAAAACTAAGTAGTAACATATCATAGTAAGGACTGTAAAATAATATTCCCAAGTCATGGGAAGAAAATGTATGCTACATTACAATATTGCTTTTAGATTAAATCTGTGACCTGCATTAGAAAAAAAATCATTGAGATTTTCAGGCAATGGGGAAGCAATTTAACAATAAAAGCATTTGATGTGGGTAAATTTTATCAGGTGTGAATTGTATCTCAGTTTAAAAGTTTCAATGACACTAAATTAAATTTTTAAAGGACAAGAGCTTAGGCATAAAAAACACCTTGGACATTCAGTTATTTTCCTCTTTCTGTCATAATTTGCCAAAATATTTCAACAGAATTGTCTTATTCTTAAGTTTTAATGAATCAAATGCATCAACCAAGGGCATTCTGTTGGCTTTTAAGGCCATTGTTTTGTCTGCAAACAAAACTCTAACCACTGTCTAAATATTAGGAATGATTTATAATGTGTGTGAAGATTTCGAGTTCATGAAATTTGAGAATGAGGAGCCTGCAGGCAGCAGCGCATGGTCTCTTACTGCTTTCTATCGGTGAAAGGCCAGGTACACTTGAGGCCTGAGTGAAGGATGCAGATAGCAGCCGCCATCATGTTACCTGGACCCACAAAATGCAACTTCTTTGGGAGGTGAGAGAATCTCATCAGCACATGAACGTGGCAAAGGCTAGGGCTGTGCTGTAGCGCAGCCAAGTGCACGGGGGTCAGAATCCCAAGCTGGGATTTGGGTTCAGGCCTTAGTAGCATAAGACCTTGGACACAATGACATCACCTTAGTCACAGTCTTGTCATCTGTAAAGTGGGGACAGTATGATTTATGGTTCTTGTGTGGGAGAACACTAGGCATAATGCTTGGCCCATAGCATGCGACTCAAGTGTGGGTTGTGTCCCTTGATTGGTTTGGCTCTGTTCTTCAGTCCAGGATAGGCCACACATTTTAAAATGCAGGCCCTTGGGGCAGGTTTCTCGCCTAGTAGTTGAGATGCCCGTATCCCACTTCAGAGTGCCTGGGTTTGGTGCTCAGAACCAACTTGTGACCCCAGTTTCCTGCTAATGCAGACCCTGGGAGATGGTGGTGATGGTTCAGATATTTACATTTCTGCCATCCGTGTGAGAGACTGGATTAAGTTTCTGGCTCCTGGCTTCAATCCTGTTGTGGGTATCTAGGCAGTGAACTAACAGGTGGGATATACGCTGTCTACCTACCTACCTACTTACTTACAAATCCCTTTTTCCCTCTGCCTTTCAAAAAAGGGGAAAAAAAGTGTTTTAAAAATAGAAATGCTTATTGTTGATAATGAGGGGCCACCAAGTCAAAGAATGCTAGTATCAGTCTTGGAAGTCTACTGACCCCACAGCACATTCTCATCTGTTGGGCAACATTCTGGCAGGATCTACAGAGCTTGACATATGCACACCTCACAACCCAGCATAATCCTCCGCCTGCGGCGCCGGCACACCGGGTTCCAGTCCCGGTCGGGGCGCCGGATTCTGTCCCGGTTGCCCCTCTTCCAGGCCAGCTCTATGCTGTGGCCAGGGAGTGCAGTGGAGGATGGCCCAAGTGCTTGGGCCCTGCACCCCATGGGAGACCAGGAGAAGCACCTGGTTCCTGCCTTCAGATCAGCACGGTGCGCCGGCCATGGCGGCCATTGGAGGGTGAACCAACAGTAAAGGAAGACCTTTCTCTCTCTCACTGTCCACTCTGCCTGTCCAAAAAAAAAAAAAAACAAAAAAACAAAAAAACCTCCTTTAATGCAAAAAATTGGCCTTCCTCCCACCTTGTAAGACTTCTACTGTTTGCCTGGATGGTTGTGCAGAGTTCAGACCATGCAGGTAGCAGGACAGACAAAAGCATTCACACATTTCCACAGGAGTGCACTTGCATGCGCATTTTCAGAGAACATCTTTTCTTTTTTACTTTTTTTTTTTTTTTTTTGCACTGGGCTGGCATACCGTTCTTCTGTGTAGGAGAATACGATGCAAAATGTATTCAAATAAAAGCGAGAATAAGGGTCGACTTTAATACCTCAGGGAGAAATCTGATCGATTGGGTCCATAAGGAAAGATGTGTGCGTTAGGTGCTCCCTAATTACGACTGCTTTGGTGGGCAGCAGCGCTGGTGGAACACATGTGGGAGACCTATTAAAGAAGGGGTTTCAAACATCTGCTTACAATTTTAAGGCAATTGTAAATACAGCAGAGAAGGTCAATTGGGCCAATTAAGGCCGATGTGCAAATCCACCGCTGCAGGTTTCTTTTCAAGCTTACATGGACTTGACTTTTTTTTTTTTAATGCTTCTATTTTCTACAACCACATTTTTTTAAACACAGGAAATAGGCTTAATAACAACTTTTGTCCATTTTGATTGTGATTTTTCAAAAAACGGCAGCAAATTTTCTGTTTGCGGTAGTAACTGCACACCTTTGGCTTCACGAAGACTCGTTTTCCTTCCCCTTCCCCTCCTACACGCGTGCCTGCACGGCGCCCATCAAACGGGGCTGTGCAGTGTGCCAGGGAGGGGAGCGCTGGCCTCCTCTCGAGCCAGGAGGAAGGAGGGTGAGGGTCAGCTGCAGGAAAGGCAGTCCTGCGACAGGCGGTGCATAAGGAGCTGCTCTTGGCTGTGCCACACTGCTACCGCGGGCACCCTTCCCCAGCCCGTGTTAGAAAATCATGCGAGGGCACCCTTCCCCAGCTGTGTTAGAAAATCATGCTTCGTGAGCTGCAATACAGTGGCAAATCTTACCATCCTTAGTCAGGCTGTGCAAAAACTAAAATGGTCCCATGGTATAAAAAGCTCATTCACATCAGAGAAGATACCGGAGACTCATTCCTGGAAATTCTAGGCAGTGTTCCAAAGACTAAGATTCAGCTGGACCCCAGGTGAGCAGGGAGACGGGGAGAGAGTAGTCAAGGATGAACAAGTCGCCTATCTTATTCCTAGGGAATTTTCCTTAAAGCTGGAAGCTTCATTGTTGGGACCCAAACTCCTAGAATCCCACAGCTACGAGACAGTGCGATCTAAGCATGAACTATGTTTCCTCCCGTGAATGCAGAGTGATGGCCACTGTAGTGAATTTCACCATTGTTTTCAGTGGTCCAAACCACTACAGTACTCTCCGTATACAGAGAGAAGAAAAGCAAAGTCAGCCAAACCTAACTTCAAATTCTGCACTGTCTACCTGAGTGACTTTAAACCCTCAGTTTCTTTACACTATCACCTTCTAGAGCTCTAAATGCTGACGCATAGCAGGCAGTCAATAAAGGTTGGTTTCCTAAAGTTGAAATACAGTAGACACTCAATAAGTGTTGTATTCCTCTGTCCTTCTACGACCTGCAAGACCTCCACAAGATGCTTCCAAGGACCTGGGCCAGGTTCCCAACCATGGGGACAGTCAACCTGAAGACTGCTGTGGGTAGGTGTGACCAGGTTCTGTGTTGCTGATGTTTTTTCTTATTTTTAAAGATTCATTCATTTATTTGAAAGGAAGAGAGAGAGAGAGAGAGAGAGAGAGAGAGAGAATCTTCCATCCACTGGCTCACTCCCCAAATGGCCACAACGGCTGGAGCTGAGCCAAGGAACCAGGAGCCAGGACCTTCTTCCGGGTCTCCCAAGTGGGCACAGGGGCACAAGGACTTGGGCCATCCTCCACTGCTTTCCCAGGCCACAGCAGAGAGCTAGACTGGAAGTGGAATGGCGAAGACTTGAACTCAGCTCCCATATGGGATGCCGGCACTGCAAGTGGCAGCTTTACCTGCTACGCCACAGCGCCGGTCCCAGTGTTGCTGATGTTTTTATTACTTGCTTTGTTTCTGGTGAAACCAAAAGAGACTGGGTAATGACCATATGAAGTAAGATCTAAAAGGGCCACAGAAAGGAGAGAAACAGGAGAAAGCAAATGCTGAGGGAAAGTGAATAGCCCACAGGAATCTGTGTCAGAGAGAACTTTTCTTCCTTATGTCCCCTTTTTCATTTTCAACCTTGAGGCTCAGCTCCCTCAGGTCTGAGCAAGAATAGAAAGTCCTGCTTGTCTAAACATCCACTAAATCTGAAAGCAAACAACTCAACTCCATGTGCTCTTCGGCAGCGTTCTTGTCAATAACCCTGTCTCCCTTTGATTGGCCCAACAATGCCAGACTTAGAGCCGTCTGTCCACTCCCCTCTTCCAGCATGCAAGGGGATTTTCCAAAGGCCATTGCAAAAAGAGCTCTTGCAATTTTTGTAGCCTTTGCAATGACACAAAAATCTAATTCTTTTGGCTCCCTGCTTTGGCTATTTGGAGTAAACTCATTTAAAAATCCCCCTTTTGTAAACAGTGATGTCTGGAATAGCACTGTTGCCATCATATAAAACGGTTGTATTTTTTTCTCTCTTTTGCAATCAGATAATCATAGTTTTATAAAGCTTCAGACAGAAACCGCAAACACAGAAAACCACCTGAGCTTCGGCAGATACAGATGGCATCAGACACAGGGAATGTTTTTAACACTGGAATAAAAGCTTGGGGTACGTAATTTCTTTCTGGAAAAAAAGCCCAGTGAGTAGCAGGGGGCCTGGTACAGCAGCGGTGGATGAACAAAAGCTGAGTCCCAACAGCGACCGGAATCAAGATCATCCACCTGTTCTGCACGTGTCACCGAGCAGGAATTTCATGATGCTGTAGGAACCAGCACAGCAAGACACAGCAAGCAATGGCAGCAGGTATGCATATTAGCGTCTTACGTCACTGTACCGCCTGGCCTCAACTTGTTACAACTGCAAATAAGCCAAGAAATGATCTAAGGTGCCTTCAGATTAAAATTTCTCAAAAGTAATTTTTTTATGTAAAATATTGCTCATGGGTCCTACACTGGGGCACAGTAGGTTAATCCTCCACCTGTGGTGCCAGCATCCCATACGAACACCGATTCGAGTCCCAGCTGCTCCACTTCTGATCCAGCTCTCTGCTATGGCCTGGGAAAGTAGTGCAAAATGGCCCAAGCACTTGGGCCCCTGCACCCACATGGGAGACCCAGAAGAAGCTCCTGGCCCCTGGCTTTGGATTGGCCCAGCTCTGACCGTTGCAGCCATTTGGGGAGTGGGCCAGCAGATGGAAGACTTTTCTCTCTGTCTCTCCCTCTCACTGTCTGTAACTCTACCTCTCAAATAAATAAATAAAATCTTTTTAAAAAATTGCTTATGGTAGTGTAAAGCCACAGTAACATTTGGGTCAAAATTCCAAAGAGCTGAGATAGATGTTAGCTGGAAACAAGACCAGCACAAGTGGAGGAGGGGGTGGTGTCCTCTCCTGGCAGCTATATGCCAAAACATTGGCTGGTTCTTTAAATAGCACTCATTTCCTTCCTATTTTAAGGCAGCAATACATGTTCTCAGAAGAAACTTTGGAAAATTCAAAAAAAATCACAAAGAGGAGAAAAAAAGCCTCCCATAATTCAGTTTGCCAAAGAGCAATGCCTGTTAATACATCCTGATAAACTTCTCTTGATCGTTCGATGGCTGCACAAACATTTTGATTCACTTTCTGTGTGAAAACAAACATCGAATCATATTGGAGATATTGTTTTTGATTCTTTTGTTCCTGGGTTTTATTTATTTATTTGCATATTTTCATTCAAGAGGCAGAGAGATAGACAGTCACAGAGAGTTCTCACCTGCTACTTCATTCTCCAAGTACCTGGGCCTCCACCACCCACGTGAGAGACCCAGAGGAAGTGTCTGGCTCCTGACTTTGGCCTGGCCAGTGTTGGCTGTTGTGGCCATCTGGGAAGTGAACCAACGGATGGAAGATCTCTCTCTGTCTCTCCCTCTCTGTAACCTTTTCAAAATAAATAAATAAGTCTTAAAGAAAAAAAAGTAGGACAATGAACAGCCACACATATACAAGCCTACCTCTGTGCCTACTCCATGTTTTCTAACTTCTTTAAGCTGTTGACTCAAAATATATTCACAGTTTCAGGTGTGTGTCACACAGGGCACACGAGAAAGGCTGTGCTAATTCTGCACCAGCAGCATTCGAGAGTCGCCTGTTCCCCACACCTGGACTCAAAGAATTTTTTAATTCTTCGCTAATTTTGCAGGCAAAAAATTATGTACCTCTCCATTTTCATTAACAATGGTATTCAGATGTTCTCCTATATCTTTACTGGTTCCTTCCGGGAACTGACTGTTTACCTCCCTGGTCCATTTCTCCTCTGTGAACTGTTTTCGTCCATTGGAAACAGTGGCCCGTTGGTTTCTGTGTTCCCAGTACTTTCTCTACAACTGGACCTGATAACTCCACAGTGAGCTCACATGCAGGCCTTTATTATAATAGACAGACCTATCAACCTTTTCCTTTTATCATTTTTCCTTGGATTTCTAAGCTCCTTTCCCACCCTGAGAACAAATAAACAATCTGTTTTACATATTGAAACAATACGGAGATGGCATTGATTCTGATTGCGGTGGTTGAGAGGGCAGAACAGAGTTGGGCAAAGAAAAAAGAATCCCCGAAGGAGTGAGAAAGAGGTGAGAAGGCTTCTAAAAATAACATTTGGCAGACATTGGCTAAATCCAAGTCTAATTTGCTTCTTAGTTAATGAAGGAGAAAACGGAGATGGCGAAGGAATAAAAGGGCCATTCTAGAACGGCAATAATAAAATCCCCTATGAAGACAATAACAACATTCTTGTTATACACAGAAATCCAATCCTAAAATAATAAAGAATATATCGATGTAACAGCACTGTGCATAAATTCCATTTAAGCTGTGTTATTTTAACAATGACCCAGAAAATGTTGAACCGAAGTAGTTTGGTACAAGTCCAGTTTTGGGGGGTGGGGTCCACTTAGAGCACCCCAGGATCTCCCAGGAGCACAGATGGAAAAGGCCCGTTTTAGGTCTGCAATCAATTCATCAATAACCGTGTGCCAAAACGCTGGCGTGAGCACTGCTCACGAGCGTGTACACAAATACGCGCACATGAACAGATACACTTTGCTCAAGTCACAAGGCGGGAGAAACTCTATCGACTTTGGTTTATGTTGTGCAGTCATTAAATGTAATCATCATCTCCTTGGGCTCCAAGAGAAATGATGACTTTGGCAGCTTTGCACTGAGCCCTTGCTCCTCCCTCCTCTGGGAGGAGGCGGCCACGGAGCCAGCAGACCTGCTGCCCTGACCCCGCCCCGTGCGGCAACATGTCCAGGACCGTCCAGGAGGTCTGTCAGGGGCGGCTGGACTCCGGTTCTGCCCACGTTGGGTTTGCACCTTGCGTTCCCAGCCGAGTCCTCTACCTTCCCCTCAAATCGGTGAACTCCTCAGCCTCCACCCTACCAACACGAGAGGACTTCCAAAAGGTCATGGAAACTGCATCCTGCGAAAAAGCTATGCACGCAGTTCTAAACTTTTTGCACCAAAATACACTCATCTTTTAATTCATTTTTCCATGAGGCTTTTCAGAGCACCCTGGGACATATCTACTCTGCTGAGGTTGCCTGAGCCAGTTCTGCCATTTGCAGTCATGAACCCTGGCTTGGACAGACTCTTCATGGTTTCCAACACAAATGAAAATGCAAGAGGGGAGCTCACAGAGTTCCCAACATGGAGGCGCACACCACCCGCTGCTTCCCAGCTCCTACCCCGGGGTTCACCCTTGATTTGGGTCCTTTCTCTTTCGTCTCTTCATGCCCAGTGCCCCTCCCTAAACTGCTCTGGTGGCAGAGGTGAGGAGAGAGCAGAAGCGAGACAGAAATAGGGACTGGTGTTGCGTCGCAATAGGCTAAATTGCTGGCAGCTCATTTGGGCACCAGTTTGAATCCTGGTTGCTCTGTTTCTGATCCAGCTCCCTGCTCACACACCTGGGAAAGCCGCAGAAGATGGCCCAAGTGTTTGGGTCCCTGCACCCATGTGAGAGACCCAGATGGAGTTCCAGGCGCCTGGCTTCATCCTGGCCCAGCCCAGACTGTCGTAGCCATTTGGGGAGTCAACCAGCAGATGGAAGATTTCTTTCTCTCTCTCTCTCCTTCTCTCTCACTCTGCCTTTCAAATGAATAAGATTCATTTTTTAAAAAAAGAAATATTGGAAATAGTTCAGAAAGTATCGGGCTGTGCAATGTGCTTGCCACGGTAGAAGTTATCTTTTGATTTTTTCCCTGTAACAACAGTAAAAGGGCTTTGGACCTGGTTTCGCACCTGGCGTTACTGTGGATGTATTCAACCCCTGCATGTTCTCTATTAACACAAACTGGAGACTGAATGAGAGCAAGCAGAGGGGTGCTGGGAGCCGAGCCAGGGCCACTGATCTCTCTCTGGCCTCGCCATCCCTGGCGCCTTCCTTTAGGGTTGTGGGGCTGTGGGGTGAGGATGCTCGGTATTGGGTGGTCCCCCGACCCTGATCGGGACTTGGGGAAAACTGAAGAGACTGCTCTTTACCGGGCCTCTCCCAGAGGCCAGCCCCAAACCAGCGCAGTGCTAGCGCAGGCTCCCTGCTGAGCATGAGTTTGGACACAGACACCCTTGGCGCCATGAATCTGGAGGCCCCCGGCTCCTTCCCATTCCCTTTCTTCTGGAAGAGTTTTGTCCCATGGCCATCTCTTGAGATTCCAGGGTCAGGGGTCAATGCCCCAGGAGGACAGACAGCAGGGTGACCTTGGCCAACAAGGTTTAACAGTTCCAGCTGAACCCTTGCCCTCAAATGTTCCTGCTGGATTTTCTGTGTCCTCCCACCCTACAGGCCAGCCACAGGGACAGCGGAAGAGCAGGACCAGGTGCCTTCCCAGGGCACTGCAGCCTCTGGCCACGGGGTGAAGAAGTGGGACCTGGGCACCCCACAACTGGCTGGATTTATCTGCACAAAAGCTTTTTGTATCCCACCTCCCACTGTAATAAATAAATAGCCACCATGAAGAACAGTGAACAACAATTAGTTCATTTCTGAGACATGTATTTGAAAATTAATTTTTCTTTTACTGTAGGCATAGGCATTTTGGCCCCTTGCATCCTACAGTCCTGAGTTCAACTTGTGGCTCCATTTCCAATTCTAGCTTCCTGTTAATGCACACCCTGGGAAGCACCATACGTTGGCTCAAGTAGTTAGCTCCCTACCCCCCAGGTGCAGAGCTGAACTGAGTTCTCTGCTGGGGGCTTTGGCCTGGCCCAGCCCTGGGCATTAAGGGCATTTGGGGAGTGAACTAACAGATAAGTATTCTCTCTTTGTCTCTCTCTTTCTCTCCGCCTCTCAAATAAAATTAACAGTAAATTAGAACAAGAACTAGATTTGCTACCTTTTTTGGTACTGGGATGCTTAGAGACCCCGAAGCTGACAGGCCTACGGGCTGTACTGCTCTTTCAGGAAGGACACTTCTGAGGATGCTATCCCTTCCCACGCAGTTTTCTTTCACGATGATCCAGAAGAAGTCCCTGTCTGGTCTGGCCTCTGAGAATAGGCCTGCTTTGCAGGTGCTTCTCTATTTTAACCCATGTCCTGCTGGACTTCTTCACATGGGCGGTGAGTCCACTTAGGCGAATCTATGGCTGCGATGAGGTCAGAAGGATCACGTGAGGTTACCGTGAGCTCTTCGGGGGCACACAGGCCTGGGGGTCCTCACACAGCATCCGGAGAGATCAGAGGTCCCTCTCCTGGCAGGCAGGGCTGTCCCCGGGCTTTCTAGGATCTCAGGCCCACCGGCAGGGCTGCTCGTGTCAACAGTCAATCCCCAGGTCCTGCTGCCCAGTGCCACTGGCCCGCTTGTCCCATAGCAAGTGAGGGCAGCAGTGGAGTCCTCCCCTAAAAGCATACACACACTTCATGGTGAGCACAGGGCCCAGAACGCCTCTCCTACAGAGCCACAAGGAGCCGGGGACCTGCTCATGGGCAAGCAAACTGCTCTCTGGAGCATGTTTCTCGCTGCTTGCCTGGGAGCTCAAGGATGCCCTCCCCACGTCCTGGCACATACCGGTGCCTTCTGCAAAGGGACTTGACCTGCCTGCAAAACACCCCTAGGAAACACGTCTTGAGTCTGTACCCTGTTTGTCGCCTTTGTTCATCCCAAGCAGTGTGCGCCCTACCTCTGCTTCTCCTTTCCCAATCTTATTCAGGACCTGACACAGACATTGTGTTAAATCACTTCTGGAACACAGCAGGGCAGGAGACGGGGAAGGAAAGGGAGGAGGAGGTGAAACAAAGCCCCTACTTTTCAGAAGCAAGCACAAATTCCCCCCAGTGCCTGGCCTTCTAGGACTCAGCGCGCACCTTCTAGATGAGACTCTCGTGACTAAGGAGGATGGAAATGCCCTGAAATACAGCCACTGTCACACTGCGGCAAAGCGTCTTCCTGAGAGGACGTGCAGGCACAGTTTCAGGGGGAAACAGTCCCCAGAGTTCAGTCTTCCCCTCGCAAATGTGCTCCTTCCTAAATCAGCCTGCTTCCGAATGCGCTCCAAGTCCAGGCACACGCAGGCTCTGCTGTTCTCTTTTATAAAAAGATTTATTTATTTATTCGAAAGTCAGAGTTACACAGACAGAGGAGAGGTGGGAGGGGGGGTCTTCCATCCGCTGGTTCACTCCCCAGATGGCCACAATGGCCGGGGCTGTGCCCATCCGAAGCCAGGAGCCAGGAGCTTCTTCCGAGTCTCCTTCGCAGGTGCAGGTTCCCAAGGACTTGGGCCATATTCTACTGCTTTCCCAGGCCACAGCAGAGAGCTGGATCAGAAGAGGAACAGCCAGGTCTCAAACCGGCGCCCATACAGGATGCCGACACTTCAGGCCAGGGCGTTAACCTGCAGCACCACTGCTCCGGCCCCTGCTTTTTTCTTTTTTAAAGAGATTTATTTATTTGAAAGATTCAGAGAGAGAGAGAGACTCCCAACTGCTGGTTCACTCCCCACATGGCCACAACAACAGGAACTGCGCCAAGCCAAAGCCAGGACCCTCATCCAGGTCTCCCACGTGGGTGCAGCGACCCAAGCACTTGGGCCATCTTCTGCTGCTTTCCCAGGCCATTAGCAGGGAGCCGGATCAGAAGTGGAGCAGCTGGGACACACACTGGCACCTATATGAGATGTCGGTGTCAGAGGAAGCAACTACGGCTACACCACAACGCCGGCTCCAGGCTTTGCCCTTAAACCCTCTCTTAGTGTCTCTCTCCCTTTCCCTCTCTCTCTCCCTCTCCCTCTCTCTCTCTGTCACTCTACCCTTCAGATACATAAAAAGGTCTTTATATAGAAAATATATAACAAGGGCTGGCATTATGGCACATGTGGGGAGCAGCCCGGACTGGACTGAGTTACTGGAATTAAGACTTATTCTATGCATCTGCTCTCCCACAATATGGCGCTGGGAGAGAAGTAAACAGCTTCCGCACGGCTGCCTCCAGTTCAGCTAATAAACTGTAGGACTTGCTCCTGATTGGAGGAGAGCAGCGTACTCGGCGTGTGGGCAGCCGAGTTAGGATTGGCGGAGGAGGACTATAAAGGAGGAGAGAGACGGCATGCACCAGGAACATCTATGGGGAACATCTAAGGGGAACATCTAAGGGAACCTGTGCAGCCCCCCAGAAAGCCGGCCAGCGGTGTGCCGCTCCCCTGCGGAAGTGGGGAATGTGGCCAGGGGGAACTGCCCTTCCACGGAGGTGGAAGGGATAGTAGCCAACCCAGGAAGAACCAGCAGCAAAGCCAGGGAGGGCCGAGCAGACGAGAGAACAGCGCAGGGTCCTGTGTCGTTCCTCCACGAAGAGGGGGAGCGACATAATGGTGCCGTGACTCGGATATGAAGCCTAGGCAGGGTTTAGTGTCGTTCCTCCATGAAGAGGGGGAGCGACATAATGGTGCCATGACTCGGATAGGAAACTTAGGACGGATATGAAACTTAGGAGGGAAGAAACGGGAAGAACTAGGGAAAATATCGGAGAGAGAAACTAGCAAACAGCCTAGGGAAAATATCGGAGAGAGAGACTAGCAAACAGCCTAGGGAAAAGCCGGACGAAAAAGGAGCCGGAAGAAGCTATTGAAAGCCTAGGCATAGACTCGGATACGGACTACGGGGGGAAGCTGGGAGAAATCTCTAAGGTCGAAAGCGAAAGTGAAAGCTAGAACAAACAGACTCGGACGCCGACTGTGGGGAGAGGCCAGGAGAAATGAGGGAGGAGTATTGTTGGAGGAAAGCTTGGGGAAACATACCGGGTAGAGAAAAATGTTAGGGAAATTGAAGCCGTGGGGGCAGGCCAAGGCGGAAACGGAAGCCACTTTGGGGTTCTCAAGTTAGCCCGGGAATGGGGGGCGAAAAGTTGAAACCAGAAGCTGAGATGTAAGCCAGATTGGGATCCGTCTGATTAGCCCGGGGAGCAAAGGACGGGAAGCCAAATCGTGGGGCAGAGACGTAAGCTGGGTTGAATTCGCCAGGCTAGCCCGGGGAACTTAGATTGAATGCTAGTGGCGGACACGTAAGCTACGCTGTGTGACTCGCGGAGGCTGCCGCGCGCAGACAGAGCGTGCAGGGCTCAAGTACATAGGGAACGGGGCTGGCGTGAGGCCGTGGTTCAGACGCGAAAGGGTTAAGTGCGAGACCGCGGAGTGTGTGTGCGCGCAAAGCCGAGCCGCGTAGATGAGAGAGGCGCTGGCTGAAGCGGCTCAGCCGGGAAGCCGCCGAGAAGCAGCCTCGGGGCGGGCAGCGGGAAGCTGCGGGGATAAGAGAAACAGAAGTTTAGAAGTAAAGTGAGAGAAATAGGAATGCTGGAAGATAGAAGTAAAATGGGAGAAATAGGAATGCCCGGAGATAGAGAAATAGAGAAGGCCTCCCCACAGCATGGCAATGAGAAAGCTTGGATTCGGTCTGCCTGATTAAGTGAGGCGATGAGCACCTGCGGGCAGCTAGCAGCTTATGCACCGCAGGTCACCGAAGACAGGCACGAATTAACATCAGTAAGGCTTCCCCACAATACAACAATGAGAAAGCTTGGATTCGGTCTGCCTAATTAAGGCGGTAAGCACCAGCAAGCAGCTCGACCAGAGTATGAGCTGCAGATCACCGAAGATAGGCACGAACCAACACTAATAAGTCTCCCCCACAATACGGCAATGAGAAGGCTTGGATTCGGTTTGCCTGATAGGGCTTGTAAGCCCCTGCAGGCAGAGCAGAGCATGCACTGCAGGGCACCGAACACAGGCACGCATCAGCGCCTAAAAACCTCCTCACAACAGGGCGAAGAGAGGACCCGGATTCGGTTTGCCCGATTGATAGGACTTGTAAGAGCCTGTGGCAACTCTAGCAAGTAGAGTAGAGTGTGTGCCGCGGGACACCGAAGACAGGCGCGTATCAACGCCAAAAAATAAAAAGAAAGGGGGATCTGTGGGGAGCAGCCCGGACTGGACTGAGTTACTGGAATTAAGACTTATTCTATGCATCTGCTCTCCCACAATATGGCGCTGGGAGAGAAGTAAACAGCTTCCGCACGGCTGCCTCCAGTTCAGCTAATAAACTGTAGGACTTGCTCCTGATTGGAGGAGAGCAGCGTACTCGGCGTGTGGGCAGCCGAGTTAGGATTGGCGGAGGAGGACTATAAAGGAGGAGAGAGACGGCATGCACCAGGAACATCTATGGGGAACATCTAAGGGGAACATCTAAGGGAACCTGTGCAGCCCCCCAGAAAGCCGGCCAGCGGTGTGCCGCTCCCCTGCGGAAGTGGGGAATGTGGCCAGGGGGAACTGCCCTTCCACGGAGGTGGAAGGGATAGTAGCCAACCCGGGAAGAACCAGCAGCAAAGCCAGGGAGGGCCGAGCAGACGAGAGAACAGCGCAGGGTCCTGTGTCGTTCCTCCACGAAGAGGGGGAGCGACAGGCACAGTGAGCTAAGGTGCCGCCCACAATGTCAGCATCCCTTATTGAACACTGGTTCAAGTCCTGGCTACTCACTCCTGATTTAGCCCCCTAGTAAAACGCCTGGGAAGGGAGTGGAAGATGGCCTAAGTGCTGGGGCCCTGCCACTCACATAGGAGACCCAGATAGGGTTCCAGGCTCCTGGTTTCACTCTGGCCCAGTGCTGACCATTGTAGCCATCTGGGCTGTGAACCAGCAGACAAAAGATATCTCTCTCTCTCTCTCTCTCTCTCTCCCCTTCAAATAAACAAAATCTTTGTGTGTGTGTGTGTGTGTATATATATATATATATATATATATATATAGCCCTCGCTGCGACTGTCATTGCGGCGTAGTAGGTAGGCCTCTGCCTGCAACGCTGGCGATCCATACGGGTGCTGGTTTGATATCCAGCTGCCCCACTTCCGATCCTGGGAAAGCAGTAAGAAGATGGCCCAAGTCCTTGGGCCCCTGTACCCGCCTGGGAGACCAGGTAGAAGCTCTGGCTCAGGTCTGGCCCAGCCCTGATCATTTTAGCCACAGGGAGTGAATCACAGGATGGAAGACTCTCTCTCTCTTTTTTTTTTTTTTTTTTTTTTTTTTTTGCCAGGCAGAGTTACACAGTGAGAGAGAGAGAAAGGTCTTCCTTTTTCCATTGGTTCACCACCCAAGTGGCCGCTATGGCTGGTGCGTTGTGGCTGGCGCGCTGCGCCTATCCGAAGCCAGGAGCCAGGTGCTTCTCCTGGTGCGGGTGCAGGGCCCAAGCACCTGGGCCATCCTCCACTGCCTTCCTGGGCCACAGCAGAGAGCTGGAATGGAAGAGGGACAACCAGGACAGAATCCAGTGCCCTGACTGAGACTAGAACCCGGGATGCCAGCGCCGCAGACGGAGGATTAGCCTAGTGAGCCGCGGCACCGGCTCGCTCGCTCGCTCTCCCCTCCCCTTCTCCCTCTCTAATTGTACCTGTCAAGTAAATAAGAAACAAATCTTAAAAAAATAAAACTCTTCTTAAATAATCACTTTTCTCCCACACGACAAAGAAAGGCGACCCTCTCATCTCCCCTGGCAGCGTAAAAGCATCCAGAGCGGCAATGACCGGAACAGACTGAGCGACCCTCCTGAAATGTCTGGGGCCCAGGAGTGTTTTGGAATTCGGATGATTTTTTTTCCAGATTTTGGGACATTTGCATGCACATAATAAAATATCTTGGGGACCCAGGTCTAAACATGGAATTCATTTGTGCTTCATGCGCATCCCACGTGCACAAAGTGAAGGTCATTCTAGACAACGCTTTCAGTGCACCTGTGCTCTGGCTGCCACCCCTCACAGGACACGGGATGGAATTTTCCACTTACGGCCTCATGGGAACCCTCAGAACGCTCTGGAGTTACGAGCAGTGGATTTAGGATCAGTGGTGCTCCACCTGTGATGCAAGCTACTGATGACAGTTTTTACTAGATCCTTTGGTCCAGCGTGTCTGAGATGGTCCCCCACCTTACAGAGGCACACGGTGTCCTGGCCATCAGCCAGGTATCCTCCCATCTGTGCGGCAGTGCAATGCACTGCAGGGTCAGGCAGAGGCACTGCAGACAGCCTGCACTTAGTCTCTCCTCTTCTCCAGCCCAGAGGCTGTCCAAGGATGCATTGCTCCCAGGGGAAAAGCCAAACAGGACCGAGCGAAATGGGGACCTTGTTTCAGTAAGAAACTCTGTGCCTCATTTATCCCCCTGAGAACTGGGAGGAGGAGGTGAGCCAGTGTCACCGGGACACTCACGCTGGCAGGGGCGCTCAGTGCACTCGCGGACAGACGGCCTGAACGGGCCGACTGCTGCCCGTGAGGCACGGCGTGGCCCATGAGGACTCCACCTGGGTGCTCCCCAGCAAGAGGCCAATCTGCATCATCAAGGCTGTCTCAGATATCAGATATCAGCCGGGTTTGTAGGTTTTCAAAATTATTTCAGGGGTACCTAATGGAGAAAGCTGACAAACCACTCGCTGGCTCCATCAGCACCTCGTTATTCCACCAAGGGGCAAAGCTCCCTGCTTTCCACAGGGGCCACCAGGTCCCAGGGCCGGAAGGACACTCAGGCGGATGCTCACACAGAAGGATGGTTTATAACGTGCACAGGACCGCAGGCAGCATCAGGAGCAGCCCCAGACCGCGGGACGCTCAGACCCCTGCAGGAGCTCACGGCTTCGCCTGTCTCTGAAGAAGACGCTGATTTCCCTACGGTTATGACCAATGATTGGAGCAGCCCAAGGGGTGGAAGCTTCCGCCGTGCACTGACAAGTGGAGGTCACAGGGTCGCCCCAGGTCAGAGGTCCTCCACGGGTGCAGGGCCGCCCCCTGGGGGACACTGAGAACGCCAGTTTTCTAGTTGTCACACACAGAGCGGTTCCTGATCATCTAACGTGAGACCTGCATTTACTGTTGCATGGAAACACAAAGTCCTTCCTGTTCCATTTTATTACCCTCCGAATACTCTAAAGATGTTGGCACCATGTAAATCAGGAGAAGACGGGCAGAGCCCACGCGGAGAACACCGAGTTGTTTCCCACTACGCGAACAGTGTCCTCTTAGGCCACAGCACTCATGGCGTCCGAGTGGCTCCGTGCACCTTTAGCAGTCTGCCCAGCAGCCGTCCCATCCTTGATCTCAGACTCACACAGGCACAAACATCTTGCGGACTCGTTGCATGTTCTCAAACAGGCAGCCAGGAGCAGATATCAAGGCGCACATTGTTTTATTCTGATACTTTCTGTTTCTCTGGCTTATTATGTTTAGGACATTACATTGATTTTTTAAAAATTATACATATATAGACAGGTTAACAATCTATGAATTTAACTTCAAGAAGCTAAAAATGGCATAGTAAATATTTGCTATAGGGGCTGGCACTGTAGCATAGTAGGCTAAAGCCTCCACGTGTGGCACCAGCGTACCATATGGGTGCTGGTTCTAGTCCCAGCTGCTCCTCTTTCTCTCCAGCTCTCTGCCATGGCCTGGGAAAGCAGTAGAAGTTGGCCCAAGTCCTTGAGCCCCTGCACCCACATGGGAGACCCAGAAGAAGCTCCTGGCTCCTGGCTTCGGATTGGCCCAGCTCTAGCCATTTGGCCTTTGGGAAGTGAACCAGCAGATGGAAGACCTTTCTCCTTGTCTCTTCCTCCATCTATAACTCTACCTCTCAAATAAAAATCTTTTTTAAAAATTTGCTATAAAAAGAAGATAGACATGGTATAAAACAGGTGCACCTTAAAAACATTCTACTAGGGGCCAGCACTGTGGCGCAGTGGGTTGAAGACCTGGCCTGAAGTGCCGGCATTCCATATGGGCACCAGTTCTAGTCCTGGCTGCTCCTCTTTTGATCCAGCTCTCTGCTATGGCCTGGGAAAATAGTAGACGATGGCCCCTGCACCCACATGGGAGACCTGGAGGAATCTCCTGGCTCCTGGCTTTGGATCCACACAGCTCCAGCCATTGAGGCCATCTGGGTAGTGAACCAGCGGATGGAAGACCTATCCCTCTGTCTCTACCTCTCTCTGTAACTCTACCTGTCAAATAAATAAAATAAATCTTTTAAAAAAAATTCTACCAAGTTAAAGCATCAGGCAGGAACGAATGACTCTGTTCACAGGAAACATCCAGAACAGGAAAATCTATGGAAATGGAGAGCGGAAGGTGGCCGCCTGAGGCTGGGGTGGGGGGCAGGAGGAGTGAGGAAAACGGGGAACGAGTGTTACTGGTCAGAGGGTTTCTTTTTGGGGTGATGAAATGTCCTAAATTTGAATGCAGCAATGGCTGCACAAAAGAAAATGTATTAAATCTGCTGAATTAACTACACACTTTATAAATGGCTGAATTGTATGGGATGTGAACTGTGTTCCAAAAATAAAAAGTATGGGTCTCATGGGATTGAAAACCACTACTCTAGGGGTTGGTGCTGTGGCACCAATTGTGATACCAGCATCCCGTATGAGCGCTGGTTCGAGTCCTGGCTGCTTCACTTTCGATCCAGCTCCCTGCTAATACGTCTGGGGAAGCAGCGGAATACAGCTGAAGTACTTGGTCCCTGCTGCCCACGTGGCAGACCTGGCTGGAGTTCTAGGCTCCCAGCTTCAGGCTGGACCAGCCCAGTCATTGCGGCCATTTGGGGAGTGAACCAGCAGATGGGAAATCAATCTTTCTCTTTCTCTCTCTGTCTCTGTCTCTAACTCTGCCTTTCAAATAAAAAAAAATCTTTAAAAAAAAAAAAAAAGAATTCTCCACTCTAGAGCTACTTCCATGGAAGACAATCACCTAGGAGATTGGCCGGCCAGATATCTCCGTCTAAATCTTGCCATGGAGAGATAGAACTCTTCTGATATTCAGACAGTAGAAGGCTATACAAACAGCAACAAACATAGGTAAGGTTTCTAATATAAAACCTGCCTCCAATTACAAATAAAGACCACTGGTTGTGTGGGTCAGAGAGATATAAACACCATACACCACATCCATAGCAGTCCTCTGAAACCCTCTAGACCCAGTTAACGCCCTGGGAAGAACATTTAAACATACCCTGTTCTAAGACGTCATCCCTAGGCATGGAAAACAGTTTCCACAGCGATGAAAAGAAAAATAGAAAGGAGAAAAAAAAACACGAATGCCCGAATAGCACCCACCACCAATAATCACCTAGTTAAGAGAAAACCACATCTATGGATCGTGTTCCCTCACCTCCAGTTATGAGGTGGGCCTAAGCCAGCACATGAAACAACTAATGTGTCCTAGAATCAGAGAGCGAGAGCAAAGGAACCAAGATTGACTAGCATGGAAAACTGGCCCCACCCCACCCCCACACACACACCATAATTTCCCCTGGTAGTGATTACCTTCAATTTACTAATACAGGGTTCTCACCGTGCATGGCCCCAGCTTACTCAGAATGCAAGCACCTCAGAACCAAGTCCAGGCAAACCGTGCAGAATAAGGATGTAGGTCTGATGCACCCAAGTTTCAGTCTGCACTGTACCACGCCAAGCAAGAATTCCTGCTCTGAAAACCGTCAGACCGTATTTTACACACCTTTATACACTCGGACAGGGACTGTGCAAAAACAAGGCTCAGGGCTAGCTATGAATCTGCTGCTCAATACCACCACGGCACAGCCGGCAGCTCCAGGTACTCCAGGTCTACTCTTGTTCCTGCACTGATTTCCCCAAGGGTAAAACGCGCAAACCTTCAAGTCCCCCTCCCCTTCCTTTCCTCTCCCCTACCTGCCTGTTCAGTCCCATCCCAGCTGTAGATGGGAAGGCAGAAGGCAGGAGGTGGGGAGGAGAACTGCAGAGGACTCCGTCTCCTTTCCATCACCTCCCACCACGCCTTCTCTTCTGAGAGTCTCATAATGATCCATGTTTGCTCTCTCACTTGTGGGTGACTTGGGGGAGCCTGGCTAAATAATCAATGTGTTTGCAAGACCCTGGTGCAGTGGTGAACTGAAGTGTCAAGGCCCCAATATCAACACCCCCCCCAAAGCCCCTATGACTCTCTCCAGGGGCCCCTAGGGCTCCCATGGGCACCTTAGTGGCCCAAGCTTTGGCTGCTTCACTCGAGTCAGACCACACCGATCCAGTCCTCAGCTGATAATCCCTCACTCTGGGGCTCTGTTTAGTTTTTTAATTTATTATTGCATCTTAAATGTTTTGATTAAATATTTAAAGTCATTAAAATTTTCCAAAAAAAAAAAAAAATCTTGCTCATTGGCCTTAAACTTAAGAAGTCCTATTAACAGTAAGGTTAAATATCTACTTTACTGTCTTCTCGCTTTGTGTTTTATGTTTGACTCTTTTTTAAAAATACATTCTGTTTATTTGAAAGGGAGATGGAGAGGCAGGGACACAGAGGGATTTTCTATTTGCTGGTTTACCCCCAAATGACCACAATGGCTGGGGAGCCCAGAACTCTATCCAGGTCTGGGAGGCAGGGGCCCAAGGACTTGTGATGGCTTCCGCAGCTTTCCCAGGTGCATTAGCAGAGAGCTGGATTGGAAGTGGAGCAGCTGAGACCCAAATCAGCACTGATACAGAATGGCGGCATCACAAGCTTAACCTGCTGCACATCACCGGCCCCTGTAGTTAATCCTTGAATACATCTGGAATCCTCCTTGATACACCTCCAGGGGCTGGCACCGTGGCTCACTTGGTTAACCCTCCGCCTGTGGCGCCAGCATTCCATACGGGTGCTGGGTTCTAGTCCCGGTTGCTCTTCTTCCAGGCCAGCTCTCTGCTGTGGCCCGGGAAGGCAGTGGAGGATGGCCCAAGTGCTTGGGCCCTGTACCCACATGGGAGACCAGGAGGAAGCACCTGGCTCCTGGCTTCATGGGCGCAGCGCCGGCCATGGCGGCCATTTGGGGACTGAACCAACAGAAGGAAGACCTTTCTCTCTGTCTCTCTGTCTGCAACTCTACCTGTCAAATAAATTAAAAAAAAAAAAAAGATACATCTCCAAAAGACAGTTCCAAAAGTAGCTACTGTCTAAGCACTGCTTGAAATACAAGCACAGGGCTCTCTCCCCAACCACACAGTCTTGTTTCTAAGAGGTACAATGACTAGCAAAACTGGTTGCAAAGATCAATCTCTAACAGAGAGAGAGGAAATAACCAAGCAGCACCGAGTGTGGTTTTCAAGTGCATCCACTCACTGCACAGGGTTACTAAGCCCCTGCCTCTTGCAGACTCTGGGCCTACAGCGGTGAGCAAGGGTCTGACTGTGTGAGGCTTGGGCGTTAGAAAGGAAGACTGCGTTAGTCCAATTCCTGTCGCTGGAACAACAAATGCCTGTGGCTGGGCCTTTATAAAGAAAAGAGGTTTATTTAGCTCGCAGTTTAGCCCTCAACCTTCTGAAGTTAGTTAAAAATGAAGTTACAAGGATTTCAAAACAAGCATGGACGTGGTCTCAGAGCCCCCTGCAGGGCAGGTTCCAGACGAGAGCTGGCCAGAAGAGAATGCAGAGTATCTGTGTGTGTCCTCTCATAGTACATGTTAAGGAAGAGTTTTTTAAATTCATCCTGTTTGTTTGTTTTGTTTTTTGAGGCAGTGAGCTGAGAGTGCCCATCCACTGCTTTGCTCCTCAAATGCCCACAGTGGCTGAGACTGGGCTGGGACAAAGTCAGACGCCAGGAAGGCAATCCAGGTCTCCCATGTGGGTGGCAGGAATCCGACCACCTGAGCCGTCACTGCTGCTTTCCAGGACCACGTCTTGGCAGGAACCTGGAATCAGGAGCTGGAACTGGGAGTGGAATGCTGCCATTTCAACACAGCATGTGGGCGTCTTAACCCAGGCTAAACGCTGGCTAATGTTCACGGAGCACCTGCTGGGTCCCTGGGTGTTTGCTTTCCTCCTTATTCTCTCCAAAGTAGTGGTAGTATTCCCGTTTCATCAGATGAGGAAAGCAGAGAGGTCATCCACCTAGTAAGTGGTGCAGCACTCAGCCGTGTTGACACAACTTCAAAACCATGCTCTACCCGGAAGCCATCTCCCCAAAAACCCACACCCCTCTGGGGAGCCACACCCCTGTTATTGCTCTTTAAGGATTTATTTATTTAAAATGCAGAGCTACAGAGAGAGATGCAGAGGGAGAGAGAGAAGGAGGGGGAGACAGAGAGAAAAAGAAAGAGATCTTCCATCTGCTGGTTCACTCTCCAAATGGCAGCAAAAAGCCAGGCTGAAACCAGGAGCCCAGAGCTTAACCAGGTCTCCCACATGGGTGTAGGGGCCCAAACACCTGGGCCACCTTCTGCTGCTTTCCCAGGCACATTAGTAGGGAGCTGGATTGGAAGTAGAGCAGCTGGGCCACAAATCAGCTCCCATATGGGAGCAGGCAGGCGGTAGCTTAACTCACTGCACCACAATGCCAGTCCCTGGTGTTCTGCTGTTTTGTTTTTTTTTAAAGATGTATTTATTTATTTGAAAGTCAGTGTTACATAGAGAGAGAAGGAGAGGCAAAGAGAGAGGTCCTCCATCCGCTGGTTCACTCCCCAGTGGCCACAACAGCTGGAGCTGCACTGATCCGCAGCCAGGAGCCAGGAGCTTCTTCCGGGTCTCCCACATGGGTGCAGGGGCCCACGGACTTGGCCATCTTCCACTGCTTTCCCAGGCCACAGCAGAGAGCTGGATCAGAAGTGGAGCACCCGGGACTCGAACCGGCACCCATATGGGATGCCAGCACTGCAGGCAGTGACGTTACCCGCTACACCACAGCACCGGCCCCTGTTTTGCTGTTAATAAGGTCCTCAGTCCAAGTTTTACTTGAAGGTATTCAAATTTTAATTATAAGCTATTTTTAAGAGAAATAAACTGTAGCGCTCATACAAAGTTTGTGTAAGTGAAATAAACCAGGCTAAATTACAGCTCTAGCTTTATTTTTGAAGAGGCTGAAGAAAAATGCAATGAAAAGGAAAGAGCATTTCTCTTTGAGTCACCTGTCTAGTTTAGACACGGCACGTTGGGTGTGACAGATGCTGTGTATGAATGGAAACCAGTTTAGAGCAATAAATGTTTCCCCAGTGTTAAAATAAACACCTCGGGGGTTCAGACTCTGGCCAGGCAATTTCTCCACAGTAGGAGGCACTTATCTACTTTAACACGTTGCTACTTAGAAATTATCACTCAATCAATTACCGTCCACCTGGGTTTGTTTTCACAGAGAACTTCAATGAAATGAGTGTGAAAATAAGTTAAACACATTCTATTCATTTTCTCAATTTTTCACCTCTCCCAATGGTGGGTATGTTGACAGAAAAATTACTTCACTTTATTTCAGCGGACACGTACGGAATGCGGACCAGGTTCTGGGCTCTGGGCAGGGAGACGGGATACGACAAAGAGGAATGACGTGCGGTTTCTGGCACGGAGGGGCGCACACAACTTGCCCTGTGACACGGGTCGCGTCTCCACATCCTCACAAAAGCAGCCACAAGGAAATCCTGGGCCTAATGATGTCCACAGCTCTCCCCAGAGCCCCTGCACTTCGCCCAGGCCATGCCCTGTGGGAGGCAGCACTCCATGCCTCCGTCAAGCCGCCCTGCCGCTTCCTGGTGCGCAAATGCTCCTTCTGGCCCCGAGGCACGTGTGTTACTCTTCACTTTCAAACAGCACTTCTCTGTTACATCACCTCTGAATTTCCATATTGCCCATCGTTTTCTAAATGATAGCTTTATTGAGATACAATTCAAATATCATAAATTCACCCTCTTAAAGTACACGATTCAGGAGCGGATCTCTAGCCTAGCAGATAGGACGTCAATGGACATGCCCACGTCCCATGTCCCAGCACCTGGGATCAGCTCCTGGCTCTGGCTCCTGACGTCAGCTCCCTGCTAATGCAGACTCTAGGACGCAGCAGTGACGGCTCAGGTGCTGGGGGTCCTGTCGCCCACGTGTGTGCCCTGGACTGTGTTCTGGACCCCCTGTTCCAGCCCTGACCTTGGCGCAGCCACTGCAGCCATTTCGGGAATGAACCAGTGGATGGAAGCTCTCTCCGTCTGCCTGTCTCTGCTTCCCTCCCTGTCTCTCAAGTAAACAGAAGGTTGAAGTGCAACATTCAGTGGTCTTAGTACACTCCAGAGCTGTCCAATCAGCACCACCATCTGATTTCACAGCACTGTCATCACCCCCCCCCCAAAAAAAACCCTACACATTAGCAGCCACTCTCTATCTCTGCTCCCCACCAAGCCCACCAATACCCAAGCAACCCCAAATCTATCATTTATCTCTGCGGATTAGCCGAGTCTGAACACTTCCTATAAATGGAATGTAACCGACTTCTTTCACGGGCAGAATGTTTCCGAGGGTCATCCATGGGCAGCAGGTGTCAGTCGTTTACTTCTGATCTTGGCTGAATAATATTCCACCACGTGACAGACCACGTTCCACCGATGCGCACTGGGGTTGTCTCCATCTTTTGACTCTTAGGAACAGTGATGTTATAAATACAAGGCCTTATGGGGGCTTCTGTTTTCACTTCTAGTGCACTCCTGGCTCCTGGCTTCAGCCTGGCCCAGTGCTCACTGTTGCAGCCATTTGGGGAGAGGCCTAGAACTGCTGGATCACATGGCTAACGTCGTGTTTTGAGGATCTGCCAGCCTGTTTTCCAAAGTGACTGCCCCATTTTACATCCCCACCAGCAGCGTGTGGAGTTCTAATCGCTCCACCTCCTCTTCTAGATCCCTTTTTCCTTACAACCATCTTCATGGGCGTGAGGTTCTGATTTCCATGACCCTGACGGGTATAGCTAGGCAGTCAATTTAAGCTGAGGCAAGCTGGAATTCTTAGGACCCTGCAATGTAATGTCTGCCTTTTTAACTGCCAGTTGGATATGCCCACCTTCCCAGGATGCACCTGTTATATCCCAGATCAGGACACACGCTAAGCCCCGACTGTGTTTGTAGATCTGAATAAGGTACCACTCCCTGCCTCATCAAAGAGGCTGAGAACAGGGGAGAGGTCTCTCTGCCCCAGACCATGCTTGGAGGTCCTGCTTTTGCTTCATCTCTTTCCTGGGCAACCCTCTTTCCCACTCACAGCGGGTATTTCTCTGTGTGGGCAGCCATGTTTGCTTACTCCCTCACTGTTAAATAAATCCTGTTCCTCTTGTACACGTTACTATGTCTCTTCTTGCAATTCTTATCTCCCTGTGTAGTATGAACTGGGAATAAAAACTAAGCCCCCCACCCCCAGGGCCAATGTCGCTCCCAGATGATCCTGGTGGTGACCATTCAGCCCGGACGTGAGCGGAAGAAGCTCCAAGCAAGCACTTCTGTATCTGACGGGCAGCAGAAGGAAGCAGGGAAAGGCCTGGGAACCTTCCCCAGGGAAAGCAACGCTCTGATGGCTGCAGTAAAGCCGCAAGGCCTCTGGACTACTCTTTCCATGGAGTTGTGCCACATCTCTAATTTAACATCCGCATTTTGTAGCTGCTACAGCTTCCCCAAAGCCCAGGATCCCAACACATACCTACAGTGGCAAATATGAGTGCAGGCCCTACGGGCAACAAGAAAAACAAATCCTGACTTCCAGGTGCACGAGCAGTCAGCGGAAGCCTGGGAGAACGAGTGCCCACTGTAGGCAGAGAGACGCAGAAAGCGCATCAATGAGTTCAAGGAGGGAGAGTCACACCCACGGCTCCCCGGGGACAGAGCACAATGACCACCCAGCCGGAAGGAACAGGGCAGCAGACAGTGGGGGAAAGTATTCAGGAGGCCAGAACGGCAGGTCAAACTGAAACAAAAGGTTTGTGGGTCAGAGGCCGGCTCAAGGCTGGACAGAAAGGTCGGGACCCGGGGTCATCGTGTGGCATAGCAGGTAAGCCGCCGTCTGCGAGCATCCCATGTGGGTGCCAGTTTGAGTCTCTGCTGCTCCACCTCCAATCCAGCTCTCTGCTAATGCACTTGGGAAAGCATCGGAGGACGGCCTAAGTGCTTGAGTTGCTGCCACCACATGAGACCTGGAGGAAACTCCTAGCTCCTGGCTTCAGCCTGGCCCAGCGCTCACTGTTGCAGCCATTTGGGGAGTGAACCAGTGGATGGAAGATCTCTCTCTCTCTCTCTCTCTCTCTGACTTTTAAATAGGTAAATAAACCTTCTAAAGCAAAGAACGGACTGGTCCCATGCTTGTCAGCATTCCCTGCCACACTCAGGGCTGAGAGTCTGTCCAGGAAGAAATGGAAAGCCTGGGAGTTTCAGACACAGGGACACAGTCAGATTTGCACTTAGAGAGCTCACTCCAGCAACTGTGCCGCAAATGTCACACTGATCCATTTATTCGGCCCAATTAGGAAAATCAGAAAGAGGCCAAGAACAGGGGAGAGTTCTCTTCGCCCCAGACCGTAAGCTTGGAGGTCCTGCTTTTGCTTCGTTTATACAATACCTATAAACTTACCCAGGTGTGGGGAGCAACTGAGACTAGACTAAGTTACTGGAATTAAGACTTATTCTATGCATCTGCTCTCCCACAGTATGGCACTGAGAGAGACACCAAACAACCTCTACGAAGCTGCCTCATCAGTTTGACTGATAAGCTGCAGGAGCTGATCCTGCTCCTGATTGGAGGAGAGCAGCGTGCTCGGCGTGTGGGCAGCAGAGTTGGGATTGGTGGAAGTGGACTATAAAGGAGGAGAGAGGCCGGCGCCGTGGCTCAATAGGCTAATCCTCCACCTTGCGGCGCCGGCACACCGGGTTCTAGTCCCGGTTGGGGCGCCGGATTCTGTCCCGGTTGCCCCTCTTCCAGGCCAGCTCTCTGCTATGGCCAGGGAGTGCAGTGGAGGATGGCCCAGGTGCTTGGGCCCTGCACCCCATGGGAGACCAGGAAAAGCACCTGGCTCCTGGCTCCTGCCATCGGATCAGCGCGGTGCGCCGGCTGCAGCGGCGGCCATTGGAGGGTGAACCAACGGCAAAGGAAGACCTTTCTCTCTCTGTCTCTCTCTCTCACTGTCCACTCCGCCTGTCAAAAAAAAAAAAAAAAAAAAAAAAAGATTAAAAAGGAGGAGAGAGACAACATGCACCAGGAACATCTGAGAGGAACATCTGAGCAGCCCCCGAGAGAGCTGGCCGGTGGTGTGCCGCTCCTCCACGGAAGCGGGAAAGTGGCGGGGGGGCAGCTAACCCGGGACAGCGTCGTTCCTCCGTGAGTGAGGGTCGGCAGCTAACCCGGGAAGGGCCGGGCAAAAGGAACAGCGCAGGGTCCAGTGTCGTTCCTCCACGAATGGGGGAGCGACACCCAGGATTTTCATTGTGTCTTTTTTTTATTAGAAAAGTTTGATCAGGGCCGGCGCCGCGGCTCACTAGGCTAACCCTCCGCCTAGCGGCACCGGCACACCGGGTTCTAGTCCCGGTCGGGGCGCCGGATTCTGTCCCGGTTGCCCCTCTTCCAGGCCAGCTCTCTGCTGTGGCCTGGGAGTGCAGTGGAGGATGGCCCAGGTGCTTGGGCCCTGCACCCCATGGGAGACCAGGAAAAGCACCTGGCTCCTGGCTCCTGCCATCGATCAGCGCAGTGCGCCGACCGCAGTGCGCCAGCCGCAGTGCGCCAGCCGCAGTGCGCCGGCCGCGGCGGCCATTGGAGGGTGAACCAACGGCAAAAGGAAGACCTTTCTCTCTGTCTCTCTCTCTCACTGTCCAATCTGCCTGTCAAAAAAAAAAAAAAAAAAAAAGAAAAGTTTGATCAAGGCCCAACAATCCATTTCAATCCCATAGCACAAAGTTTAAAATGCACACGAGGGACTGGCATTGTGGCACAGAGGGTTCAGCCACCACTTGCAATGCCAACACCCCATATCAGAGCACAGGTTGAAGTCCTGGCTGCTCCACTTCCGATCCAGCTCTCTGCTATGGCCTGGGAAAGCAGTGGAGGATGGCCCAAGTCCTTGGGCCCCTGCACCCATGTGGGAGACCTGGAAGAAGCTCCTGGCTCCTGGCTTCAGATCAGGCAGCTCCGGCCATTGCGGCCAACTGGGGAGTGAACCAGCAGATAGATTCTCTCTCCCTACCTCTGTCTCTGTCACTCTGCAAAAGACAGAAAGGGAGGGAGGGAGGGAGGGAGGGAGGGGGAGAGAGAGAGAGAGAGAGAGAGAGAGAGAGAGAGAGGGAGAGGGAGGGAGGGAGAGAGAGAGGGAGAGGGAGAGAGAAAGGAAAGAAACAAAAAGGAAAAACAAGTGCACAAGACCATGTGGAATGCAAGAGTCTTCAAACCCTAGGCTCGCACAGCCGCTAAAAGAATCTTGAGAAACTACAGAAGCCTCGCATATTTGAAAGCAGACACAGAAAAATTTTCAGTCTAAGATGGGATGATTGCAAGGTGTGGAATTTCTCATTTAGGCTAGATATTGACATTGATAAAAAAAAAAAAAAAAGATGACATCACTCTTTTGAATGTATTCAAAGAAATGGAGCACCATAGACATGTGCTACCTTGGGGCCCAGGCTGTGGCATAACAGGCTAAGCCTCCACCTGTGGCACAGGCAGCCCCCATGGGCACCAGTCCATGTCCTTTCTGCTCCCCTTCCAGTCCAGCTCCTGCTTATAGCCTGGGAAAGCAGTGGAAGATGGCCCAAATGCTTGGGCCCCTGCACCCACATGGGAGACCTGGAAGAAGCTCCCAGCTCCTTGCTTCAGACTGGCCCAGATCTGGCCATTTGGGGAGAGATTCAATGGATGGAAGACCTTTCTGTCTTTCCCTCTCTATATCTGTAATTCTACCTCTCAAATACATAAATTAAAAAAAAGAAATGTGCTACCTACCTACAACTATTTTTAAAGTATATGAACAAATTCTTCTTTGTCATAAACTAGTGTTCCTTTTCATCCTTTAAGAAAATTTCACTCCATCCCCAAAATTCCATCCTAATTTTGCTTGAAAGCCTTGAAAGTATGCATACTTCACTTGCCCACAATAAAAAATACATAGGTAAAAACTAATATATTAATTGTTTTATTCTCCTGTGACCATTAAGTTCTAAGTGTTAAAGTATTTTCTTGTGGAATTATTGATGGCTATCAGAGTCAATAAGAATGAAACTATTTCATATTGTGTGAAAACTGTTACACATAAAAACCTGAAATCCGTTGGAAGTACACCTTGTGGTGGGATGACAGGGCATTCATTCCTCATTGGCTCCACAAAGGTTCCTTACTGAGAGAAGGAGGCGACGGTCAACCAGGATCACGTTCCACAGTACAGGGAAACAGGACAGCTATCCTACTGCGATGTCCCTCAGTTCTTTAAACTCCTCCCAACCTGTCTGCCCAAAATCACACCCTTCCCAGTGACCCAAAAGTCTTTTTTAACAATCTCCTGGCTGGCACAGTGGCAGAGTCCTCATCGGGTCCATCTGAGAAGTGGGAACTCCTGGACATGCCTCCCAGTGTTGTTTCTCACGGCAACAGTGCACACTTCCTGCTGCCACCCTGAGGTTGCTCCACCTCACAGGATGGTGGGGGAGGGGAACAGACGACTGGCCCAGCGGCTAAGACACCACTTGGGATAGCAGCATCCCACATCAGAGTGCACAGGCTCAAATCCCAATCGCACCTTCTTGCTAGTGCGTACCCTGGGAGGCAGCAGGTGACGGCTGCCACTCACGTGGGAGACCTGGATTGAGTTTCAGGCTCCTGGTTTCAGCCTGACCCAGCCCTGGCGACTGAGGCATTTGGTAAGTGAAGCGGCAGACGGGAGCTCTGCCTGTCCATCGTCTCCATTCTTGCTCTGTCTGCCTCTCAAATGAATGAGTAATTTTAAAAAGGATTTGTACATGAGTGAAACAAGACATAGGGCGGGATTAACAGGTGGATGCAACCATCCCTGGTGTTTGCATGGGCAGATCAGTTTCAGTAAACAGCCCAGAACACGACCCTGGCTGGAGACTGGGCTCCAGGGCAAGCGTGCAGACTCCTGGTTAAACGCTGAAGTGCGCTCTGTTCCTACAGAGCCCAAGGAAGGGAGGGAAGCAGGAAGGGAGCAAAGATGGGAAGCAATGAGAAATGTTAGAAAGCAAGGTAAGAGGGCTAGAGATGTGGTACAGCCGGTAAGGCCTGCGAGCATCCTACATGGGCACTGGTTTGAGTCCTGTTCCTCACTTCCAATCCAGCTCCCCACTAATGGGTCTAGGAAAGCAGTGGGAAATGTCTCAAGTCCTTGGGCCCCCGAGTTCCCATGGGAGACCCATGGGTCTCTGCCTCCTGGCTTCAGCCTGGCCCAGGCCTGGCTGCTGCAGTCCTTGGGGAGAGAATCAACAGATGGGAGGTCTCTCTTTCTGTCTCTTCCGTTCTCTCTGTAACTCTGCCTTTCAAATAAAGAACTCAAAAAAAAAAAAAAAAAAAAAAGAAGGAAGGAAGGAAACAAGAACAAGAAAATATTTGTCTGTTTGTTTAAAACAGAGCAAAGCCTCTGTAAGTTAGAACCCTGCAACTGGCCACACATTTAGTCTATCGGTCAGGCAGCTGACCTCCAACCAGCTCCTCCCAGCTCCCGGCTCTCCCTAAATCCACGCACAGGACCCCTTCAGTTTTTGCACTCGTAGGTTGTTGCATTTATTTATTTTTTAAACAGAGGGTCATCATTTCAATCTTGATTTTTTCGAAGGTATAGTCAAATGTGACAGAAAATTCTGAACATTCCACCATCACTGACCCTTACTATGCTGATCTGGTCTAATAACTCAAAATTATTCCCTATCATACGCACTTTACATGACATCAGCTCCCACACAAGATTTAATACACAGTAAGCAGGTGGCCCCAGCAATTCCTCCTATATCTCACATCTGGTATTGTACTCCATATAAGGTGCTGAGTCCGATTTTTTAATAAAAACATGGCCTGAGCTTGTAAAAGTTCAAGTAAAATATACCTTTAAAACTGCTGTATTTAATTTCCAGTCATGAAAGTCTAAAATTATTGTAAAATAATACTCAACCTTTTTCATAGATCCCTTCAATGAAGCTTAAAACTACTTTCCTTTCAGAAAGGAAAAGCGCTTCATAACCAACAGCTTCCTGAATTCACATGTGCTGTCCTGCTTTTGTGAGTCTGAACTGTACACGCCTTATAACCTTCCAATCTGGACAAAATTAGTTGGGTTGGGAGTACAAAGTAATCATGCATTGAAGTCTGGGTGGGGCGGTAGGGCAAAGGAAAAGGCAGAAATAGCGAAAATTAAATTAAGTCAGTAACCTGGAACTTGGGGAAATTATTTGTTTTGCTAAATTTATCTGAGAGGCAGAAAGAGGGGGGAAAAAAATCTCCCATCTGCAGGTTCACTCCTCAAATGCCCACAACAACTGATCTGAGCCAGGTCTGAAGCCAGGACCGCAGGAACTTAATCTGAGTCTCCTCTGTGGGTGGCAAGGACCCAACTGCTTGGGTCATCACCTGCTCCCTCCCAGGGTGTGCACAGCAGGAAGCTGGAATGGGGAGGGGCCGGGACCCAAGCTCAGGCATTCTGGTAAGGGCTGCAAGCTCCCAAGCTGCATCTAAACTGTTGGGCAACTGCCCTCCTGGGAGTTATCTTTTTCCAAAAATGACATGTATGATTTAAAAGAAAGATACACCCTAGGGAAGAAACAGCCCAGCAAACGAGCAGAAGATCATAAACACTGTCTTATGCCTGGAGGAACAACCGCTCTTACTGCTATTACACTTTCTATGAGTTTGGTGCAGACGTGCATCTACTAAAACAGCTCCGGTTTCACCCCCCGGACTCGCGGACCGACTAGACAGGAGCTGCAGCGCGAGCGGCCGGCCGTCTCCCCTCTGGCCTGTGAGAGGCGGAGTCCTTCTGATTTAAATAACTGTTTCATGCTGGAGCCAACCCGCGGTGGAAACACGGGCTCGCCTTCCTCCCACCATAAATTCCTCGAAAGCAATCTTGTTCCAGGGCAGCTGGTTCTAAATCAAAAGGTAACTTTCATTTCCTTTGACTAACTCGGTTTCATCTTTAACTATCATCCTCAGCCACAGGTTTTAAATTGATACTGAACTGGGTAACTAAGTGGAAATAAATTAGTAGTAGATGCTGGCTATAAAACAAAGCCAAGAATTGAGTTGCTCTCTTTCTTTTTTTTAAGTGCTCTGCTCTAATGGCTCTACTCAATAATAAATATTTCTCCCCAGAACTTTTAGGCTGGTGTTCATTTTCTTCTTTTTTTGGGGGGTGGGGGTGGGTGCGGGGTCCCTTTTTTTTGTTACAACTAAAAATGGAAAAATCAGGGCCAGTGATGTGGCACAGTGAGCTAAGCCACCACTTGGGACCAGCCTCCCACATCAGAATGTCAGCTCGTGTCCTGGCTGCTCTGCTTCCAAGCCGGCTTCCTGCTAATGTGCCTGGAAAGGCAGTGGATGACGCCCAAGCCCTTGGGCCCCTGCTACCCAAGATGGAGTTCCTGGCTTCTTGGCTGGTTGTTGAAAGTATTTGGAGAGTGAACCTGAGGATGGAAGCTGGCTCTCTCTCTCCCTTTCCCAGTCATTTTGCCTTTCAAATAAATCTTTAAAATGCAAAAACCAGCCCACCGAAGAAAAGATTCTCTCAAATTCTAAAGGCAGCAAGGGCCAGTGAGAAAACTGAACCAGCCCGCTGCTCAGTCTAACAACAGCTCTGCAAATTGAGGACATACTCTTGATGGCCTAGTTCTCCCCAGGGATGGGGGTGGGGGAACAGCCCACGTGTGTGCCCCAGCAGGCACTGGTTCCAACAGCAAAATGAAGGAAAGCAGCCCACTACCCTTTAAGGAGGAGACAGCTGAACAGTATGTTCTGATGGTGGTGAGTGAACGGACAGCAAGTCAAAGGACGCACTAGCCCGATACACTCCAACGGGAGTGTCTCCAGAACACTGGGCGGGATGGCAGAGCCACACAGCCGTCCACCCACATCCACACTCCCCCGCTTGGCAAAGAACTCTGCCTGCATCGCGCACCTCCTCACCCACGCCTTCCAGCTGTGCCAGTGGACCGCTCCAGCCTCACCTAGGAGAAAACCTCTTGCTGTTTCCACTCTTTGGTCTTGCCCGATGACTAGAACAGTCATGACCACACTGACTTAGGAAGCCCCAAGTCAGACAGTGGCACCACTGTCGGCCTGGTCCCTGGATCGGCACACAGTAGCCCAACGACTGAGACTACGTATCCTGGATTACCACACGGTAGAAGCTTTCTCTAAAGACTAATTACTGTGGGGTTTCTTACTGTAGAGACTTGGTCTTATGCCCCAATCTAGAAACATGGCTACGTCAGCACAGCTTGTATATGATACTATAAGGAGTCTTCAAAAACTTCCTGTTCTTGGGAAAGACAGATCAACCTCCCAGCAGTGATTACTGAGGTGTGAATGAGATGGGAGGGGCGGGGGCGAAGGAGATAAACCTTAACCTCGGCTGTGATTTTTCATTTATTTTATATAATTGAAAATGAGAACATCTATAGGATTTCACAGTTGGGAGGCTCCACCCCATTTTTCCTCTAAACTTTGCATTAGGCTTGTATTTTGATTCTAACGAAAGTCCACAGACATCTCCCACAAAGTGTAAAAGAAAATGATGATCCACATAAAAATTGTCATGGGGAAAAGGTATGAAGCAGACACTGTTTGCCTGCCACTCAAACTCTGCAGGAGGGAGCAGAGCAACCGCCTGGCACAGAAACAGGACCCCCTCCCCATGGAGCGAGGTCCAGTCCCCCGTTCTCCGGCCAGTGGCGTCAGCCTGCACAGTGCACCTCCATGCACGTGCCCCGGAACCTGGGAGCAGCCCCACCCCTCAGATCAGCAGCGGCCGCTGGGCAGGGCCAGGCTTTGGGGTGAGGGACTAAGGGTGCCCAGGCTCTTGCCCAGGGTTGTGTGGCATAGAGTGGCTCTTCCTCTCTCCCAGCTGCGGTTTCTTGCAGGGAAAAATCAGGACCCTGCATGGCCTGCATCTGAGCTCCAAGTCCTCAGCTGCAAGGTTCTAAGGATAAACTCCCAGTTTTTCTTCGTATGATGATTTGAGTCACTTCATTAAGAGAAAGCTGTTTAATTGTGGATGAAGTTTCATTACGTCATCTTATGAATGGCCACAAAAGGGATTTTCATTTCATTTTTTAACTTTTACAGGGACCCGCGCTGTGGCACAGTGGGTTAAAGCCCTGACCTGAAGCACCAGCATCCCATATGGGCACCGGTTCTAGTCCCGGCTGCTTGTCTTCCTATCCAGCTCTCTGCTATGGCCTGGGATAGCAGTAGAAGATGGCACAAGTGCTTGGGCCCCTGCATCCACGTGGGAAACCCAGAAGAGGCTCCGGCTATTGCGGCCATCTGGGGAGTGAACCAGAGAATGGAAGACCTGTCTCTGTGTATCTATCTTTCTCTGTAACTCTTTTAAATGAATAAGTAAATCTTTATAAAATTTTTTTAAAGATTTATTTTATTTATTTGAAAGGCAGAGTTACAGGGAGGATTACAAGAAAAGGGAGAGGGGGGCAAAGAGAGAGAGAGAGAGAGAAAGAGAGAGAGAGAGAGGGAGGGAGGGTGGGAGGGAGGGAGAGAATCTTCCATCTGCTGATTTACTCCTCAAGTGATTGTAATAGCCAAGGCTGGACCAGGCTGAAGCCAGGGGGCTCTGAACTCCACCCAGGTCTGCCAGTGGGTGGCAGGGGCCATCTTCCGCTGCTTTCCCAGGCACATCAGCAGAGCTGGATGTGAAGTAGAGAAGTCAGGACTTGAACTAGTGCTCATAAGGGATGCTGGCATCACAGGCAGCTTAAACCCACAGTGCCTAGTCCTGAGATTTTCATTTCCAAATCTCATTTCTTTCCTAAGGAGTACACATGCATGATTGCATTCTGCATTTCCAAAATGCCCTTTGTTTTATAAAAAGCCCTGTGAGAATGTAAGACATGCTTAAGACGCTTCAGGAAATTAAGAAAAAAAAATTCTACCTTTGATAGTTCTCGTCTTTACCAGACTCACTTAGTCCTATTAAATTCTCTAACCAGCAAGAACGACCCTTTCAGATACCATATCCTGATTGCATTAACCCTTCATCCCAAGTTTATTGACGTCCTCAGGTTGTGCTTCTAACAGCTGGGTTAAAGCCAGACTCCCGGAATTTAAGCAGCACCCCAGGGACCGGCTCCCAGCCCCTTACCAGGTCTCCCCACCTAGAATCACTTTATGAACGAGAGGGGAACTTTAACACTGGGGGAAACCCTGGATGGCTGCTCTGAAATCTTCTGGGTGTGGGAACGGGATAGGAACAGGAGAAAAACCACCTTTAAAACAAGACCTGTGAACCCTAATTACAGGGCCTTTGAAGGGCAAAGAAGCTGGGTGGTTGTTTGCTGTGATTTTAAAATCAGTTCCACACCCAAGCACATTGTTTTCCACTTAAAACTTCAGAAATGGACAACGAAGGACTGTCAGCTGCCGCAGGAGTTGGCTGCTTTTGTTTCTGGCCCCAGTGGAGCTGGACACAGACCCAGCTGCCCCTCTGAGCACCTCCCCCATCCCAGCTCCCTGGTCCACACTTGTGACTTCTTACTACCCTGCAGGGCCCTGGGGAGCAGAAGAGAGGAACGCACAACACACGGAAAGCACTCGTCAGCAACCTGGTCCATTCTTAGCCAACAGTCACTCTTTTCTTCACAGATTTATTTGAAAGGCAGAGCATGGCGGGTGGGGAGAGAATCTTCCAATTGCTGGTTCCCTTCCCAAATGCCTCCAACAGCCAGGTCTGAGCGAGGCCAAAGCCAGGACTCCATCCAGGTCTCCCATGTGGATGGCAGGGGCCCAAGCACTTTGGGCCATCACCTGCTGCTTCCCTAGCCACATTAACAGGGAGCGGATGGGCGGCGGGGCAGCCGGGACTTGACCCGAGCAGCGGTTCAACCCACTGTGCTCAATGCCACTCTCACAAACAGCCACTCTTATGCTTGCCAACACACAGCTCCTTTCGTTATTAGTGACTGCATAAGTAATAATCACTAATATTATTAGTTATTACTTATGTACACGCTTATGTGAGCAAAATTCTTCCGATTTCTTACAACATCTTCCCACATAGCAGCTAGATGCCTGGTTGATACAAACGGCATCTCCAGCCGGGCTGTGCTCCCGTGAGTGCCTGGCACTCGTGCCACAGGGGAGGCCAAGGAGCTTTCATTGGGGCCCTCTGCCCAGAGGCCCCTGGGAGCCAGTCGCCCACCAGGGCCCCTCACGGGACGAGGAATCCTTACAGGGGAGCTTCAGGGTCAAATACCACATGAGGAAAGATATCTGAAGGATCCATTCAGAGGGAGAAGTTTCAATGAAACCAGGAGCCAGAGGGAAGACTAAAACAGACTGGGAAGAGAAGAGGTGCTCCCACCGGCACAGGTGCAGGACGACGGCTTTAAGGGACCTGGACGTCCTCCTGGAGGAGAACTGACCTCTGACCCGTCCCGCGCCAGAAAGGCTCTCGTGAGCAACCACGGGCCAAGCTGCATCGGAATCGTGAGAGCAGCCTCCAGAACAAGAACACGGCTAATTAGATCTTCTCTTTTGAAGGTAGAGCGCCTTTTACGGCGGCCCCGGGACAGCCGTGTGCCCGGCAGGGAGCCCCAGGTTCCGTGCTGTATGAGGTGTGAGAAATGAAACTTTATGTGCATACAAATTTAGATTTTTAAAATATTTTCGCTAGGGGCATAAATAAATGGAAACAAGACCACTGGGGTTTCAGAGAACGAGAATACAGACTGTGATTTTTGTCTTAAATTTTAGTAGAGTACCCAATACCTAAGGAGTAAATAATCCAGCGAGTCACCAAAAGTCACACTTCAGTTTTTAACTTCACACTTTTTAATAATTTAACTGTTTTGTCCAAGGGAGGAGAGAAAATTGTACATATTTAAGTAAAAGAAAGGAGGACAACGTATGAGCAAAGGAAAGACCATGTCTTTCTCTTTATGATAGAGCCTTACGGATAAATACTAAAAACACATAAATCCAATTTTCATAAATATAAAAACTTTTAACTGTATAACCATGGGGCAACAACACTGGCCCCAGAATGGGATATTTAAAAATTTTTTTATTTATGAAGCCATCACTTGTGATGCCAGCATCCCATATGGTACTGGCTCAAGTCCTGGCTGCTCCACTTCTAAACCAGCTTCCTGCTAATGCACCTGAGAAAAGCAGCAAAGATGGCCAGTGCTCGGACCCCTGCCACAAACATGGCAGACCCGGATGAAGCTCCTGGCTCCCGGGTTTGGCCTGGCCCAGCCCCGCCCTTGTGGCCATCTGGGGAATGAATCAGCAGATGGAAGATCTCTGTCTCTCCCTCTGTCTCTGCAACTCTGACTTTCAAATAAATAAGTAAATCTTTAATACATACACTCACACGTGCACACACACACACACACACACACCCCCCAACATGGCCATTTTTAAAAATCTCCCACAGTGATTTCCTCATTATGAAAACGTTGACACAACTGCAGCAAGCCTGAGTTTTATCAGAAAGACCCATGGATCCATCACTCAGCATACACCACTGACATTCTGTTCTGCTTGTTTAGCACATACGGACCCATCCATCCACACATCATCCATCTTGCTGCTTTCTGTGTTTCAACGTACATTACAGATATTCCCCTGCATGCTATCACCAAGAGTTCAGTGTTGGAGTTTGCACATAAAACTGACCTGCAACGGTAATCTAAGATGGGTTGAGTCTCGACAAATGTGTAGGGCATGTTATCAAAGTCCCTATCAAAACAGGAAACGTAATTTACGTGAGAGCTGCTTCGTGCCTCTTCCCAGGCGATCCATCTGGACAGCCCCCCTCAGATCACTCTCCGACTCCGGGACCTCACAAAACGCAATCAGTACAGCCCGCACTCTTTCGTGGAAGCTTTCATTCACGCTATGGAAGTCTGGGGACCCATGCAAGGGGATGCATGTACCAACTCCTGCTTTTTATGGCTGAGCAGTGTCCACTGTGTGAAGATGCCACGGACTATCCCTTCATCTGCTGCTGGACACAGGGTGCTTTCCAGGTTTGGACCACCACAAAGAAAGCTGCTGTGAACAATGGTGCTGGCTGTTTTTGGTTTTCATTTGTCTGGGTTGGATAAATATCTAAGAATAGGGATACTGGGTCATAGAGAGGTGCATGTGTAATTTTATTGAAAAAAAAAAAAAAACTTCCATAGCATTTTTCCAAAATAGCTGTACCACTGGATACTCCCACTAACAATGAGAGAATTTTATATTCCCACTAAAATCTGAGAATTACAGATGCTCCATATCTCACCAGTATTTAGTGTGGCCAGTCTTTTTGTTTTCATTTAATCTGATGAGCGTGTAGGGACAACTCACTGTGAGCTGTTTTTGTTTTTGTTTTGTTATGTGAGAGGCAGAGACAGAGCACAGACCCAGGGTCCACTCCCCAAATGCTTGCCATGGTTGGGACTGGGCCAGGCTGAAGCTGGGAATTCAATCCCTGCCCACGGGTGGCAGGGACCCAATTACTTGAGCTATCACCCCTGCCTTTCACAGTATGGCATTAACACGAAGATGGAGTCAGGAACCAAGAGTTAGGTAACAAACACAGGTACCCCAATATGGGACCAGGTATCTTAACTGCTATGCCATATGCCCCTACCCCCCACTTCTCACTGTGTGGATTTTTTTTAGATTTATTTATTTTATTTGAAAGCAGAGTTACAGAAAGACAGAGGCAGAGAGAGAGAGGGAAAAGTCTTCCATCCACTGGTTCACTCCCCAAATGGCCGCAACCACCAGAGCTGAGCCGATCCGAAACCAGGAGCTTCTTCCAGGTCTCCCAAGTGGGTGCAGGGACCCAAGCACCTGAGCCATCTACCACTGCTTTCCCAGGCCACAGCAGAGAGATAGATCAGAAGTGGAGCAGCTGGATCTTGAACCAGCATCCATACGGGATGCCAGTGCCACCGGCAGACGCTCAGCCCATTATGCCACAGCGCCGGCCCCTATTTATTGGCTTTTTAACTGTACTTTTTTACGTTGTCTGTTCAGTGGTTACTCAGGATTACAATACACCTCCCTAAATTCTTAATGCTCATTCTGTCACACACGTCACATGGACTGCAGGTATGCCGCACTCATACAGGTCCCACTGACCACCTCTTTGCTGTCCATTATGCTGCGGTTTTCATGAACTCATGCAAGTCTATTAAAGAGGAAGTTATAAATGTTGCTTTGGGCAGGCATGCACGCACATGTGCACACACACACATACACACACAAACACGCGTGCGCACTGAGTATCCCAAAATGTCTCAGGGACTTCACCTGTGAAGCAGCCCTAACCCAAAAATCCAAAATGCTTCCAATCCAAAGCTCTTGGAGCACCATGTCAGCACTCAAAAAGTTTCAGAGGATTTTCAATTTCAGAATGTCTGATGAGAGATACTCAAAGTGCATATATTTTTTTAATTAGGTAGAAAATAGTATTTCAAGTGCACCCAGTTATTCACGCAGACCGGTCTTCTCCCCAAGGACCCAAGCTTCCCTCCGGTACATTTCCTTCCACATTTCTCTCCAGCAGCACTGCACTAGGATGAATCACCTCCGTGTTCTTTTATCTGAAAATGGATCGTGCCTTGGTTGGTGAAGCATACATGTTTTCTTGAGCAAAGAAGAGCTTCTTTTCTTTAAAGTACTTAGAAATATTGTTCCATTCTCTCTGGCCTCTGTGATGTCAATAAGAAGCTACTGGACATGCAGGTTGCCCTCCGGGCATGCTTTTCCCAGCTGGCTTCCGGTGTTCCCTTCCGTCTTGGGTCTCCGGCAGTCTGAATGCGATGTGCCTGGGTGTGCTTTCATCACACCTCAGCTTCCCAACCTGTAACTAAGCCTCCGGACAAACTGGGGAAACATTTGGCCATTATTTCTTCAATATTTTTTTTCTTTTTCTTTCTCTCTTCTGCAATTCCACCTCCATGTATACAAGACATTCTGATACCACCCCAGAGGACCCTGAGGGTTTGCGTGCTTTCTCAGATCAGGTAATTATCACTATTCTACTCTCAAGTTCATGGGACATGAGAACATGAATGACATAATTGCATTCACTAAGAGGGCTCTGTGAAGGGTCACTGTGAACTAGACAGATGCTGAAAGAAATAGGTAGTTCCAATTTTCAAAGGAAATTATGCTAACTAGAGATGCCAAATCCCAGCAGAAATTCAAGGAATATGGACACTCCTACTGCTGAGCACCTACTAAATAAACAAGGTCAGGAACTGCACTGGCACTTTCACATATTCGACTGTGTCTAATCCAGCTCACATCCTGTTGATACAGGCAGCACCGTCCATGTTTTACAAGTCATGGTACAGAGGAAAAACAAGAGATCTGTCCCCCTAGTAACCTCAAGATCTAGGTCTTTAACTTAGGACTCCCATTATAGTTCATTCTACCATAGCATCTCATTTTTTAAAAATCAAAAGAATCACCAAGAATTAGACGTGTCAGCTAACTTGATTTCCTTCTGTAACAGGCTTACTATTATGTAGTTGTTAGATGTATGGAGGAATACAGTAGATTACAATTTCCACAAAGCATCTGTCGTAAGTAATACAGTGTTAGGGACTAGGAATTAAGGCTCTAAAAGAGACACTCTTAAACTGCTTCTACCACTCCCTCTTGTTGCAACCACAGCCAAGCCATTTAAATTGTCTAAGCAATAGCTCCCCCAACTCTTTAGAATGAGAACTATAATGGTACCTATCTCACAGGGATTTGGTAAAGACCGACTAGGGGAAATGTGCATAATGCATTCAGCACCGTGCCTCCATCCATGCAGTGAATGCTGAATTGCCATTTGCTATTATTATTAAGGCATGACATCCCTGTGGGCAAAAGAGGAACTACCGTGGACATTTGCATAATGATGATGAAATCATACAAAATACATACAACAGTGCAAATAATATTAACCAATTGTTAACCCCATCTTGTTCAACTTCCATTTGTGCCTGCTTTTATCTTACAATTTTCCAATTCGGTCCTGGAAAAAGAAATATTGTCATGGGGGTCACTAAAGAATTATACAAAACTGCTGACCCAGAAAGAAACATGCTTATTTTTTATAATAGGAAAACACTAGCAAGGACAGGAATGCATTCATGAGGGATCAGTTAAATAAATTCTGGTCAGACCATATGCACCTAATAACAGACATGGTTTTTAACACACCACGTGATTGCCTGGGAAAATCCTTGTTTAAACCTACAATATAAGTGCAACTTTGCAAATGTTGTGTAGGAAGAAGACAGACTAGAAGGAAATACACCAAAAAATTTGCAGGTGGTGGTGTTCCAGAGGAGTTGACGTCCTTATTACTCTCTGCTGTATCTCTACATTTTCTACAGCTTATAAGAATTTCTTAGAATGGAAAAATGTTTTCAGAAAACAAACCTATGTAGTTTTGTATGTCCTGCCTGGCCTTCTATCAGTGTGCTTAGTTCTTCTAACATAAAGCTTTGATCCCCAAAATAAGGATGTGAGAAAAATGTTCAGCTGCTGTTCAGGGAAAAGACGATATGGGGACAAGGAGGCCACAGCAACTATCTTCCAATATCTTAACAAATGTCGTGGCAACCTTTTGGGATACAGCTGAATGTTTTCTAATTGTGGTCAGATTCCTGCTTTGGAATGGACGGGCTGGGAGGAAGAGCTGTCCTAAAATGGCTGGAACGGGCTGCGCGAAGCAGCAAGAGCCCAGCAAACCTGTGTTACCTGAACAACGGGCACAGAATGGCTCAGGAGCTGGTGCTCAGACACACGCATGGCGTGGAGTGCACTGCATGGTCCGGCGGGACCGGCCTTCCAGGCCCTCCCCACATTCGAGAACGCTCTGTTTGGCACATGCTGTCATTCTGGTACATGTCAAATCTCTCCTTCAGTGCCAGTTATGGCAACACTGCACAGGACACATCTGGCCTGGCCCAGGACCGCTCTCCAGGTCTCAACATAAGAAGTAGGAAGGCCCAGGAATCTACTGGGCAGTTGGGAGACCCATTTTGTAGTAACGAGAAGGGAAGAAAGTAAAAGCTAAAATAAAATCCACAGCAGACATCTTACTTGAGCTTCTGAAAAAACGGTAAATCCTTTTAAGAAAAGCTCCACATCAGAGCTTCTCCAACCTGGTGTGCAGCTTCCAAGTTTCTTCTCCTGGTTCGCACAGAATGTTCAATAAATGAAATTACATTTCAGTTAAGCTTAGAAAAGAGAAGAGGCCACAGGGTATTTTTAGAAGTAGGAAGACGACAAAAAGAAACTCCAGGCAAGCAGGGAGGAGGCCACCACTTGCACAAATCCTCCACCCCAACCCCTCCACCTCTGTTCCCTGAAGGTCTGATCCTCACTCTGGCTCCTGGGCAAATCTACACTCCCTGTGCCATCAAGCCAAGCAAGTTTAATGAAAACTTCAGTGTCAGCCAAGACCTCATCCGAGACAACTCCCCTTCCCTGCCCCACTGCCCCTTACCTCCGTGCCCTCCCTGGGTGCTTGGAAGGGTCCTGGGAGCCAGAGCTGTGTTCTTCACTCCTCCTGGAGTCCAGGTGTCTGGACTGCTAGTGATTCGGGCAGAGATTTTTTTCTTCTTAGACTTCACTCTACTCCAAGTGGGGATATCTGAGCACCCATATGGACAATCACCAACTCCCCAGTAAAGCAGGCACTTAGCTGAGGGGCATGGGACCCATCAGATTCTCCCTGGGTTCCAGAAGAGCTACCATCACTCAGTGCTCACTGCTGGTGGCAGGGGGAGCCAACGGCTCTGGGTGATGCTGATTGTTATGTGTGATACACATCTGTGAACTTTTTTTAAAAAAATATTTTATTTATTTATTTATTTATTTGAAAGGTACAGTAACAGACCATGAGAAGGAAAGGCAGAGAGAAAGGTCTTTCTTCCGCTGGTTTGCTCCCTAAATGGCCTCAACATCCGAAGCCAGGAGTCAGGAGCTTCTTCCGGGTCTCCCACACGGGAGCAGGGGCCCAAGCACTTGGGCCATCCTCCACTGCTTTCCCAGGCCATAGCAGAGAGCTGGATTGGAAGAGGAGCAGCCAGGACTAGGACCGGTGCCCACATGGGACGTGAGCACCTACTGCGACACAGCACTGGCTCCGTTTACGCATCTAATAGCTTTCACCTGACAAGTAACAGCCAGGGAAACAGAGTGTGTCCATCCCACTGGGACTGAATAGCACCTACAGGAGGCAGAAAGAATGCATCTGGGTAACATGTAAAACTGAATCCCCATCGTCTGAAGTGCTTCTGAGAACCAAGCCGGGCACAGGAAGAAATGATCCAGCCAACCAGGCAGGCAGCCACTAAAACTGTGGCACAGCAAGTTAACACCAGCATCCCATACTGGAATACCAGTTCAAGTCCCAGCTGCTCTCCTTCTGATCCAGCTCCCTGCTAATTCACCTGGTAAGGCAGTGGAAGATGGCCCAAGTGCTTGGGCCCCTGCCACCCAGGTGAGAGACACACATGAAGATCCTGGCTCCTAGCTTCCGCCTAGCTCAGCCCTAGACATTGTGGCTGTTTGGGAAGTGAACCAGAAGAGGGAAGCTCGCTCTCTCTCTCTCTCTCTCCCCCTCTCTCTCTCTCTCTCCCTCTCTCTCTCTCTCCCTCCTTGTCATTCTGTTTTTCAAATAAATAAAATATTTAGAAACAAATAAAATAACTGTCCTCAAGTTAGCTTGACCCAAGTGTCCGAGTTGGAAAGACACGGGGCAACGTGCTGCCCAGTGACCTTGACACGGATACCCTGCAGAACCTGGATGCTGGGAAGGCTCCTGAGGCCCACTTATGCAGGGGGCTCCGTGTTACTTCATTTGAAAAGGAGCTGTAGTGTTTAAGACACAATGAAGACACGGATCGCGTAGCACCCTCTCACCTTACAGATGAGGAAGCAGACTCCGAGGGGCTGGGGAACCGGCCCCACGTCCCACAGCTGGAGTGTCAAAAGGACACAGACGCAGGCCACAGTCTAAGGTTTCTTGCTTGTTAGCGCTGCCACCCTACCGTGCAGTTTCATTTTTAGATAAATTCTGTCCCCACGTATCATCAGATTTTACACTGGGAAAGCCACATTAGTGTCCAGGTAACCTCTGGGGCCAAAGGCCAAAGACAGAGGTCCTTGCCATAATTCCTCCCTCCCCCCTCGCCTCCTCACCCTCCCCACATCCTGAGAAAATCCTTCTCTGCCAGGCAATGACTTCATGGTTTCTCCCTCTCACTAATTTGAATACTCTTGTGGGAGAGCCAAACAAAAATGAAAATGATGAATGACTGCTTGTGCAATGCAAGAAAAATGTGCGCTGGGGATGTCCGAGTGCCGGAATCCCCCTCATGCAGAAAACAGAGCAGAGACAGGCGCTTCGCAGCCCAGCGCGTGTCGGGCCCAGCGGGGGGTGTGCAAAAGCTGTTCCAGGGGCAGGTGAAAGCAAATCAGCCCTCACCTCCACGGCAGGTAAGTGTTTCACTCGAAACAAAACAAAACCAAGTCAGGGGAGAAATGGAAACGGTGCAGAGGGACTTAATAAGTAGGAAGCAAAATAAATACTTGATTCAGAACTGTTTTACACTTTTTTTTTAAACCCAGAGTGCAGCCTCTTATCTCCAAACCACATGTCCACAGGTGAGCAAGGGGCCTTGCCTGAGTTACCATAAACACTAAATTCTAAGGATTTCTCATAATACACGTTTCTCCATGAAAACCTCTGACGATGCCTCATATGCATGGATTTCTTTTTTTTTTTTTTTTTTTTTTTGCAGTGCAATTAACTTACAACTTTCCAAGAACTTGTTAAAGTATTCTCATATCTAAAAAGTCTCTGCTTAGAAATCAATGTTTTCAAATGGTGTTGTACCATCCACGTCACACCGTTCTTAGAACATCAGAACCCTGGGTCAGATTATCAGTCTTCATTTTTATAACCCCCAAGGAGGTGGCTACGGGCGTTCCCAGTGAGGCAAAAGTACCTGTGTCAGTCGGCAGGTGAAAGGGAGACCAAACCAACACCTGCTGACCACCCACTCATGCCAGAAGCTACGCAAAGTGTTTTCCAGGGCACTATGCCCTCTGTCTGACCTTCTCAACGTGAGGGGCAGGACCATGAGTGGCCATTGCTATGGCTTGTCATTTGAACATGAGGAGTCCTGCAACTGACCCCAGGCCAGAGGCAGGCCTGGTGAGGGGAGGGGGGCTTCAGGGACACTCACTCTGGGTACTCCGAGGCGTGCAGACAACTGACTGCTGTGCACCCCCGCGGCCTGGACTGAGACAGTCCCAGCCAGCAGAGGCAGCGGCTCGCTCCTCTAAACCACAGTCGACACTCTTGGCTCTTTCCTGAAGACGAATCTGAGCCCAGGGAAAACGATCAGGGAGGCCCCTGTCACCATCTTTACTGATTGCCCTTTCTAATCCCACCCTTGCTTTATTGCCTTTTGTGGTCTTTTATCGCTTGCTTAAATATCACAGTGGCATCTGACAAAACGAGCAACAAACACAGCACACAGTCAACCATCTTGCAGACAACGAACTATCCGAGACGGCAAGCTGATGTGTTTCTGACGGGCACGGAAGGCCTAGGGTCTCAAGGAAGATGTGGGTAACACACAAGGCTTATCCAAGGGCCTGTGAAAATGATCTAACAGTTGAAGATTTGGCTCTTTCAAACTGACTGTGAATTACCTGTGAAAATGATAGATAAAGTGTTAAGACTGACGGAGGAAGTTTAATGAACAAAAGAGCTCACTCCACATATTTTAAGGGAAACGCGAACATGGACAGTCAACAATGTTTTCCCATCTTTCAAGAAAAGCTGGACTGAAAGAACACATTTTTGGCCAAATGGTAACCAGCAATGAACCATCATGTTTCGGGTATGATAAGGAGAAAAAAATAAGTCAAAATTGTCAACAAAAACTCTACCCCAAGAAAATGCATTATCACATCTTACATGCAAACCATGTCTATGTACAGCAGCACTCTTGAAGGTAAAGATTAAAAAGAAAAACAGAACAGCACCCAAGTTTAAACAATAGTGATTTGATGGATACTAGCTACAGTCTAAGAGCCTTGTGGATGTGTTTCAATGTAGCTTCATCCTACCTGGTGAGGGAGGACCCCCCATGCCTGCTCTGTTCCCCACGGGGCCCCAGAGCCTAGCACAATGACCTGCTCACAGGTGATGCCCTAGAGAAATTAGCTGAGTGACTGGACCTAAAAAAAAGAAAAAGCAGACCATTCCCAGCTGCCCGGCACAGACAAGGAAATAGAAGCATGAAGCGTTAAGCCGTTTGCCCAAGGTTACTCATGTATTAAATGATGGAACTGAGAGTATAACCCAGGGCAGGAGGAGCCCATCTCAAGATCTAAGGATCAGGTCAAACCCAGGTGTCCTCCGAAAGTAATGTAACATCAATGCCCCACAAGCAATTATGCAATCTCTGTAGGTATCCCCTACTACGTTACATACTTCTTTTTCTGGAAGCCTTACATACCAAGACTGCCACTACTGAGGACACTCAGAAGACTGTGCTGTGGGCCTGGAAGAGAGTCAACATACTTTGGGCACAGGAGAGCCCACGCACAGCTAAGCAGCTTTCCCACGCCTGCCCTCTCCTGAAGGAGACTATGTTCACCAACTCAGGGCTCCACTCACCCTCCTCTTCAGCACAGTAACACCCAGGAGTTATATAATAAGTATATAATGTATGTACAGAAATATACAGTAAATGATGTTCAAGTGCAATGCCCCTCCCTCAGTTCGTACGTTGCAATCCTCACCCCCAAGGTCATGGTTCTAGGAGGTTGGAGTCCCAGGGAGGTAAACAGGTCATAAAGGTGGGGCCCCCATGAATGGGATTTGTGTCCCTATCTCTAAGGACCCCAGAGAGCTGTCCTTTCCTCTTTCCACATGATACCACAGGCAGGTGGCAGTCTGCAACCAAGACAAGGGCCCTCACCAGAATCCGGTCATGTTGGTAGCACATTGATCTGAGACCCCGCCTCCCAGAATGTGTTTCTCACCAAATTCAGAAATTGAGAAACACGTTCCTGTTGTTTAGGAATGCAGTAGATGCCACTCTACCACAGCAACCCAACCTGAGCCATTAATGTTGAGAAACTGCCAAAGTTCAGTCCTGATGAAAAACCCTCTAAATAGAACACACTGTCACAAAATGGTAGGCATCCCAATAAATCTACCTTACTTAAAAATCAGTTACAGTGCTCAGTGCTGTGGTGCCGTGGGTTAAGCCACCGCCAACAATTCCAGCATCCCATTCGCGTGCTAGTTCAAGTCCCAACTGCTCTACTTCCGATCCACCTCCCTGCTAATGTGATTGTGACAACAGCAGAAGACGGCCCAAGTGCTTGAGCCCCTGCCACCCACATGGGAGACCTGAATGGAGTTCTAGGCTCCTTGCTTCAGCCTGGCCCAGCCCTGGCCATTGTGGTCATTTAGGGAGTGACCCAATGAAAGGAAAATTTGTCTCTGTCTCTCCCTCTCTCTTAGTAACTCTGCCATTCAAAAAAATAAATAAACTTTAAAAAAATCAGTTACAAAATGTAAAAAATTAAACATCCTGGCATACTAAAAGTTAATGTTAGGAAGCATCTCTTAAAAAAACGAATAAACCACTAAATAGCTCAACTTCAGGAACTTGGCATGTGAACGGTTAACTTATTCAGGTGTGGAATTGGAACAACAACAGAAAAAAAAAAAATGATGGAGAACCTGCCAGAATAATCCTTCAGTCCCGACTGCTGCCAAAGTCAAAGCATAGACTTATATTCTAAACTTTAATTTAGAAGTAAACATTAAAATGAAGGGAAAATTCTCCAATAATTTTCACTTTTAAAGTACCAAATTGGCCCATAAAAAAAACTCAGGCTAATTATTCCAAAGCAATCAACTTCTTAAAAACCCTTTATTTCACAATTACGTTAATATCCCATTAATTTGGGACACTTACCAATGTATTTATTCTTTGCTCATTACCTACATGCACATTAAGAGTACACCAATAACACAATACAGGCATTAATATGTAAAACATCAACAAAAGCCATCTGGAAAGCTAATGAATAATCAAGGGATTTCAAATTAAACTACAGAATTTTCCCTTAGAATCTTTAGGACAACACTGTCAAGTTCAATCTATTCACTTCGCCTCCAGAATCAATTTTTCAAACTTTATGACAGCTCTAATCGCTTCCACCTGTGCCTCGAGCTTGACTCTTGACTGGCATGCTACCAGCCAGGGTGGAAATGTAGACAAAGACCCCTATTAGGATCCGGCTGTTTCTCTACTGTGAGGTCACTCAGCCATTAAATTAGTTCCAGCCCAGTTTCTGTCCTCTCAGACCTTGGCTTCAGGAGAGGAGGGTGCAGAGTAGATAGAGTGAGTCCTCGGAGCAGGATCAGAAGGGAAGAGGTGTTTGGGACCAACCAGACCTGCACGCCCAGGGCTGGAAGGCTGGGGTCGGCCCCAACTCTGGAATTAAAACACTACCTGTCCTAAAGGGTGCTGACCATCGTCCCCAGTGCAATCCTCCCCCCAGCCCCACCAATTTTTTGTTTGTTTGTTTTGTTTTGTTTTGTTTGTTTGTTTGTTTGTTTTGACAGGCAGAGTGGACAGTGAGAGAGAGACAGAGAGAGAAAGGTCTTCCTTTGCCGTTGGTTCACCCTCCAATGGCCGCCGCTGCAGCCGGCGCACCGCGCTGATCCGATGGTAGGAGCCAGGATCCAGGTGCTTTTCCTGGTCTCCCATGGGGTGCAGGGCCCAAGCACCTGGGCCATCCTCCACTGCACTCCCTGGCCATAGCAGAGAGCTGCCAGCCCCACCAATTTTAAAGACCATCTTAGGGGACTGTGTTTCCTGTGCTTGTACAAAGCCTACCGTCTCAGCTAACAAGGGGCTGAGCGCGGGCCGTTCAGCCCTCTGAAGATGCAGGAAAGTCACCATGAGACAGAGGTTGGTCGATGGCAGCTCTGACCTGCGGGCACCACTGGGTCAAAGGAAATGAGTGAAGGTACCTGGGGAACATCTAGTGGGCCGATGCCCATGACCTCACAGCTGAGGACAGCAAGGTCCTGGCAGGGGTTGCGGCCAAGGTCACAGAGCTCATTTGTGATAAAGTCTTGGCTCTCGCGTTTTCTCTACTAGACTGTGAGCTTCATGACATCAGGAACAAGCCCAAAACACAGGACCTACACAAAACACCCTGACCATTCTGCCTCTCTCCATCCATCATGTGGTCTGCTAGCCCACTTCCTTCCTGCCCAAACCCCAGGACGCAGACCAAGAACAGCGTGCACAACTTTGGGAAGTATACCATCACCAGGACCTGCCACTGCAAATGCTACATGAGGATGGTGCCTCATCCATGGATGTGCCTCCAGTGCCCAACACGGTGTCTGCATATGGAGGTGGTCCTCAGATGCTGAGTCCATGAAGTGATGAGGGCAAATATAAGTCTGAAAAAAATCAAACAACTTTGGGGCTGGCGCTGTGGCATAGCAGGCTAAGCCTCCGCCTTGGTGCAGGCATCCCATATGGGTGCTGGTTCTAATCTCGGCTGCTCCTCTTCTGATCCAGCTCTCTGTTTATGGCCTGGGAAAGCAGTAGAAGATGGCCCAAGTACTTGGGCCCCTGCACACACATGGGAGATCTAGAAGAAGCTCCTGGCTCCTGGCTTCAGATTGGCTCAGCTCCAGCTATTGTGACCATTTAGGGAGTGAACCAGCACGGTCTCTCCATCTCTCCCTCTCTCTGTCAAATAAGTAAGTAAATCTTTTTTAAAAAAAAAAATCAAGGGACTTAAATGATAAAGAAGTAAGGAAACCTAAATTATTCTTTACGAATAAAACAACAGCCAGCCTTTAGCCAGGTTATTCATGGTGCACAAGCATGCAAGGGAATCTTTTTTATTTTTTTTTTTTAATTTTTTTTGACAGGCAGAGTGGACAGTGAGAGAGAGAGACAGAGAGAAAGGTCTTCCTTTGCCGTTGGTTCACCATCCAATGGCCGCTGCGGCCAGCACGCTGCAGCCGGTGCATTGTGCTTATCCGAAGCCAGGAGCCAGGTGCTTCTCCTGGTCTCCCATGTGGGTGCAGGGCCCAAGGACTTGGGCCATCCTCCACTGCACTCCCGGGCCATAGCAGAGAGCTGGACAGGAAGAGGAGTGACCGGGACAGAATCCGGCGCCCTGACCGGGACTAGAACCCAGTGTGCTGGCGCCGCAGGCGGAGGATTAGCCTATTGAGCCGCGGCGCCGGCCTCAAGGGAATCAACTTAACAAGCTGGTGTTCACATGTTCTCCATACCCTGTGTGGTTTACACAGAAGTTGTTTCAAAATCTCATAGAGGCTTGGTATAAGTCAGTCAAAACAGACACTCTAGGGGCAGGAGTTTTGTGCGGTGGTTAAGTCACCACTTGGGACAACTTCATCCCACATGACAGTGCCTGGTTAGAGTTCTGGCTCCTCCTCTCTGGCCCAGCTTCCTGTTGATGCATAGCTTAGGAGGCAGTAGACGATGGCTTAAGTACTTGGCCCTCTGCCACGTACATGGGAGACCCAGAATGTGTCCCAGTCCTGTCTGCTATGGTCATTTGGGGAGTGAACCAACAGATGGAAAATCTTTCTCTGTTGCCATCTGTCCACCTTTCAGATAAAATGAAAATAAATTTAAAAAAAATATTTTTTAAAGTAGACACTAGAAGTCTAATAAAAAATGATTCTAAAAGTAATACAATGACTCTGTTACCCCAAGCTCTCATACTCCTGGCCTTGCCTCACACTGTCCCCACAAGTGGAGGCTCAGCCATTGCTTCTCTAGAGAGTAACAGAATGGGCGCTTTTCCAGGGATTCACAGCAGTGTTCACATAGCCTTGCCTAGGTCCCACAGCTCCACCAACAGCTCACATGGGACGCAGTCAAATTCACTGGCCCAGACCCAGAACTGAAACCACGCCCTTGGGTGGGTTCTAGACTGTGAGCTTCATGACATCAGGAACAAGCCCAACACACAGGACCTACACAAAACACCCTGAGCATTCTGCCTATCTCCATCCATCATGTGGTCTGCTAGCCACATGATGATCAAAATCACCTCTTCCGACCAGAGGGGCCAAGAGGAACAGCCACGCCAGCCACCAGGAGCAACAGCAGCCGCTCACGTGGCGTTCACTTCTGGAGAGGAGCCTGATTGTGTTGTCAGCAAGCACCCCATAGTTCCCTCCATCTTCCCTTCCCCTCCATGGCATCGCTGACACGACAGGAGCAGAGGGGTGGGGGCTCACAGCTTCGGGAAAACGAGCCTGCTGTTGCACCCCAGAGATCAAACGAGAGGTGGCAACTTCTCCGTCAGCACCACGGTAGTTCAGCTGGCTGTGCAGTCAAAGGAGGAAATGTGACGTCCACCAAAACACTCATCAGAAGAGAAAGTTCTAACCCTTCCCAAGGCTTACGACAATGCAAGGAAAAAGCCTCTACTGACATGAATAAGCAGTAAAACAAAACCAGTGTTACGAGTCAAATGAGTATCCTCAGCCATGACTGAATCTTACAGGCCTCAATGTGGGTACTACTTGGAGAGTCTCCAGCTGTTTTCTTTAGTGGTCTGAAAAACTGAAAGTACTTGCCTTTGACAGGGCCTTGTAGCTGCCCTCACTACCAGCTTCCAATACTCTCCAGGAAGTGACAACTCGTTTTCAGCTGGATTCATGGATGCCAATTCTAAGACCACATTTACTTCCTAGCCTTTTTCAGGTAGCTGTGGTCATCTGACAAGGTTCTGGCCAAGGGATACAAGCTCAAGGTCATGTGCAACTTTCGAAGAGAGTCCATCAGGGATGGGAGGTCAGCCACCTTACTCCCTCCTCCTGCTTGCTGGCTGACATGAGAACATAAACATGAGGGTTGTCTTGGACCACAAGTTCAGGGTATACAGCAACACAGCTAGGTCCCTGGGTGGCCCACCTCACTTACAAGCCAGAGAAATAAACTTCAATCCTATTTAAGCTCGTTTTATTTGGGGATATGTGTTGCACAGAGCACAGCCTAATCCTAACTGACAGGTATCTAATCCTGGAAACAGGTACCTGCATGGGGTGTGCTTAATCTTCTATCTGTGCACACCATCACCAGGGACTGAAGACGCAGCCCGACAGGGAGGATCTGGACAGCGGCAGTTGGCAAGGACTCGGGTCCCAGAGGCTCACTGGCAACCGCAGTCAGGCAGTGACCAGCAAAGCCTGTGATCAAGCCTGGGCCTCTGGGCCTTTGGCGGTAGACCAGGTGTCTGTCCCAAGCTGCTGCTGCACATCATCAGCACACCACATGGAACGGTTCTGAAAAATCAGAATGTCCACATTTGTCAGATCTTCTTGACTGTCTTAGCAAAGTCCAACAAAAGACAAACGGCCTCCTTTTGTGCCATGGTATAGCGCACATGGGAGAAGTAGCTCCCAGGCTCTACAGGGAAACTACTACTGCGATTTACCATACATCTCAAAATAACTAGAGCTGAAGAGTCGGAAGGCTCCTTACACTCAGAACGATGATATCTGAGGAGGTGGAAGATAATTCCCCTGATCTGATCATTGTACATTAACTACATGTATCGAATGATAATACTGTGCCCCATAAATGAGTACAAATATTATTTGTCAATGATTTAAAACTAGAGCTAACCAGCTTCAAGAAGGTAGCAAAGAAAACAGATTCAATAAGAAAGCCACCCTGCAGACTACCGGTAATTGAAATTGGGGCCACGGCTGCACCTGCAGCCCAGCAGGAGATGAGACAGGGACTGCACCGCACAGAGCTGTGCAGTCCTTGGGGAAGGCCCCTGACCTTGCACCCAGGGCCACTGCTCCCCCCAGCACAAGGGGAGGGGGTGGCAGAGCACTGAGGCCCCTTTAAGACGGGAGTTTTGAGGAAGAAACATTCTGTCTAGCCAAGATCTCAGAGGCAAACAGACCAGCGGTCGAGGGACTTTTCAACAGACTGACGTGACCACAGACACCATAAGGCTAGTGATAAAAAGCTGGACTGTGCAGGCCCCAAACCCTTCCAGAAAAGCAAGTGTCAGAAGTCCATCCTCTCTAGCATCCGTCTCAGATGTGACACAGGGAAGACGCGCCCCAAAGGCAAAGCCAAAGGATACCAGGCCAGAAAGCTCTTCTTGGAGGGCAGAACCAGGGCTGCCCAAAAGGTGACCAGGGACCATATCAACCACCCCTGCAGGGGCCCCCAGGATCCACGGTCCTCCTTTCCACCAGGGCAGCACCACAGTACACGTGAGTGCTGGGGACAGAGGACGTGTCTGTCTTAACACACAAACTGCCAGACCTCCATAAGCCATGTCCAACCCTGAGAGACTGTCCATGCCCAGGTCTGCTCTGACCAGAAGAAAGTCAGCCAGTGGGAAACCAGGGTGAAGGGGCCTTGCTTGAAAAAGGGTGAGTTTTCTGCGATGGGGAAGACAGACGCACGTGGGCATTTGGGAGGGTAGCAGAAATTACTAGTCATTCTACATAACTGCCCCCATCCTTCAGGATTTGAGCTCTCAAATTGAGCAAAAACAAGTCCCTCTTTTTATATTGGGGGTGGGGACAAAAAATAAATGTAAAAAACTTTTTAATAAAGAGCTATGTCTAATTTCAACCTCACTTCAGGAAAGAGTAGCTGGATCGCCACAGAGTGGTAAATATGAAGAGAGAACTAGGAATTGAGAGGCAGGCACTTGGCACAGCAGTGGAGCCACTGGCGAGAGTGCCTGGTCCAAGCCTGGCTCTGCTCTCCACTCCAGCCTCTTGCTAATGCACAGCCTGAGAACCAGCAGGTTATGGCCAAGTAGTTGGGTCCCAGCCACTCTCCTAGGAGGCCTGGATTGAGTTCCCTGCTCCTGGCTTCTGTCTAGCCCAGCCCCAACCATTATGGGTATTTGGAAAATAATGGATAAGGGAGCTTTCTGCCTTATTGTTGCCTCTTTAATTAATTAAATATAAATTTAAAAATAGGAATTGAATGAACATGGGCCATGGTTTTGAAAATTCTTCTTGTCTGTTAGTCCATTAAAAAAAAAAAGCAACATTTTTTTAAAATAAATATGCAAGGCCAGCGCCGCAGCTCACTAGGCTAATCCTCCGCCTTGCGGCGCCGGCACACCGGGTTCTAGTCCCGGTCGGGGCGCCGGATTCTGTCCCGGTTGCCCCTCTTCCAGGCCAGCTCTCTGCTGTGGCCAGGGAGTGCAGTGAAGGATGGCCCAAGTGCTTGGGCCCTGCACCCCATGGGAGACCAGGAGAAGCACCTGGCTCCTGCCATCGGATAAGCACGGTGCACCAGCCGCAGCGCGCTGGCCGCGGTGGCCATTGGAGGGTGAATCAACGGCAAAGGAAGACCTTTCTCTCTGTCTCTCTCTCTCACTGTCCACTCTGCCTGTCAAAAAAAAATAATAAAATAAAATAAAATAAAAAATATGCAGAAACTACACAATTCCAGGTACAGTAAGCCCTGCTTCCTGGCACTCTAAGCACTGGTGTGATGCAACCATTTGACTCTGTCTGTGAAAGACCATGAAGCATGAAAAGATGACGCATGGAATGGTGGCCTTGTGTGGCGCTCTAACAGCAGTGTCTAGAAGAGAAGTCTTCTCGGGTACATTAGCTGTTAGTAACACCATCAGCAGACTGCTTCTGTAAGGAGAGTGCACATAGGATCAAATGTGATATAAGCATTAGAAACAGCTGGGGGTTTATTCTCGGAATGTGACCATCCGTGTATTTCATTTATCTATCTCACGTTCTCTTTATAGAACATTGTGGGTCCTGACACCAAGGTGACTTTCCCCAAAGACTTTCCTCTAAAAATGCATGCTGCCCTCCAGGCGCGTCTTGGGTGAGTGACTTCACCTCCGTGTTAGAAAGGGACCCAAGGGGAGAGTGGGAGAAGGGCTCCCATGGAAAGTCAGGGCCAGCACCAACTGCTGACTCAGAACCCGCTGTGCACCAAGCACAGAGATGAATAATAATCAAGCCCACTTCACTCTCTGACAAGAAGAGACAAAGAGGAGATTCCTAAATGCCTTTTGTCAGAATAAAGTCTCAATCCTACAGAAAGGCCCATCCTGGTCAGTGCCAAGCTCAGCTTACACAGCTTCAATGTGTAGCTCTCACAGACCCAAGGTGTTTAAAGCAGCATTACTGTTTTTAAGTTCAATACTTTTTAAACTCATTTATATTCAAGGGTATGAAAGCAGTGCATTGACACAGGCTGGACAGTGTGCAATGCAGCCCAAGCATCTGACGACACCCGGGAGCCTGGCACCACCCCCCCAGCCCTGGCAGGACACTTGTCACTCTCAGCCAGGCACCACCCACAGCCCAGGCACAGTGACCAAACTTCCAGTGCTTCGTGGTCACCCTGACAGCGACTGTTTCTCACAACTGTCCACACAAACCGTGAAAATGGTCTGGGAGTGCCCAGAGTTCTGACCTTCCAAAACCTTTCGTGAAATGTCACATCTGACTTTCTGCACAGGAACTATAATTACCGTGAGCTGCCCCTTCTGTCTGACCGCGCCTTCGCTCAGGGGACAGAGGATTATCACAGCTGTTCCATCTGCAGGAACAGGTTTTTTCCTTCTCTACTGGGGAATGGCAAGTTGTGGAGAGGGAGGGAGCAGGAGAAGTAGGGACCCGGGTGGGAGGAGAAGTTCCTATGACAACAGGAATTTTGAACATGGCTGTGGTCCCCTTCACCACCGTCCTCTCTGCTAATTCTACACGAGCGCTATTTCTATTTCCCATTCACATACCAGAACTGCCACTCCCATGCCAGGTGTGCGAGGCAAGAAAGTACTAACGTTATCTCGGCCTTTTATACTAACATGCTATCAAATTCTAGAAATCATCATTAAGGTCAAAGGCTAAAAGACTTCATACATTAATTTGTACATTCTGTCTAATCATGCAGACTCATGGGAAAATACTTCAGAAACTGTGAATCCAGTTATTTTGGCAACTTCTGTCTTTAAATTTTGTTCTCGCTTTGAGAGATGATGCTTTCCTTATTCCCTCTCTGTATAACCCAACTTAAACTAAAATATGTAATATTCTTACTAATTAGAGAATTAAACTTCGTCTTTTTTTATGGTTAACCTTTAATCCAAATCCACCAGACAGAAGAAATAAAAAGGAAAACTTGTCATCAGAGTAAATTTCAAACATTGTACTGGGATGACAAAGTGCTTAAGAAAGGTATGGGCTAGGGACACTTCAAAACCCAAAGTTCCAGCTTACTCTATTAACACACCCATGTATCATTCAAATTTGCTTTTCTAATGCGGCTCCTGGGAAAACATTCTAAATTAAGCGTTCAGCAATTGTTGCAACAGCACAAAAAGCAAACGATAACCAGAGTAACGATGCTACCCCTTAAATTTATTTTTCCAGAATGTTCTTTTTCCTAAAGACAGTCTGAAAGGTCTGGTTAAATCAAAAAGCAAGACTCAAGGCAAAATACTTCTTGTTTGGTAAAACAGAAATCTTTGATGAAAAACTTGACTTAACTTCTCTTCCTAATGTTTTAACTCGGCAAGGACAGGAGAATTATACAAACAGGTGTGTTAAAGTATATTATCCTACACTCCTACCCCTCTACCCACCCCCAACTGCTTAGAGAGAAGAATCAGTATAACAAAGTTCTCTGAGCAGGTGCCTCAGAGGTCCGATCAGAACTCACCCGTCCAGGAGACTCATTGTCGTGGGGGTCACTTCCGCAAACAGAATTGTTTTTCCAAGTTGCCGAGTCTGCAGATTTTGTCGATAGATCTCAAGGTCAAAATTTTCTGACGAGAAGGCCTCCATATCGGTGACCACGGGTATAGAAGACGGGGTTATTTCCATGTCAGATGTGTAGGATGAAACGAATTTAAGGGACAGTTTGCTGGACTTGATTACTCCTTCAGGATCCATGTGCCTCTCCAGCCACTTCATCAGGGGAGCCCGGATTTCCTGTGTTGTCAATGAAAAGGTTGTAGGTTAGCATTTCATTAGGTGACGGTAGCTTTCTCTTAAAATGTCATTTCCTAATTCATGAGCCAACAAAAGCTCAATTAACATAATCTGTACACCTCAACTATTACACAACGTGGTGATAAACATTCTAGGTGCTATGGTCTGAATGTCTGTCCTCCAGAATTCGTGCACTGGAAACTTAATCACCAAAGTCCCTTGTTAATGGTATTTGGGTGGTGACTGGGTCATGGGGACTCTGCCCTCATGAACGGATTAGGCCATTCATGGATTAATGGATTGATGGGTTATTGAACAAGTGGGTTCCTTATTACAAGTAGATCTGTTACAAAAGCCAGTTTAGGGGAAGGTGCTGTGTGTGGCCCAGCAGGTTAGGCCACCATGGGTAACGCTGGCATCCCATATCAGAGTGTCACTTCAAGTTCCGGCTGCTCTGCTCTGATTCAGCTCCTTGCTAATGCACCTAGGAAGGCAGCAGATGATGGCTCAAGTACTTAGGCCCCTGTCACCTGGAGACCTGGAGAGAGTGCTGCCTCCTGGGAAAGCAGCCATCTGGGAAACAAACCAGTGAACAGACAATCTCGATCTCTCTCCTTCCCTCCCTCTCCTTCCCTCCGTGTGTGTGTGTGTGTGTGTGTGTGTGTATGGTTGTGTGTCACTCTGATTTTCAAATGGTAATTTAATTAATTATTTTTTTTAAAAAGCCAGGGGGGCAGTGCTGTGGTGTAGCAGGTTAAGCTTTTGCCTACGGCACCAGCATCCCATACAGGTGCCAGTTTGTGTCCCAGCTGCTCCCCTTCCAAGCCAACTCCCTGCTAATGGCCTGGGAAAGCAGTGGAGGACGGCCCAAGTACTTGGGGCCCTGCACCCATGTGGGAGATCTGGAAGAAGCTCCTGGCTCCTGAATTCAGACTGGCCCAGCTCCAGCCATTATGGCCATTTGAAGAGTAAAACAGCGGGTGGAAGCCCTCAATCTCAATCAATCAATCTCTCCCTCTCCCTCCCTTCCTCCCTCCCTCTGTATATAACTCTGCCTCTCAAATAAATAAAAATTCAAAAAATCTTAAAAAAAAAAAAAAAAAGCCAGCCTGGCCTTCTCTCCCGGATCCCCTTGCATGCGACAACCTGTGTGGCCGCAGGACTCTGCAGAGAGCCCCCAGTAGCAAGAAGGCCTCTTGACCTTGAAGTTCTCAGCCTTCACAACTCTAAGCAGCAAATTTCCTTTCTTTAGAAATTATCCCATCTCAGGCATGCAGCAATTGCAAAAGAAAATGGACGGTGAAAAGTATGCTTGCACTATAAAACTAAACTGCAGAATCCAGGATCCAAGGACATGTGTTCTGTTCATTACTCCCCATCTTCTGGGACCTTCTAAATTCACAAAAAGCTCCCTCTGGCTCCAGTGTGCCAAAGTGATTCTCAGGTTCTCTGCGCACATTGCAAGAAACGTCTACGGCACTACACTTCCACCCCAATTCATCATCCCACCTATGAGAAAAACAACACCCATCGGTGGAAGAAGCCACAGAACAAAGCACGAAGACACCGCCGCATCTGACCTCTGCCCGCAGAGGACCTGCACCTCCTCTCAGAAACACGCTGGGCACTGGTGCCCAGCAAGGGAGAAGTGGATTTTCACACACAGAAAATAACGGGGGGCCCCACAGCTGCTTTGCTTGCCCCAAATGCGGTCCAGGGAGGAGACAGAAGGCAGAACTCAGGGGAGATTTTGCACAACCCAGACACAGCGCTTCTGCCCCCAAACCACAAAAAGGAGTCTTGGAGCTGGAGGAGGCTGCGGGTGCCCCCGAGGCCCCAGGGTCCTCCCTTGGGCTGGCCCAGCAGGAACCGGGGGTTCAGGGGAGCCCTGCACAGGCAGAACCATGCTCCAGGGCCATCCTCCTGCAAATGGCAGGCCTTTCTTTCTTTCTTTCTTTTTTTTTTTTTTGACAGGCAGAGTGGACAGTGAGAGAGACAGAGAGAAAGGTCTTCCTTTGCCATTGGTTCACCCTCCAATGGCCGCCACGGCCAGCCTGCTGCGGCTGGCGCACCGCGCTGATCCGATGGCAGGAGCCAGGTGCTTCTCCTGGTCTCCCATGGGGTGCAGGGCCCAAGCACTTGGGCCATCCTCCACTGCACTCCCTGGCCACAGCAGAGAGCTGGCCTGGAAGAGGGGCAACCGGGACAGAATCTGGCGCCCCAACCGGGACTAGAACCCGGTGTGCCGGTGCCACTAGGCGGAGGATTAGCCTAGTGAGCCGCGGCGCCGCCATGGCAGGCCTTTCGAAACAAAAACACCTCCCTCCCTTTCCCCATTAATATTAGTGTATGCCACAAAGCTCCCCAAAGCTACAGAAAAGCAGCATCAAGGATGAAATTTAATTCAACTGGGGTCAGAATTTGCAGTGCAGAGAGCTAAACCTCCACCTGCAATGCCAGCATCCAATAGGAGCATCGGTTCAAGTTCCACCTGTTCTACTTCCGATCCCGCTCCCTGATAATGAATCTGGGAAAGCAGCAGAGATGGCTCAAGCGCTTAGGCCAATGCCACCCACGTGGAAGACCAGGATGAAGCTCCTGGCCTCAGCCCTGGCCGTGGTAGTCATCTGGGTAGGGAACCAGCAGATGGGAGATCTCCCTCTGTCTCCCCTTCTCTTTGTAACTCTGCCTTTCAAATAAATAAATTCATCTTTTTGGAAATTTTTGAAGTGCTGGTGCTGTGGTATAGCAGGCTGAGCTTCGGCCTGTGGCGCTGGCATCTCATATGCCAACCGGCATCGGCAGGTTCGTGTCCCGGCGGCTCCTCTTCTGATCCAGCTCTCTGCTGTGGCCTGGGAAAGCAGCATCAGATGGCCCGAGTGCTTGGGCCCCTGCACCCGAGTGGGAGACCCGGAAGAAGCTCCTGGCTCCTGTCTTTGGATTGGCCCAGCTCTGGCCATTTGGCCTTTTGAGGAGTGAACCAGCAAGTGGAAGACCTCTCTGTCTCTCCACCCCTCCGTCTGTTACTCTGCCTCTCAAATAAATAAATAAAATCTTTAAAAAAATTTTTTTGAAAGGTATGTGTACATATCCATGGAAAAACGCACAAACACACAGATCTTCCATGTGCTGGTTCCATTTGTCAGGGTTGGGCCAGGCCAAAGCCAGGAACCTAGAACTCCATCTGTGTCTCCCACGTGGGTGGCAGGGGCCCAAGCACTCGTGCCATCGCCAGCTGCCCCCTGGCACGTGCGTCATCAGGAAGCTGGATCGGAAGCAGAGCAGCCAGGACTTGAACCAGGAGCTCCAAAATGGGAATGCCGGTGTCCCACGCAGTGACTCAGCCGCTGCACCTGACGTCCACCTCAGCAAGCCTTCTGTTTTCACCCGCGTCATTACCGTATTAATTTTACCCTCTCACCTGGCTTTAAATCACCCACAGAGTCTGACAACTACCAAGGCACCTCACTCACACATCCACCACCTATTTGGCACTCCTGATGACTTCCAGAGGGCGTCTCACGCCTCCCTCACCGGGAACGGCCCACTCAGCCCTCCTCTCCAGCGCCGCTCCTCCCACAGTGCAAGTCCAGCTGTCTAGGCCACGAAGCTCTGACTCACTGTTGACCCCACAGCTCCTCTAACATCCCAGCTCCGACCTTAGCGACTCTCCTGGCCACTTCTTCAGTCCTTTCATGCTGCAACTGCTGTCCTGCTGGGCCGGCCATCAGCACCTCACTCCTAGGTAGCTTAAGGGATTTTTCTGACCAGTCCCTCTGCTTCCAATTGTCCGCTCAACACGGCAGCCAGAGTGGGAGCTATCCTGCTGTGACAGAGTCAAGTCTTCCCACCCCTTCCTCAAACCCTGAAGGGCTCCCCATTGCCCCCGAGTGGAAGCCCTCATCCAGGCTGTGGCTAATGAGGTCCCCCTCCCCTGCAATGGCCTCACACCCTTGCTCCTCCCCCAGCTCCCTCTGATGTCTCTGCTGTTGCCTAAGCCCGCTCACTTCCCCCTGGAATCTCTGCACTTGGCCTTCCCTGGAACCCCTATATATAAAATAAGTATAAATGGCATAATTATGTCATCATTTAATAGCACCTTCCTCACTTCCTTCAGGTATTTCTTGGTAAGACCTTTGTCTGCCTGACCTGAAGCTGCTTGGCTACAACAGTTTGCCTCTCTTTTTTAAGATTTTTAAGTTTTTAAAATTTGCTTGAAAGGCAAGAGGATAGAGGACAGAAAGAGCAAGTGAGCTCCCTTCTGCTGTTCACTCCCCAGATATCTATAACAGCTGGGGCTGGACCAGACTGAAGCCAGGAGCCTGAAACTCAATGTAACATGCAGGTATCAGGGACCCAACTACTTGAGCCACCACCTGCCGCTTCCCAGAGTATTAGCAGGAAGCTGGAATCAGCAGTGGAGCTGGGACCTGAGCCAGTCACTCTGGTCTGGAATGCGGGCATCCCAAGTACCGTCTTATCTGCTGCCCCAGATGCCCACACTCCATCTCTCTCTTTTCTTTTTTCTTAAGATGTATTTATTTATTTGGAACGCAGTAAAAGAGAGACCGGGGGGGGGGGTGTGTCTTGCATTCACTGGTTCACTCCCCAAATGGTTGCAAAGGCTAGAGTTGTGTTTATCCGAAGCCAGGAGTCAGGAGGTTCTTCCAGGTCTCCCACGCAGGTGCAGGGGCCCAAACACTTGGGCCATCTTCTACTGTTTTCCCAGAGTTATCAGAGAGCTGGATCGGAAGTGGAGCAGCTGGGTCTCAAACCAGCACCCATATGGGATGCCGGCACTGCAGGTGGCGGCTTTACCCACTACACCACAGCCCCTCAATCTCTTTTCATTTATCATTCTTTACTGTCTGAGATCCTGTATATTGTGCTCACTAATCTTTTCATTACCTGCCTCCCACAGTGGAGAGGAAACCCTCTGAGGACAGGGATGCGGGCCCCATCATTTGCACTCCGTCCTCAGAGCCTGCAGGAGCACTGGCTACAGAGAAGTGGACGGTCCTGCTCACTGGGTGAATGACAGAAGGACTAGCTGCCACCACGTTTCAGCTGGATTTACTGTTCATATAGTAGCTTATGTGGATGCCACCCTCCCTTCATTTTGTTATGTTTCATGATGTCAGTTCTCACACGTGAAGAACAGAGAAAATAACGCAGCAAATACCCCAAATACCCGTCCCCAGGTTTAACAGCAATGAGCATTTCTACCTTATTTGCTTCATCTGCCTTGAGGTTAACAGATACCATGACACACACAACTTCAAATATTAGGACATATTCTTCTATCACCATAGTACCCTGATCATATCAATTAAAACAGGTATTGAGGGGCTGGCACGGTGGCACAGCAGGCATCCCATTTGGTGCCAGTTTGAGTCCTGGCTGTTACACTTCTGATTCAGCTCCCGGCTAATGCACCTGGGAAAGCAGCAGAGGCTGGCCCAAGTCCTTGGGCCCCTGCACCCATGGGGGAGACCTGGAAGAAGCTCCTGCTCCTGGCTTCGGATCGGCCCAGCTCCAGCCATTGTGCCATCTGAGGAGTGAACCAGCGGATGAAAGACCTCTCTTCCTGTCTCTACCTCTCTCTGGATAACTCTTTCAAATAAGATGTTTTCAAATATTAAAAAAAAAAAAAAAAGTCTGTGGTTCAAGTCCCAACTCTGCTCTTGATTTCAGCTTCCTGCTAACACACACCCTGACAGGCTCAATGAGTTGGGTCCCCGCCATTCATGGGACACCTGGATGGAGTTCCTGGCTCCTAGCTTTGACCTGGACCAACCCAAGCTGTTAGAACCAGAGGATGGAAGGTCTCTGTGTCTGTCTCTGTGCCTTTCAAATAAATAAATAATTTTAACTAAAAATTACATACAGCTGTATTCTACCCATAATTTCCCTAAACACTTATATTCATTACAGTTAATGTAATTCTAAGTCACAGAGTAAACTACACATGAGAAGCACTTTAGCTCGACCTCAAATCTTCTGCCCACCCTGGTAGTATCCCTGGACAAGATGATACAATTCTGGCTGTAAGAAATATCAGAATTACTACCTATAGGATGCAAATCTCCCTGGCACGCGCACTCAAAGGTGCCCCAGTGACAATGATTTGAGGGCGCTAAGGTGTGAATGTGCCCCTAGAGCTCATGTGCTGGAAACTGCATCCTCAGTGCAACAATGTGAGGCTGAGGGCTTTAAGAGGCGGTGAAGTCACGAGGGCTCTAACCTCATGAATGGATCAACGTCATTACAGTGGGAATGGGTGAGCTAGCAGAGCAGTGGGCTCCTTGCACAAGGTGAGTCTGGTGCCCTTCCCTCCTCCCTCCTCCCTCTCTCCCTGGCACTCGCTTGCCCTCACACCCTCCATGCAGCAAATAAATCGGTGCCAGATGCTGGCACCTTCACACTGCACTTCCTAGCTTCCAGAACCGTAAGAAATAAACACCTTTTCTCTACAAGTTACCCAGTCTGTGATATTTTATCACTGCAATACAAAATGGACTAAGATACACGGAAAAGGAATTAACTCATGATGCTTGGCTAAACTCTGCCAAATAAATAAGGCAGTGTGGAAATGCCTTCCAAGAAAAAAGTTTCAGATCATGTATATCACGGCAAATGGACTGATATAAGTGGCATAATCCACTCCCTACCCCAAGGTTTACCCAAAGCTTTGAATTCAACTACCAGAGCACAGGGACATCTCCGACCCACAGCCCCTCCCAACCCTCTCATAAATCCTTACCACTCAGCACTTAACACAACTGTAATTACATGAACTGTATAACCAGTTATCTATGTCTCCACGTCTTGTTAGATGTAAGTCCCACTGAAGACAATGTATGCCTGTCTCTGTCTTGCTCCAATGTACCCACGGCACCCAGTACCAGTTTGACAAACAATGTATGCTTAATAAGCACTTCTTCAGTCCGGAGATTCCTCAGAAACCTGAATAGAACCCTACCATACAACCCAGCCATCCCACTCCTTGGAATTTACCCAAAGGAAATTAAATTGGCAAACAAACAAGCTGGCTGCACATTAATGTTTATTGCAGCTCAATTCACAATAGCTAAGACCTGGAACCAACCCAAATGCCCATCAACAGTAGACTGGATAAAGAAATTATGGGGCCGGCGCCACGGCTCACTAGGCTAATCCTCCGCCTAGCGGCGCCAGCACACCGGGTTCTAGTCCCGGTTGGGGCGCTGGATTCTGTCCCGGTTGCCCCTCTTCCAGGCCAGCCCTCTGCTGTGGCCAGGGAGTGCAGTGGAGGATGGCCCAGGTGCTCGGGCCCTGCACCCCATGGGAGACCAGGAAAAGCACCTGGCTCCTGGCTCCTGCCATCGGATCAGCGCAGTGCGCCGGCCACAGCGTGCCGGCCATGGCGGCCATTGGAGAGTGAACCAACGGCAAAGGAAGACCTTTCTCTCTGTCTCTCTCTCTCTCTCACTGTCCACTCTGCCTGTCAAAAAAAATAATAATAATAAAAAAATAAAAAATAAAAAAAAAAGAAATTATGGGACATGTACTCTATAGAATACTATACAGCAGTCAAAAACAATGAAATCCGGTCATTTGCAACAAGATGGAGGAATCTGGAAAACGTTACGCTGAGTGAATTAAGTCAGTCCCAAAGGGACTAATATTGTATGTTCTCCCTGATCGGCGACAACTAACTGAGCACCAAAGGGGAAACCTGTTGAAGTGAAATGGACACTATGAGAAACAGTGACTGGATCAGCTCTTCTCCTGACTGTTGATGTACAATGTAATACTTTATCCCTTTTAGTATTTTTTTTTTGTTCTAGTACTATTGGTTGAACTCTGTAATTAACACAATTTATTCTTAGGTGTTTAATTTTAACTGAAAAGTGATCCCTATTAAATATAACAGTGGGAATAAGAGAGGGAGGAGATGTACAATTTGGAACATGCTCAATTGGACTTGCCCCAATGGTGGAGTTAGGAACGTGCCAGGGATTCCAATACAATCCCATCAAGGTGGCATGTACCAATGCCATCTCACTAGTCCAAGTGAGCAATTTCAGTTCACAACTGATCACACTGATAGGTCTAAGAGTCAAAGGGATTACACAAGTAAGACTAGTGTCTGCTAATACTAACTGATAGAATCAAAAAGGGAGAGAACGATCCAACATGGGAAGCAGGATACACAGCAGACTCATAGAATGGCAGATGTCCTAAATAGCACTCTAGACTCAGAATCAGCCCTTAAGGCATTCGGATCTGGCTGAAGAGCCCATGAGAGTATTTTAGGCATGAAAGCCAAGACACTCTGGCAAAAAAAAAAAAAAAAGCAAGCCTAAATGAAAGATCTCTGTGAGTGAGATCCCAGTGGAAAGAACGGGACCATCAAAGAAGGAGGTACAGAAGGGAGGAGAGAACTTCCACTTTCACTATGACCCTGTCGGAATAAGATCGAAGTTGGCAAACTCAAAAGGCTTCCATAGCCTTGGTAACTCATATGACTAGAGCCTAGGGAGATTACTGACGCCATAAACAAGAGTGTCAAATTGTTAAGTCAACAACAGGAGTCACTGTGTACTTACTCCTCATGTGGGATCTGTCCTTTATGTGTTGTCCAATGTGAAGTAATGCTATAACTAGTACTGAAACAGTATTTTACACTTTGTGTTTCTGTGTGTGTGCAAACTGATGAAATCTTTACTTAATATATACTAAATCGATCTTCTGTATATAAAGATAATTGAAAATGAATCTTGATGTGAATGGAATGGGAGAGGGAGCAGGAGATGGGAGGGGTGCGAGTGGGAGGGAAATTATGGGGGGGGGAGCCATTGTCATCCATTAACTGTACTTTGGAAATTTATATTTACTAAATAAAAGTTAAAAATAAATAAATAAATAAATGATTGGAAAAAAATAAGCACTTCTACCTAAAAGCATATAAATTCCTTATACCAGGGAAAACTCAGCAAGTATCAGAGAGTGAGGAATGTCAAGAAGTAAAATACAGAGAAAGCAATAATAAGGTATGGCATGATATGGATTACACAAGCATTAAAACATGCAAAATCTGGGGCTGCTGTTGTGGGGTAATGGGTTAAGCTGCCACCTAGGACACCCAGCTGCTCTACTTCCAATCCAGCTCTCTGCTAATGTGCCTGGGAAAGCAGCAGAGGACAGCCCAAGTGTTTGGGTACCTGCTATCCACATGAGAGATCTGGAGGAAGCTCCCGGCTCCTGGCTTCAGCCTGGCCCAGCACTAGCCGTTGCAGCCATTTGTGGAATGAACCAACAAATTTAATTTCTGAAAACAAATTTAATTTCTGACTTTCTAATAAATACAATAATCTTTTAAAAAATGCAAAATCCTTCTGTCATATCAGTTATAGTTTTAATAAAAACTATCACCACTCAATAAAGTTTATGAAATTCTTCTAACTAATGTTAATTTCTATTTCTCATTTATTTTGTATCCTTCAACAAGATTCAGGTTGATTAAGTACAACTTAGGAGGAACCAATGACTGAATGCTTTTAAGTCACATAAATGAGCCATGGCACCTGGGAAACTGGAGTCCTTCTCAAGAAAGGTGAATGTATCTTTGCTTCCTATTGGGCAGGTTGCACACTCAGTCTATAAACAATACAAGAACTAAGTGAGCTCAGGAGAGATTTAGATACAAAATGGAGTGTATTTCTCTACACTAGCAACAAATACTTGGAAACTGAAACTTTCTAAAATATCATTTTCAACAGCACCAATTAGTCGGAAGTATTTAGGGATCAATCTAACAACCTCTGGGGAGAGAAAGCAGTTAAGTGATTGCCCAAGGCTGGGTGTGAACAAGCGAGAGTGGATCAGAACTGTCTGGGAAAGGAAACAGAGAAATCATTCTATATTTCAATTGTAATGGTAGGTACATGTGGTTTAGATTTATCACACTGCATCTGAAACAGGTGTGTTTTCTTGACTATGAATCATACCTTAAGTTGATTAAAACCAAATATATATATATATATATATATATATATATACACACACACATGGAGCAGGTGTTTAGCCTAGCAATTAAGGAAGATACCACATCCCCCACTGGGGTGCCCAAGTCTGAATCCTGGCTCTAGCTACTGACTCCAGCTTCCTGTTAATGCAGACTCTAAGAGGCAGCAGTGACGGCTCAAGTAGTTGGGTCCCTGCCCCCCATGTGGGAGACCTGGATTGGGTTTCTGGATCCCAGTTTCAGCCCCAGCCCAGCCCTGGTCTTTACAGGTATTTGGGGAGTAAGCCAGCAGATGGGAGCACTGGGTGACACTTTCTCTCTCTCTCAAATAAAAAGAAAATGACAACAAGCACAAACAACTCTAAACAATAACTAGAGTCCAAGAGACTCAGTATTTATTTATGTCCAAGACACACCAGGCTCTCAACTGCTGGAGAAATGAAGGTATAAATTTGCCTCTACTGCAAACCACAGAAGTGACTATTCTGGGGTTGGTGATCATAATGCAGAGCACAGCTAGGATGAGAGGCCCCAAGGTGCTGTGTCACATCCACCTGGAGCTGTTCCACCTGCCTCCTGTCTTACCCACAGAGTTGGCTCTGAATAGGCCCCATGGTGTGCGGCACCGCCATGTCTCTCATTCAGCGCTGGACTCACAGTGTACATGACCATCTCCATTGTGTTTGGGGCTCCTCTTCCCAAGAGTCACCAAATACCTGATCTTAACCCACAAAGGTGTTTATCTCAGAGACATATCAGCTGCATTGTAAACAACCAGATTAGTTGTATGTCAGTCATAACATCGTCAATTGCTAGGCAACCAGAAGCTGGTTCATCAGAAAATGAATCATCAAAGACCTGTCCCACAAGCTCTTTTGATGGGCATCCTCCTCTCAGTTAAACACTTTCAAGGAAGCCAGCAAGTACACATCTATTCTTGCGGAACTCACATGCGACACAACTCAATTCTTGCTATCGGTATTTTACGCTCCAAACCGTCACAGGCAATTTCCCGTCACTCAGTGTGTTCGTTCCTGGGATGAAAGCACACGGCACAGAGGGTCCTGAATGGCAGCACTGGGTCCGGTGCTGACTCCACTACAGGCAGGGTTTGCTCTCCGGCAGGCCTTTGTGTTGGACATTCACTCAGAGCCAGGACCAAGCCCTGCAAGGTTCCAGGAGGGTGTGAGGGGCGGGCTGCACACATGTGGGCACCTCCTCACCGGACTGGTCCCCGAACCAGATGTCCTGCAGAGGCCTGCCCAACCCTGGCCTCACCTGCCCAGATTCCTCGTTGGAAGGGGCCCATCCCAGGGTGGGTTCCCAGGTCCCTTCTTCCTGTTTCAGCACAGGTCCCAGCACTGTCATGCCACAGTGGATGGACTGGGAGGGGCTTACAGCTTGAGTGACTCACTTCACAGAAATGGGCCCGTCCCTCACCATCCAAGCCAACTGTCCACAGGGGACATCCATAGGCCTAAAGGTTTTATTTGGCACTCCTGTTTTGAAATGGTTAAATCGGGCTATTTCACACCAAGCATCCTGCTTCTTTTAACAAACTCCCTCTCATGTAGTAGGAACTGGACAGAGAGGAGAGGCTGTCCTTGTTCCCAAGAACACACACTACCCTGGACCCTCGTGGTCCCCACTGGCCAGTTGTGCTCCGTGTGCCACCCCTGCTGCCCCCACAGCCAATTGGGTGGAGGCTGTGGCTGGGCCAGGCTGGGCCAGGCTGAACCAGGAGCCAGAGGCTTCATTCATCCTGGTCTCCCACGTGGGTGCAGGGGCCCAAGCACTAGGGCCATCCTCCACTGCTTTCCCAGGCCATAGCAGGGAGCTGGATCGGAAGTGGAGCAGCTGGGACTAGAACCCACCCTGGTTTCAAGCCTGAAACCAATCCAGTAAGTTCCCCAAGTTCTCTCCCTGACCCCTGGATGCTGCATCCATGCAATTGGGTCCATGTGAATTCATCAGGATTCTAGCGACACTGACTCACAAATGGAAAGGGTCGCTATGCCTCAGCTTCTCAGTACTCTACTAGAATTCCTGACATGAGCTACCTGTGATGGAGGAAAGGGCTGCTCAGCTCATGGTTTTGGAGGCTCACAGCCCAAGATCACACAGCCCCTCTGGTTTAGCTCCCGATGGAGCCAGTGGACGGGCAATGGTGGAGCTTGGGTGGAGGAAGAACTGCAAGTAAGCTGAGAGAGAGAGAGAGAGAGAGAGAGGCTCCAGAGCCAACCCTCTAGGAGAACAACCTTCCAAGGGCACACCCCCATGATCTCAGGACCCCACCACCAGGCCCACCTCTAACCACCATAAGTGAGTCAAGATTCCACCCTCTTTGTACCATTAACTCGACAACTTTGAAGTTTAAATGTCTGCACAAGTTTACAAACCAAATCTTGTTCAACCACAGCAGGGTTCATTTGGGTAGTTCCTCAAAAAATTAAACAGAGAATTAATAAATGACCCAGCAAGTCCACTCCCAGGCATATGAGAGTATTACAAAAAGTTCATGGAAAGATGTAATTAAAACATGTTTATTTTGGTGCAAAAATTGTCTAAAAGCCACACATCCTCATATACCCACAAAAACTGATAGCAGGGGCCAGCATTGTGGCACAACGGGTAAAGCCCCTACCTGCCAGTACCAGCATCCCACATAGGCACTGGCTGTTCTACTTCCAATCCAGCTCCCTGCTAATAGCCTGCCAAAAGCAGTGGAAGATAGCCCAAGTGCTTGGGGCCCTGCACGTAAGTGGTAGGGAGACCTGGATGGAGCTCCTGGCTTCCGGCTTTGCCTGACCCAGCCCTGGCCATTACAGCCATCTGGGGACTGAACAAGCAGATGGGAGATCGATCTCTCTCTCTAACTCTGACTGAAAGCAGGGACTCAAATATTGGTGTGCACAGCAGCACCACTCGCAGTGGTCAAGAGGTTAGAAAAATGTGGAATATACATTGAATGGAACGTTATTCACCCAAAACCAAAAGGAATGAAATTCTGATACAGGTTACTATACGGATGGACCTTGAAAACACCATGTCAAGTAAAATAAGCCACACACAAAAAGAATATTGCATGGTTGCATTTATATGAAATAACTAGAACAGGTGAATCCCTAGAAACAAGGTAGAACAGAGGTGACCAGGAGCTGGGGGAAAGGGACTGGGGAGCTATGGTTGGGTACAGTTTCTGTTTGGGGCATAAAAGTTTCTGGAACTAGACAGCAAGGATGGCTACAGAAGAGTATACAGATAATTTATTCCACTGGATTGTCGACTCAAAGACAGTTAAAACAGCAAACAGGCTGGTGCCGTGGCTCACTAGGCTAATCCTCCACCTGTGGCGCCAGCACCCGGGATTCTAGTCCCGGTTGGGGCTCCAGATTCTGTACCGGTTGCTCCCTCTTCCAGTCCAGCTCTCTGTTGTGGCCCAGGAAGGCAGTGGAGGATGGCCCAAGTGCTTGGGCCCTGCACCCGCATAGGGGACCAGGAGGAAGCACCTGGCTCCTGGCTTCAGATTGGCACGGCCATTTGGGGGGTGAACCAACGGAAGGAAGACCTTTCTCTCTGTCTCTCTCTCTCACACTGTCTAACTCTGCCTGTCAAAGAAATAAATAATTAAAAATAATACGTTAAAAAACAGCAAACATATTTCACATATATTTTCATACAACAAAGAGAGGAGGAGGACTGAGACTTGATCCCTCTCCTCCCAAGAAGCTCCCAGACCCTGACACAATTAACCCACATTCACCGACAATCAGCCCTGCAGACTCAGGAGAGCAGAATGGACAGCCCGGGCCGGCGACCCAAGGGCCACCCGAGGCTTCCTCAGGGTTCCTTCTGGCCTCACCCAAGTACCACCCGGACAGGCCACTAAAGGAACTTCTCAGAACCAAAGTCTCGACCCACCCAGAGACGCGACTGGCAACTTCTCTTGCTAAATGACTGAGTTCCGTCCTTACCCACTAGATTACAAGAGCAGCACAAGGACCACCATGTGCTGCAGCCCCACTCCCACCAAGCACTGGGCTGGGTGCTGTAGACTGGGGGTCCCCAATCCTAACCAGGCAGCACCTCTGCATCACTGACACATACCCAGGAGAGGACATGAGGCCTCGGAAGCATCCGGGACTTGCCCGAGCACCCAGGTGTAAGCTGCTTGAACCTGTGAAACCAAGTCTGCGTGGCTCCCAGATCCTTGCTCTAACTCCTCTCCCACAGTCCTCAGCAAGCAGACCCACCAAAGTCACAATGAAGCAACACAGGAAGTGCCTGCTTACCGTCAGCAAAATGTGGAAGACGTCACAAAGAGATATAAACTTGACATAACGTGCAACTGTGAAACGTGATAAAAACAGATTGTACCTCTTGAAGCTCAGGGTGTGGGGAAAGAGGAGTGAGCAAGGGAGGGAGAAGGATGCTTGATAAGAGAGACCTGAATTTAAGTCTTGGATGTACTCTCCACTACCTATCCACAGAGACAAGGCTCCAAGTGGGCACTTCCGCAAGGAGTTGGCACAGACCTCACCAGAATCTGGTTCCTGCAGGAAAGGGATGGCATTTCCATGGGAGACGGGATCGAGGGAAGGGTTATTTACAGAACTGTGGGCATAACTGACAGAAGCCAAGAGCAAGGCATGGGAAGCACCCGGATTGGTAACAGGGCCACTGATAGAGGAAATATACCACCCTCTACCCCTGCGAGCTCAACCCAGTGACCGAAGTCAAGGGCAAGGAGCACGCACCTGCCACGAGACAGCAGCCTGACGCTCGGGGCTGTCTGGTGGAACCGCGGGTCTCATGGCTCCCTCCCACGTACCAGCCCAGCCTGGCAACAACAGGAATCACACGGCCTGACCCTTCACCAATGGCCAGAGCAAGGTGAAATGGTGCTTCTGCAGCTCCCAAGGCCTTCCCGTCCACGTCTGGGCCACCTGGATCCCAAGCACGCCCGCTCCTCACCAGGATCCCGGGGCCTGGCACACAGTAGACGCCCGACCACCCTCTGCTGAACTGCGGTGAGCGATAGCTCAGGCTCAGAAGCCGACAGCCCTGGATTTACGGTGGTTTTTTTTGTCACTTGCCAACTAGCAAAGACCACAACAGGCTTGCCGGGAACCGTAAAAGGAAGGGAATGAACAAGCCATTCCTAACGAGGCTGCTTTTACGGGCACCTCCATCGGGCCCAGCTGGCTCATTTTAGAGGAGAAATCTCTCCTGCGAGCACAGAGAACACTGCAGCCGGCTCTGAAACACAGGGCGGCTTCAGCAACCGACGCCCCACGACGGACGGCGGGAGGCGCGGACTCCCACTCCCCACACTCCTGGGCGTGGGCTCCACATCCGCTGCAGTCCCTGGGGCCTTCATTAAGGCTGTCTGTGTAGGAGGCCCGTCTGGCTGAGTCCAACACTAACAGGCTTCCAATGGGATGGGGGGGTGGAGCCAAGACGACGCTCTGAGCCCAGCATGCAGGGGCTTGGCCTGGTGCACGCGCACACACGCAGGTGTGGCCATCAACACTTCCTGCCACAGTCTCAGTGCATAGCCCTCCCAAGGTCAGACACTGGACCCTTAATTGCTCAGTGCACAGTGGTGGGAGGCGGGACCTGGTGGGAGGTGGCAGGGTCCTGGGGGGAGCCCTCCAGTGAATTAACACCTCTCTTGCCTTAGCTCCTCCTCACCCTTAAGGGACTGGGGATCATGCAACTCAGAGGGTGAGCTGCTGCAACGCCAGGCCACCCCGTGTGCCTGTGCCCTAGACACCTGCGTGCCCTTCTGCTTTCCACCAGGAGTTAGAGCCGCACGGAGGCCTTGCCGGATGCAGCCGCCCACCCTGGTCTTCAGACTCCAGAATCGTGGGCCAGCATTTTCTTTATCAATCAGCCAGGCACTTCGTTACGGCATCAGAAAACGAAGCAAAAAGCATTTTCTTCCTCCTCGTTCTCAGAGAGTCCCACGGTGACGCCATCCTCAACCATCTGTCCATCACCATAGCGCTGTGCAAGGGACAGGCGACTCTGGCCTGGGATCAGACCAACAGCTGTGCAGGATCAGCAAGGCTCTGCCTAAACTGGGCCTCACCTTCTTCATTTTTACAGTGAAAAAAGCAAGCTGATGCTGTGGCGTAGTGGATGGAGCCGCCCGCTGCAGCACTGGATCCTGTCTGGGCGCTGCCTCGAGTCCTGCTGCTCCACTTCAGCTCCCTGCCAATGTGCCTGGGAGGGCACTGGAGGTTGGCCCAGGTGCTCGGGTCCACCCTGCACCCACGTGGGAGACCTGGAAGAAGCTCTTGGCTCCTGGTTTCAGCCTGGCCCAGTGCCGGCTGTTACAGCCATTTGGGGAGTGAACCAGTGGATGAAAGATAGGTCAATCTCTCTTTCTTTAACTCTGCTTTTCAAATAAATAAATGGACCTTTAAAAATTTTTTAAGTAAAAAATGAAAAAAAAAGCTAGGGCAGGCCTTGTGGTGCAGCAGCTGCTTGGGATACCCACACCACTTTCTGAAGTACCAGTTTGAGTCCTGGTTACTCCACTTCTGATCTAGCATCTTCTACTGCTTTCCCAGGCCATAGCAGAGAGCTGGATCGGAAGTGGAGCAGTTAGGACTTGAACCGGCACCCATATGAGATGCCGGCACTGCAGGCGGCGGCTTTACCTGCTATGCTACAATGCCGGCCCCCTCTAGCTCCTTTTTAACGTGCCTGGGAGGCTGTGGATGACAGATCAAGAACCTGGGTTCCTGCTGCCCTCGTGGGAGATCAGATGGAATTCCTGGCTCCTGACTTCAGCCTGACCTAGCCCTAGCTGGTGGATATTTGGGGAGAGAACCAGTGATGGAAGACCTCTCTCTCTCTGCCTCTCTGTAACTCTACCTTTGAAATAAATAAATAGATCTTCAAATAAGTAATCTTTAAATAAATAAAATGAGATAAAAGAACATTCTTTTCTGTCAAAGCTGATTTCAATATTCAGTGTTTAATCTCCAATGTTTATTTTCAGCTGATATTTCAACATCACATCTAGGATTCCAATATTAAAATACATAAAAAGACTAGGCATTTAGCATAGCTGTTCAGACACTGATTTGGACACCCATATCCCACACTGGAGTGCCTGGGTTTGAATCCTGGCTCCATTCCCAATGCTAGCTTCCAGCTAATGAGTACCTTGGGAAGTAGCAGGTGATGGCTCAAGGAGTTGGGTTCCTGCCACCCACACAAAGACCAAAAATGAGTTCCTGGCTCCCAACTTCAGCATGGGCAACCATGATTATTGCAGGCATTTGGGGAACAACCCAGTGAATGAAATTCTCCCTGTCTCCTTGTCTCTCCTTCTCTCTGCCGGCACCGTGGTGTAGCGGGTAAAGCCACCACCTGCACCTGCAATGCCAGCATCAATACGGGCACAGGTTCAAGTACTAGCTGCTCCACCCCCAATCCAGCTCTCTGCTATGGCCTGGGAAAGAGGTGGAGGATGGCCCAAGTCCTTGGGCCCCTGCACGCACATGGGAGACCTAGAGGAAGCTCCCGGCTCCTGACTTTGGATCAGCCAGGCTCTGGCTGTTGCAGCCATTTGGGGAGTGAACCAGTAGATGGAAGATCTCTTTCTCTCTCTGCCTCTTCCTCTCTGTAATTCTGTCTTTGAAATACATAAATAAATAAAAGAAAAATAAATAAATAAATAAAATTAATATATATATGTCGCTCCCCCTCTTCGTGGAGGAACGACACTAAACCCTGCCTAGGCTTCATATCCGAATCACGGCACCATTATGTCGCTCCCCCTCTTCGTGGAGGAACGACACAGGACCCTGCGCTGTTCTTTCGTCTGCTCGGCCCTCCCCGGGTTTGCTGCTGGTTCTTCCCGGGTTGGCTACTGTCCCTTCCACCTCCGTGGAAGGGCAGTTCCCCCGGCCACATTCCCCACTTCCGCAGGGGAGCGGCACTCCGCCAGCCGGCTCTCTCGGGGGCTGCACAGGTGTTCCCTCAGATGTTCCCCTTAGATGTTCCTGGTGCATACCGTCTCTCTCCTCCTTTATAGTCCTCCTCTGCCAATCCCAACTCGGCTGCCCACACGCCAAGTACGCTGCTCTCCTCCAATCAGGAGCAAGTCCTACAGTTTATTGGCTGAACTGGAGGCAGCTGTGTAGAAGCTGTTTTCTTCTCTCCCAGCGCCATATTGTGGGAGAGCAGATGCACAGAATAAATCTTAATTCCAGTAACAGTCTAGTCCGGGTTGCTCCCCACATATATATACACAAGGGTACATCAAAAGGTTCATGGGAAAAAGGAATTAAAAGATGGACTTATTTTTGTGCAATAAAATCTTGAAACCTACACATAGTTTTTGCATAATAAACAGTTCCCATGAACTTCCCCTCATACACATCAACTGAAAGACATGGCCTGGCACCAGGATGGCGGCAGAGAGAAGTCCGAGGGTTTCTCCCCTGAGGTCTTTGTTTAGTAAAGGTGTGTCTGTGCAACTGGCTGTCCCCATGACACTCAGTCCAGATAGTCAGAGAACCCCAGGGAAGAGGATACAGCAGGGGTCCAGGAGAGGCAGGAGGGGGCATTGTCCAACACTGTCCCCTAAGTGTGTAAGGTGAGAGCAAACCCAAACACAGCACTGAGTGGCATGTCTGTGACTGGGACTCTTTCTTTCTTTCTTAAGATTTATTTATTGGAAAGGATGAGTTACAGAAAGAGGGAGAGAGAAAGAAATCTCCCATCTGCTGGTTCACTCCCCAGATGGCCACGATGGCTAGGGCTGGGCCAGGCCAAGGCCAGGAGCAAGGGGCTAGGGGCTTCACCCTGGTCTCCCACATGGGTGCAGGGGGCGCAGGGATTTGGACCATCCCCCACTGATTTCCCAGGCACATTAGCAGGGAGCTGGATTAGCAGTAAAGCAGCCAGGACTCAAACTGGCATCCATATGGGATGCTGGCCTCAGAGGCAGCGGCTTAACCAGTCACACCACAGCGCCGAGCTCCAATGGCTTTCTTAACAGACAAAACTTCAACTTTTGTCAATTCCCACAGCTGATTCTTCTTTTTTAAAAAAAAAAATATATATATATATTTATTTATTTGAAAGGCAGAGTTACAGAGAGGCAGAGAGAGAGATCTTCCATCCGCTGGTTCACTCCTCAGATGGCCCCAATGGCGAGAGATGTGCCAATCCGAAGCCACGAGCTGGAGCTTCTTCCAGGTCTTCCATGTAGGTGCAGGGGCCCAAGGATCTGGGCCGTCTTCCACTGCTTTCCCAGTAAAGCAGCCGGGACTCGAACCAGCAGCCGTATGGGATGCCGGCACTGCAGGCAGCAGCCCTACCTGCTTCGCCACAGCGCCAGCCCCCACAGCTCATTCTCTACACCGTTTCCCGTGATTGTTCCGATGAACTTCCTGCTCCACCTGAATCAAGGCTGCCTGGAGGGGCAGGGCCTGCCAGGGCTGGGGGGGCCCAGCGCCGAGGGAGCGCTTCACACCCACAAGGTAAGAGAAGCCAAATTCCAGTGTTCACACGACACACGCTTAACAGACACCCACTCTGCGCAAAACGCTGGAAAAACAACACAGAGATCAACCACACATCTTTAAACAGGTTGAAAACAAAATTCCATGGAAGTGACCAGACACTAAGGCACCACGTCACAATACCTGGGCTAGGAAACCGGAAGAAAAACAAACTTGGACCCTGTGCCTGTGATGGGGTCATCAGTGGACTCTTCCTAGGTCATGGGACAGAATCCTTCTGGTTGGGAGTAAAAACCACTTATCTGTCCTCTTGGCATCTGCCTGTACGTTTTGGTTGTTGTTGTTGTTGTTGTTTAAGATTTTTTTTTCATATCTCGCTGTTCCCGAGTACACTACACGTGTGTGCTCTGTTCTTGTTGGTTCATGTGAAACATGCGCCCAGCCCTCGCCCAGGCAGGTGGCCACCAGGCCACCAACAGGCAGGCTGCTGCTTCAGCCTCAATTAAGCAAGACAGGGGTGCCCAGGGCCACGCGAGAGGCAGCGCCACTCTCCCCAGCACTCCTCAAGCGGAAGCGCCGAGGCCTCCCGGCCCCGGAAGTAACCCCGTGCCAGACCTGAAAACAGTCACACACACATCTGTCACGAAACCCAAAAGCGCCTTTCTCAGGAAAACAAGGCAAAACGTCACCCAGTTTATGGTGATCCACGTGGAGGCCTCATGGGGCTCATGGGGTCTGTGTACTACACTTCTACCTTTGCTTCAATTTTAATTTTTTTTAAATAAAAAAACTGGAAAGAAGTTAAGGGATTTGCTGCAGAAGCTCCAAGACCCAAGCCAGTTCCAACGTCAGTTTTGTATTTTCCTTCTGTAGTCAGTCCAGGAAGCATCAAAGATGCAGCCTTGACTTAAAAAAAAAAAAAAAATGCTCTTAAAACTGTGGCCGGCACCGCAGCTCACTAGGCTAATCTTCCGCCTGCAGCGCTGGCACCCCGGGTTCTAGTCCCGGTTGGGGCACCGAATTCTGTCCTGGTTGCTCCTCTTACAGTCCAGCTCTCTGCTGTGACCCGGGAGTGCAGTGGAGGATGGCCCAGGTCCTTGCATGGGAGACCAGGAGAAGCACCTGGCTCCTGGCTTCGGATCGGCACAGCGTGCCAGCCATAGCAGCCATTTGGGGGGTGAACCAACGGAAGGAAGACCTTTCTCTCTGTCTCTCTCTCTGTCTAACTCTGCCTGTCAAAAAAAAAAAAAAAAAAAAACCTATATATATGAAATACAGAGGAGCTGGTACACACTGTGGCATATTGGGTAAAGCCACCACCTGCGATGCCGGTATCCAATACAGGCACCAGTTCAAGTCCCAGCTGCTCCACTTCTGATTCAGCTCCCTGTTAGTTTGCCTGGGACAGCAGTGGAAGATGGTCCAAGTGCTTGGACCCCTGCACCCAAATGGGAGATCCAGAAGAAGCTCCTGGCTCCTGGGCTTCGGATAGGCCTGGCTCCAGCTGTTGCAGACATTTGAGGAATGAACCAGAGGATGGAAGACCTCTCTCTCTGTCTCACTATCTCTCTGTACGTCTGCCTTTCAAATAAATAAATAAATCTTTCTTAAAAAATGAAATCTGTTCCTTTTATGTAAATAATTTTTTAAAATATTTTTTAAAAAAACAGAAGAACAGCTTTTTGCAGCTCACAGTTTAGCACTGGAAGGAGTCCTGGTGCTGTCTGCACGAGGGCAGGGTCACTCCCCTGGAAACCGCAGACTTCCATGGCCACAGAGCCGTCCCCTCAGAGGCCCGGATCTGGAACAGGCCAGACGAGGACGTCCCTTCCCGAGTACAAACCCCAGCACGCTTCATGAAGCTTTCCAGTCTACGTGGAATCAGCGTATTAATAACAGCTTATTGGCACTGAATGAAAAACACACAAGTCTTAATCTCTGGTCTTGAATCGGGTCCAGGTCCTACGTCATACCTGGCTGCAAGGGCTACAGCCCTGAGCATGTTTGGTGACTGCGGGCTGTGTAGTGAGACCTGAGTCTTGAAACCAGAATTGGTAGCTTAACAAAATTTACTGGTTGTAGAAAAAGTAAACTTGCCTCGAGGGAGGTGAGCTCAGCCTCACCATTCTGACAGCAGCCCCTGGTGGCCAGTTGAGCAAAAAGTGTTGGCTCTGACTCGGAGAGCCCTGACCTTCCCTCCTCAGTGAGGGTGGCTGCCAGCAGGCAGACCATTCCAGATAACAGCTGGGGGTGAGGAGGGAAGCGGCGAAAATCCAACCAAAGGTGTGCCTCTGAGCCATATAAATTACCAAGTCAACACAGGACCCGTCTCTTGCATTAAGAAAAAAGAGTATTATCTTTCAAAAGTAGGGGGAAAAATAGACTCTAAGAGGGCTGAGTTACAAGGCAGATAATTCACGGGCCCTTCGGAAGTTCATGGACAATGAAATTAAACGATAAGTTCGGGGTGGGCGTTGTGGCACAGAGGGTCAGGCCGCAGCCTGCAAAGCTGGCATCCTATGATGAGCCCTAACCACTCCACTTCCGATCCAGCTCCTGCTAATGTGCCTGAGAAAGCAGTGGAGGGTGGCCCAAGTGTTTGAATCCCTTGCCACCCATCTGAGAGACACAGATGGAGTTCCCGGCTCCTGGCCTCGGCCTGGCCCAGCCCCTGCAATGCAGCCACCTGGGGAGTCACCCAGTGGATAAAAGATCTCTTTCTCTCTCTCTATCTCTCCCTAACTATGCTTTTCAAATAAATAAATAAATCTTTCTTTAAAAAAATATAAATTCATTTTGGTGCAAAATTTTTTTGAAATCCTTATGTCAAGGGGTCTTTAAAAAGCTCATGGAAAAGTAGGTAGGATGAAAAAACGTATGTGATTTCAAAGTAATATCACTCCTTAATTGCATGGAAAACCTTAAACATTCACGGAGCGTGGATTCCCGTACAAAATACAGCAGTCCATCTCCCTCCCCGCAGCATCACGCGGCACGCCAGTGTCTCTGTTCTGAATGCAGGACAGTCTGAACTGTAACACAAGGAACTGCTCCGCACGGAGGAAAGTTCTAGAACATGCTGCAACCGGTCAGAGAATAAAATGAAAGACTTCAGATTGTGAGTGCCACAGATTCACGCCACTTCACTGGATATAAATAGAAGAACGATGGGAGGCTGACGGCCAGCTTCAAAGGCGGGCAGTGTCAGGAGTGGAAGCCATAAGCCGCAGGCCGGCTTCTTCGTAAGGTGCACTCTGTCCTCAGCCACGAGAGAACAATCTGGAAGCAATCTGCTGGGGCAGCTGCTCTCATCAACAAACTGTTTATTGTAAGAAAGTGGCTGGGTCAAAGGCTAAACATCAACCCGAACCGAAAGCATACGGAGCAAAAATCAATACCGTCCCTGCTAAGGCAGCCCAGGACCTGCGTGCAAGGCAGCCGAGGGACGCACATGGAGTGCTGCAAGCCGAGGGAGGGAACCGGTCCCCGCGCCCAGGCGCAGCGCTGTGCCGCCTGTACTGCCACTGCGCCCTGCTGCTGTTTTCAGAAAGGTCTCACCCACGCGGCTAACACGCTGTGTTGAAAAAAGACGGCAGCAACTTTCTAGACCAACCTCCCCTGAAAAGCCACGGTGCTTTATTCCAGTGGCTTCCTTCCTGCCTCTGCCGTACAGGGGTCACCAGTGTGTCGACACACAGTGCGCGGGTAACACAGCCCCTCTTACAACTATCTCACTGGCAACTGCGACGCTGAATGATTGGATGTGAGATGATTACGAAGGAACTTTGATTTTAGGTGTGACGGCGGCACCGCGGTTATGCTTCTCAGCAGAGCGCTTATCTTTCAAGAGAAACACGCTAAAGTATTCAGATGAGACCTACACACACCATCTGGGGTTTGCTTCAACAGGAGCCATGGGCAGGAACAGACGAAACAGACTGGCCACAAACGGACACTCGCAGGGAGAGCGGGGAGTCCCCGGGTGTCCCCTGCATTGTTCTCCTTACTTTGTCTATCTCAAGTCTTCTGTAAGATGTTGTCTTTTACTTGAATGCATAGTTCAACAGCCACTTTGAAAGAGGGGGGAAATGTTTTCTTGAATATAAGAAAAGTATTAACCTACCAACACAAATCTATTAACTCCCCACGAGAGCAAATTTATGCCTGTCTTATGGATCACGGTGCTCCCAGGTGTGCAACATGACCGCTGAGAGCCATTCTGAGATACAGCTGCCGCCCTGGGAAGGAGACACACTGAGAAGGAGAAAGGCTCAGTGTGTTCCCGCTGCCTTGGTGGGTCCTCCAAGCCGGAGGTGACGTGATGCAGAAACCATGCTGTCCACGGGATCCTGCGGTCGGACTGTGTTATGGCGCCTGTGAACCTAGGTGAGTGAGCAAGTAAGAAACCCAACAGCCGTAAACAACGGGGACCGAGGTTCTAAAACAGACAATTCAGCATAGAGACTGAAAATGCGACTTTGTCTATTTGAGGCTGGTATATACTGCACTGAAAATTCCTACATTACTAGTGCAATTGAGAATGAGCCTGAAAGAAATACAACAGAACAGAAAGTAAACCTCTCTTTCGTGGTGCTTAAAGCAGCTGTGAGTACGTATCTGAGGATGATTTCAACCTGCTCCAGTATAAAGATGACAATGGTCATAATCACTAATTCTTAGAAAAGAGGGCATTTGAAGAGTTTCACCCGTTTTCCTAGTCCAAGTCCTTTGCTGGGAGAAGCACACATCCGGGAGAGCCTGGAAGGGGTGAGAAAGGCCATCCTGTCCACCCTTCTCTGGACAAGAGTGAGATGGGCTTGGTCACAGGAAGCTGGGGACGGTCTCTGAACAAACCGTCTTCATCTGGCCCATCTGAAACCACCCCCCCCCTACAGCACGACAGGAAAATCTACAAGGGGAGGATCCTCGGGATCACAGACCTCTGACCTAGAAAGCACTTCATGTACTGAAAAGCTGCAGAAAATCCGAAATCCAAGTACGTGTCAAGGCTGCCTGTGGACGGTAACAACCCAAGCCATTATGTGCAGAGAGCTCAAATGTGCTTTGACCTTTCCCAAAAATATTAACTGTCATTTTTTTAATTTATGAGATCACTATATGGCACTGCTTTCATGAGATATATTTACTTATTTACTGAGATTAGTGGTGTTATCACTCAATTTCTCCCAACAGCTGCTCTATGCAGGATTCATTTTTGTCCAAAGAGAAGAAAAGAGCTTGCCAAATGCCTGCCTAGGGCATCAGAAAGCAAATCTTTACAAGTTTTCTCAGAAGAATATTCATATTTAATTTTCCTAACTTTTACTCTGCACGCAGGAGGTAAGCTGGTTTTACAGTGTGGCGCCCAGGAAAGACCCGTGGCACCGGCCGAGACGCGAGGACTCCAGAACCAGCGGTCTTGCTGCCCGTGATGGCCACATGGGCCCTTCCTTGGCTCGTGTTTAGAATCTGAATTTCAGTCTCGGAGGTGCACGGGCCACCCCTCCCCTCGCCCCTTCCCCTCGCCCACACTCGGACATTCAAGAGAAATGCACACAAAGTGAAAGTGCTCCTTTTTCAAAAGTTCCCGGATACTCTAACCTAGATCTTCTCTCAAATTCTAGGCTAAATGGGAAAAAGGTCCTAGCTTAGCAATCCCCTGTGTTCTCCAATTTGTCTTTAAAGCAGACATATGAATTTAAATAAATAAATATGTGCACACACATCAGGGTACTCCAGAAAGTTCGTGGGATAACTGAACAAATAGGTAAGTTTATTTAGGTCAAAAAAGTTCCGACTGCAGGCACAGTGAGTACACATCCCAGGAGTTTTCTGAAGACCCCTCGTATGTATGGCTTTCAAAAATTCTGCACCCAAACTTATCTTTTAATTCCATATTCCACAACCTTTTTGAAGTTCTTCATTGACCTTCACATATAACTATACGTGTGTGTATTCACAGGATTCAAATAGAAAAAAACACATCTACCAACTAAAAAATTATCAATTAAAACAAACACTGTTAATGACCCTGTTTTGAATGGTTTCACTTGTAGACAGGCTTCTCAGTTGATGAATCAGGGTTTAGGCTCTAGCTTTTTTCATGTTTATCTCCAATGACCAACAGGAACCAAAATTACAAGCTTTTCTACCAGCATTTTTTTACTTTAAAAATTTAATTGACAAATAGAAATTGTGTACGTGAGAGGATTTCAAAAAGTTGGTGAAAATGGAGCTAAAGGTAATTTTATTTAGGTGCAAAAGTATTTGGAAGCCTGTGCACATTTCTTCCTAATACACATTCCCCACGAACTTCTAGAAGGCCCTGTGTATTCAAGGTGTACAACACGATGTTTTGATGTACATATACACTGTGGAATGACGACTCCGATATTTCTAAAATAGATTATATTTTCAAACGAGAGCCTGAAAACATTTCAAGAAAGAAAAACAAGAACACCCACAGGACAAGCAGAAGGATTCTACAGACTGTACCAGAAACAGGCGGGGGCTGGAAAGCGAGGGCGAAGCGACGCTTAGGCAGCTGCGGGCTGAAACAACGGCAAAACCAAGGAAGCAGAGAACGCTCAGCAGAAGGGAGCCTCCTCTTCCTGTCTGTGATGCACGGACAGACAGACCCCAGCCGCTTTTCCACGGAGGCCACTGCCTGGCAAGGACCCTGTCCCCCTGCCAATCCCAGACGCAGCAACGGCAGCCCCCAGCACCCCAAGTTGCCCCGGTCCTCCCAGCTCAGGGCAGGGACACGGAGGATTGCCATCGGGGCTGAAGCCTCCGAGTCCTTGCAAACGGATTTCTAAGGGGCAGCTCGCTTGAGAGGGCAGCACTGTCACGTTACCGGCAAGAATGGTGCGAAACGTGCTCCCGGCTCCAACGCACAGCCAGCCCAGAACTGAGGCAGACCCCGACCCGCTAGCTCCGCCAGTGCCGGCTGGGAGAAGGACGCTTACACGGCTTTCCCCCACAGTGGGCGCCCACCACCAGGCCCCCTGGGGTCCCCGGCCCCTGTTCTGCACCTCATCACGGGGAGCCCTTTGATCATGCCCTCAAGCAACCCGCTACTCGCGCCGCTCGCTCCCTGGGATGTATTTTTTTGGACTTGGGAGACAAAAGTCTGCTCTTAAGAATGTTCCAAGGCTTCCAGAGCCGGCTTCGACCGCCCTCCCCGGGAGGCAGCGCCATGATCCACACCCTCACACATGGCAGCGATTAGGGGCTGGTGCCGAAGACGGAAAGCATTTGGTCTTGCAGGGCTTTTTATTCCAAAAGAGCCTGTTTCCCATCCACAAATTTGTGACTGCATAAACGGTAGATATAAATAGTCTGGGAAATACAAGCACTCCTCCTGGACTGGGTGCCACCCCACGGAGGATGCTCCGTCCGGCTGCCAGCCCTGGTCACCCCATCCCGGGGCCAGGCAGCCAACGCCGCAGCCCACAGAAATCACAGGTCACGGCAAAACCCGTGAAAAGGGAAAAGCCAGGCGGAGTTGTGTGGGTCCCCGACTCCCGCCAGCATTTTCCCGGTCTCTGCCTTGACTTCAACCCTGAAAGATCGACCCCCCACAGAAACTGCTAGAAATAAGACTCCAATAGCAAGACGGGGCACACGGCAGCTGAAAAGCCACCTCCTCCCGAAAGCACTAATTTCTAAAAGGGAGCTAAGGAAAACACCCGGCTATTATTTCTCTCGCATTTCCACGTCAAGACTCCTCATGTCACCTTTTGCTGTGGGTATTACGTTTGATAACAGGAAATCAGTCAGAATGAACAAAACATTTCCAGTGTAGGTGAAGGGGAGAAAGAAAGGAGAGAGAGAGGTACGTATATGAAAGACCCTTTAAAACATGCATAGCTGTAAAAGCTTTTAAATGTGTGCTTTAATCTGCCAGCTGCTCTCGGCCGGCCCCGTCCCGTAAAACGCAGCCACCAGACCTCCGCAGCCGCGTGTCAAACGCTACTCAGCGTGCACCTGGAACTCTGACGCTCCCATCTCCAGAAAGTATTCTTTTAACGGCGTTTTACAATAACGCTAGAAGTGTCTTTCTCGCTGTACATTCAAGATTCAAAGCAAGGATTAAAGGTGGGAGAAGGGGAGGAGTCCGTGTCAAATACCTTGCTGGGGGAAAAAAAAGGCAAGCAAAGACTTCTTTTACAGTGCAGAATTCTAATGAGAACTTGTTAGAAAAATCACGACATGTTGTACAGCCCACTGTCCTATTCCCAGCGGTAAGGAGCGAGCTTGCCAGGCCCCAGGCCACAGGGTCGGGGCCACCGTGAGACCCCGACTCACATAAGGGGCTCCGCTGAGTCTAGGGCACGCCACAACTGTGGGAAATTATCTCTTGCTTCCCAGAAGGCATTGCAGCGAGGCCTTGTGCCTAGTAGGCACTCAGATGTCTGCTCAGTGCAGGGGTGGGTGAGAGGAGGAGGAGTATGAGCCATGTGGACTGACTTAGTCCATGTTTCTTCATAAAGCAATCGATGTCACTGGTGCATACATCAGAACGGTAGGGTGCACACCCTAGATACAGACAATAAAAAGTCAACGTATAAAAAAGTAATTCCCTGAGTAGTAGAGGCTAAGCCTGGAGCTTCTTCCACCCGTTTACAAACACCAAAGCGATTCTCGCCAGCGATATCGTTTTTGAGGGAGTGAGGAATAAAAAGGTTTCACAGTAAATAATTTTAGGCGGAATCAAACTGAAAAGTGAAAACTCGTTTTTAAGTATATATTATTCATCCCCAAACTCCCACGCTACCAACACCGCGCACACACGCCCCGTGGTGATTTTGCCCCCTTACTTTAATAACAAACTCGGTTGTCACTTCTTGTTACGCTCACACATCCTGACCCCGCGGGGAGAGTAACCAGACACCCTCTCGCAGGGCTCCTGCCAAAAGGCCGCCGCTGCTACTTCTCAGGCCGCCTACCCCGCGCCCAGAAGGATCCCAGGCTTCTTCGTTTGGGAAAAAAAGATGGTGCTCCCCAGATCCAGGGCGGGAAACCCCCCGGCTGAACGGGCTGCCACGTGACAGTCGCCTGCCTTCCGGGGGTGGGGGACCTCCCACCCTGTTCTGGCTCTGGCAGGAGGCTCTGGGGGTGGGCGTCGGGGGAGCTGGCTCTATCCCCACTCACAGGTGTGGGGTCCCAGAATCCTGCGGCCCCTCCCCAAGAGAACTTCTCCTGCCCTCTTCCCTTCGCCACGTGTCTGGCAGAGGTAAAAACGGAAATGGAAGCCAGCGCCCCAGAGGCAAGAAAGTCTTCACCAGGAAAAAACTGTGTTCCTTCCACAAAACTAACCCTTACAGAAAATAAAACCCATGAACATTTGCTACGAAATATCAAGTATTTTTTCCTGAGTTCTTCAAGAGAAACGACTGTGGTTTTTGTTTTTGTTTTGTTTTGTTTTGTTTTCCATAAAAATCAGTGTCTCCCACCAATACCCCGGAGCTCTCCCACCCAGGATGGTGTGCTCCTGCTAACTTCCTGTCACCACCAACAGTGGGAGCTGGACTAGGCGGCCTCTGAGCAATCCTGCTCCATGACAGCTTGCGGTCAACCACGCAGTCCACCAGCCCCCCACCCCCACCCCCGACACCCGCAGAGAGGAAGCCCCAAGGGGAGGGGGCGGTCAGCTCACACTCACACCTGATGGTCCCAGCTGTCACACGCCACTGAGCCAGTCAAAGCGGCTGACCCGCAAAGCGAAACCTCTTAAATGTAGAGGTCAAAAACGACATTCCACTCTTGTAACCTTCAAGTTTTAGCCACCTTCAAAAACCCAATGGCCTAGTGTAATCTTTCGGTTTTTAATAACTGGCCTGGCTCATTATATAACTAATATGCTCATCACAGAAAACAGGTCCAATACACAGGAGGTTTCCCAAGATCTCTATTAAAGTCATCTAAAAGCCCACCGCCTGACATGCGCCCTCCACACAGGACTCACGCATGTGTGCATGTGTGTGCGTGTGGGGCATGTGCTCTGCAGGTCAGCGTGTGACGGCCGTGTGGAGCCCTCTGTGTCCGTCCTGGCCTCCTGAGGTTAGGCTGCACGTGGAGACCGAGGCTGGGGGAGCCCAGCTTGGCCACCGGGCCTGCACCCAGCAAAGCTTTGCTTCCTCCTGTTGCTGTGCCTGGGGACACGCCCGGAGTCACCCACGACTGGGTTTTCGTGTGGGGATTACATGCTACCGTGGTGTCTGGGTGTCGCTGAAGGTGGCCTCCGGCAAATGCTGAGGACCCGTGGTCCCTGGGGGCCGTTGTTCCCTACTGGGCGGGCCACGCCATTCCCCAATCCTCCCTTGTAACAGAGACGCACACGGGAGCTTCATAAATCTTCTGTACCGTTCCCCATAAAGTGCAAGTGTCAAGGCACCCAAGTGCATAAACACAGCTGGTCTGCAGTGAAACTATTTAGATAACTGGTGTATTTATTTTGTTCTTTCATATCCCATACCGTAACGAGACCCAGTACACCGCGAATGTCGAGTGAAAGACGAGTGTTATTGACTGTGACATTGAAATAATTTCTACAGGCCCCCAAAGAAAGTGTCACCAATATAATGGGAAACTACCAAAGCACACTACGCGAAATTAATATAGAAAGAAACAAATGCAAACTCTGAATCACTTCAGAGTTCTAGGGGCTGGTGCACCAGGCAGCCTAGCTCAGCAGCGACACCTGCTGGTGCGAGGTCGCAGCTCCCCCGCCGTGGAGCACAGCCCAGGAAGCCGGAAGCCAAGAGGCACCAGCACAGAGGCTAAGACCACCACAGTCAGCAAGCGCCTATCTTCAAAGCCGTGTGCACGGAAACCCTCCGGGAACCTGAACCTCAGGAGAACCTGAGACCTTGAATTCTGACATTTCCTTCCACCACGGATTCGGGCTTTCTAAGTAGAGCAATAAACAATGAGAAATGGTTGGGGGGGGGGGGGGGCGGTGAGTGCTGTGGTGCAGCAGGCAAAGCCACTGCCTGTGATGCCAGCATCCCAAATGGGCGCCAGTTCGAGTCCCAGCTGCTCTGCTTCTGATCTCGCTCCCTGCTGATGGTCCGGGAAACCAGCAGAAGATGGCTTGGCCAAGTGCTTGGGCCCCTGCACCCACGTGGGAAACCTGGAAGAAGCTCCTGGCTTCGGATCCGCCCAGCTCCGGTCATTGTGGTCATTTGGGGAAAGGAAATGAATATGTATAATTCTAAGCCGGACCAAAAAGAAAAACATGTTTTCTCATATTTGGGGTAGTTACTACACAGAGCCATACTAGTATAGTTTTCATTATCTATGATTATTTTTGAATTGACTGTATGTGAGTGAAATGGGCATCTTTTCATTGGATTATGGTTTACTGCCCTTGCCTATAGTTCCCTCTGAATTACGGTCTTTTTACTTTTTATTTGTTGAACTCTTTATCTAGTGGAGCATTAAGCCTCTGACCATTATGTAAATTAAAAGCATATTAACTCAAAAATTAAAAAAGAAGGAAAGCATCACTATACTTTTGTACCTACGGACTACACTGAATCTGTTCTCTTTGCAGTCATGTAACATTAACACGAGAACTGTGTCGTAGTAATTTGCTGTAACCAAGACTCTCATGTAGCAATAAATTCCTAAAAAATGAATATGTACAACAATTCATGCATTCAGCTCCTTAAGCTCCGCAAGTAAAATATAATTCAATAACAAAAAGCGACTGAGGTGCGAGCATTTGGCGCATTTTGCTACTGGGACACCTGCGTTGCATGCTGGAGTGCCTGGACTGGGGCTCTGGCTCTGCTGCGGATTCTAGCTTCCCACATACACCTGGGAGGCAGCAGGTGATGGCTCCAGTACTGGGTCTCTGCCACCCACGTGGAAGACTTGGGTTGAATTCCTGGCCCCAACCTCAGCCTTGCCCAGCCCCAAATGTTGCCAGCATTCAGGGAATAAATCAGTGGGTGGGAGATCTCTCTCTCTCTCTCTCTCTCTCTTTTCTCTCACTCAAAAAAAATATTTAAAAAAAGAAAGAAAAACATTTAAAAAAGGAAAGAGCGATTGGGAAGAGTCCACAGCACAGACATCCACAAAGACCAACAACGTCAGGGACCCAGAACGAGAAGTCAGCATTTCTGAAAACTGTTCTTTTCCAAAACCATCATGTAATAAGGGGCTTACCAGGGCATGTTTGGGAATCTGTACACAGAACAGAAATGTGTCTTACTCATGTTCAACCACTTCATTCCCATGGTTCTTCTTTTTATATCGATTTATGCATTTATGGAAAGGCAGAGTTACAGAAAGAGAGGGTGAGACAGAGAGAGAGAGGTCTTCCATCTGCTGGTTCACTCCCCAGATGGCTGCAACAGCCAGGGCTGGGCCAGGCCAAAGCAGGAGACAGGGGCTTCTTCCAGGTCTCCCCTGTAAGTTCTGGGCCCCAAGCACCTGGGGCACCCTCCACTGCTCTCCCAAACCATCAGAAGGGAGTTGGATCAGCAATGGAGCAGCCGGGACTCAAACCTCAGCCCCTGTAGGACACCGGCATCGCAGGCAGCAGTTTTACCCACTAGGCCACAACGCCCGCCCCTGCAGTCCCATGGATTGTTAATGCAGGAATCAATGTATGAATACTCTCCCAAATGATCAATCAATCACGGAAACAGTATCCCGGACAGAGGTGGCGCAGGGAGGGGACGCCACTGGAGAACTTAAAGGACAAAAGCACGAAACATGAGTGGGTGGTATTGTGTGATTTTTTAAAAATTTTTATTTATTTATTTGAGAGACGGGAGAAAGGGAGAGAGAGAGAGAGAGAGAGTGAGTGTTCTCATCTGCTGGTTCACTCCCCACATGCCCACAATGGACAAGACTGGCCCAGGCTGAAGCCAGGGGACAGGAGAGTGATGCAGGTCTCCCACTTGGGTGGCGGGGATCCAATTACTTGAGCCATCACCACTATCTCCCAGGGTGTGCACTAGCAGGAAGCTGGAGCCAGGAGCCAGGAGCCAGGAGCCAGAGCCAGGTATCAAATCCAGACATTCCAATAAGGGACAAGAGGGGTGGCACTATGGTGTGGCAGGTAAAGCCGCCACCTGCAGTGCCAGAACCCCGTATGGGCTCTGGTTCTAGTCCCAGCTGCTCTACTCCTGATCCAGCTCTCTGCTATGGCCTGGGAAAGCAGAAGAAGGACAAGTCCTTGGACCCCTACACCCACGTGGAAAAAACTCCTAGCTCCTGGCTTCAGTTCGGCACGACTCCAGCCATTGTGGCCATTTAAGGAGTGAACCAGCAGATAGAAGACTCTCTTTCTCCCTGTCTCTGCCTCTCTGTAACTCTGCCTTTCAAATAAATAAATAAATCTTTCAAAAAACAAATTTAAGAAAATAAAAGTAAAAAAAAAAAATTAAGGGACATGGGAGCCCGAGCTGCATCCTGAGCCCTAGGCTAACTCCTGCCCTGGTGCGTGCTGTGACACAAGCAGACACAGAATGCAGAGCTCTGTCTAGCTATCCAGGTCATTCCCATCCTAAAGAATATGCCCAAAGGTCAAGAGTTCCAATCTCCTGCTCACAGGAGAAAAAACGAAGGCCATTCCTTCCTCTCCACTCTGTGTCCACGAGTCCAAGAGCCCAGTCCCAAGAGCAGCATGGTCAGAACTCCTGGGAACAGCCAGGGATTACTGCCAAGGGCAAGTCCGGTCTACCTCGCTCCTGCCCTCCCAGGCTTACAGGCAAGCACCTGCTCACCAGGACAGCCTCAGATTCCCCATGTGGGAAGAGGGCTGAGGAGGTGCAGGAGAGTAACTGCTGCCCTGGGGCCCAGCACCCTCGTCCACACAGCCCTGCTCCACTCCTCCAAGACTGGAGGCTCTAAGGACGGCCACATTGGAGACTTTCTGTATCACAACAAGGCGGGGGGTGGAGAGGCAGTGCTGTGGTGCAGCAGGTCAAGCCGCTGTCTGCGACACCCATAACCCACAGGGCCAGAGTCCCGGCTGCCCCACTTCTGATCCAGCTCCCTGCTAATGCACCACGAAGGCAGCCAAAGATGGGCAAAGTACTCAGGCCTCTGCCGCAAACATGGGAGACCCAAGAAGCTCCTGATTCCTGGCTGCAGCCTGGCCCAGCCCTGGCTGCTGCAGCTGTTTGGGAAGTGAACCAGAGGACGGAAGCGCTCTCTTCCTCTCTCTCCCCTTCTCTCTCTGTCACTCTGCCTTTAAAATAAATAAATAAATCTTTAAAAAAAAAAAAAATATGGTGCCGGCCGGCGCCGCGGCTCACTAGGCTAATCCTCCACCTGCGGCGCCGGCACACGGGGTTCTAGTCCGGGTCGGGGCGCCGGATTCTGTCCCGGTTGTCCCTCTTCCTGTCCAGCTCTCTGCTGTGGCCCAGGAGTGCAGTGGAGGATGGCCCAAGTGCTTGGGCCCTGCACCCACATGGGAGACCAGGAGGAAGCACCTGGCTCCTGCCATCGGATCAGTGCGGTGCGCCGGCTGCAGTGGCCATTGGGGGTGAACCAACGGAAAAAAGGAAGACCTTTCTCTCTGTCTCTCTCTCTCACTGTCCACTCTGCCTAAAAAAAAAAAAAAAAAAAAAGTGGCGCCTTTCTATTAACTGAACATACAAAAACAGAGACAGATGACTGGGAGCTGTGAGTTCCTGAGACACTGGTGCAACAGGAGTCAAACCACAAACTACAGACGTGATGGGGCACACAATGAGACAATGCTGTCAAGATAGAAACAATCCCTTGCTATATTACTAATGTTTAAAAGTAGTAACATCACCTAGAGCCTGCTTAGACGCATCACCAGGCACACTACACACCTTTAACTCACTCCACCTCTCAACCACCTCAGGATTAACTGCACTATCATTTCATAATGCAATTAGGTAGAACTTTCACATGTATTCTCATCTAGTCTCCAGATGACCCTGTAAGCTCTCTTATCCCCAGACACTCTCAGATTTTCAATCTGTCTTCTCCAAGTAAGTGTATCAAGTAAGTGTACCCAGACAGCCCACAGCTCTTCTCTCCTCTGGTTACTAATTTTGCCAAGGGCAGGAGCATAACCCAAAACAGAGTATGTCCTGTTTTAAAGGTGTGGCTGGGGCCGGCATCGGGGTATAGCAGGCTAGGCACTGCTTGCAACCCTGGCATGCCATATGGCACTGATTCAAGTTCCGGCTCCTCCACTTCCGACCCAGCTCCCTGTTAATGCACCTGGGAAAGCAGTGGAAGATGGCCCAAATGCTTGGGCCCCTGCACCCACATGGGGACCCAGAAGAAGTTCCAGGCTTCTGGCTTCAGCCTGGCCCAGCCCCAACCACTGTAGCCATTTGGAGATGAACCCATGGATGGGAGATATCTCTTTTTCTTTCTCTTTCTCTTTTTGTCTCTCTCTCTCTCCCTCCCTCCTTCTCTTTTTGTCACTCTACCTTTCAAATAAACAAAATAAATCTTTTAAAAAATGCGTGGTAAGGGGTGTAATTTGTTCTTTTCCAGGGAAAGTCACCGGGAACATGGGTACCTATCTGCTGGAATAGTCACTGCACTCACAACTTCGGCTGTTCAGGGACAACAACAGAAAGAGACCCACAAAATGATTTGTTAGAATGAATAAGACCTTGACAGCGCGGCAAGCAAGGGGATTAGCAGGAACACACACCTGGAGAATCTGGCAACCTGCCCAAAAGCAGGTATCAATCACAGGCAGCAAATGCAGACTCAAGGCCGATGGAATTCCTGAATACACCCCCAACTCTGCGGGTATTTTCCTTTTACACACAGCTGACGCACAGGAACTGAAGCCCAGGGCCTGTCTGCCACCAGGTGGCAGACAGCAGCACAAATGAAGCCAAAATTGTGATTTTCCCACCCAAAGATAAGCTGAGAAAGGCCCCAATCAAAACAACTGTTTTTAATCCCAAATGAACAGCCCGTGGTTTCCAGATCACAGAGCCACCCCTTGCTATCCACAGGGAATGGGTCCCAGGACCTCTTCCATGGATGCCACAATCCACCGTCGCTCAAGTCCCTTAATAAAACGGTGTCGTCCTCACACAGAACCCACCGAGTTCTATGCTGAATCCTCTCTAGGCTGCTCCTAGTGCCTACCGCAGAGCACATGCTCTTTAAATAACTGTGCACTGTATTCGGGGAACAATGGCAAGGAAAAGGTTTGCACACGTTCAGTATAGAAGCAGTTTTTTTTTTTCCCCAAGTATTTTTATTCCAAGGTTGGTTGAATCCAGGGATACGGAACCCACAGAGCCAGAGAGTGGGCTGCACTCCCCTGACCCACAAGCAGGAAAAGCCCAGAACCTGCAGGCCAAACTCCAGCAGCCTTCCCCCACCTCACATACAAACACGGACGTGACTACGTGATCCCTGCATGCCTTTCACACGGTCTCCAGACCATCCGAAGTCAAAAGAGAAAATGGAAATCAAAAGAGAAATCACAATCAAAACCCAAGGAAACGAAAGAACTCCAGGGCCAGGCCCCCTGTTTTGAAGAAGGCCACGGCACGGCGCCCCCTTCTGGCTGAGCCAGCTGCAAGCTCACCCGTGTGGTCGGCAGGAGGTACGCAGGTGTTAAGGCAGGCACTTGCTTTACGTCACAGCTCAGGCCGAGGGTCGTCAGGATCTCCCTAAGGACTTCGTATCTTGACATGTTGCTTGATTTGAGCAAATTAAAATCTTCTTGAGTTTGCACCAGGGAAGAGCTGGGAGGTAGTTCTAAGTGCACCTGAGGGGAGAAACACCACGTGTAAGTCCAGGGCCCGTGCAGACACCAAGACAGCTTCGCTGCCAGTTCTGAAAACTTGAACATGGATTCTCACCATTACCAACAGCACATAAACTCAGAACCCGAGCACTGCAGAAGAGAGAGCAAGCGCTAAAGATCTGAGGGGCAGGCATTCGGCACAATGGGTAACTGTTGTTCGGAAGCACACACCCCGTCGGACTGCCTGGTTCCCGGCCCAGCTCCACTCCCAGTTCTAGCTTCCTGCTAATGTGCAGCCTGGGAGGCCACAGATGACACACAAGTGCCTGGGCCCCTGCCAGCCACGTGGGAGACCCAGAAGGAGCTCCCAGCTTCCAGCCTCAGCCTACCCCAACTGCTGCGGGCATCTGGAAGGTGAACCAGCAGATGGAGGATAGCTCTCCCAGCTTCTCCGCCTCTTAAAAAATTAAAAAATGATAAATTAAGTGTCCCCCCCTATCACCAGTCAGTGTCTTGGCATAAAGGAAGGGACAGAAACTTCCAGTTCTCTTGAGATCAGATGTTCACTTGACGTTAGCATCAGGGGGACCCCACAATACCGAGAACCCTGAAGATGGACATCAGCTCATTTACCTTATTCTGTTTTTGCCTGTATTGTATGTAGTGCTTCCTACTTTAGGCATCAAGAAAAGTGAAGGCATGGTGCCAGCCTTGTCAACTTAAACATCTCTCAACTCCCACCCATACCTCAATCAAACCAAAGATCCTGTCCAAATCTATTGTCGACCGTGGTCCGAGTGTCCCCACTGAGGGTCTGCAGGACCCTGCCCAACAATCTCCAAACTACAGCTGGCCGCTGCAGGCTGCTGCTTCACCGTGATGGAGCCCTAAGGGCAGCGGGCAGTGGGTGGGCCTGGCCCCAAATGCCCTGGAGAGGGGAGGGCAGAGGAGTGGACCCTATAAAGCATCGATCCTCCAGCCCCTCCTCCCCCCTCTGTATGCCTCCCTCCCAAATGGACAAGCAGCACATAGCAAGTCAGTCTCAGCCCAGACAGGAGCCTCACTGTGTCTGTGCTTGCCTGTGCGTGAGGGAATGGGGACTGCGTGTGCACACCCTGTGGACAAGCTGAACACACAGGGGCACAGTGAAATGCACTGAACCATCATCACACAAGACAGATGCAGTGAGGAAAGCAGGGACAGAGCTACCAGCAGGCCCCAGGGTCCAGGAGGACAACAACAAGCCATGGCTGACACCCTGAGGACAGCGCCTCCATGGTGGGCATGGCCCCCAGTGGCACACCAGGCTGGGAGCCCGGCAGATTTGCACTCCGGGTCCTCGTGGTAGTCAACAGAAGCCTCATCCTCTGGTCCTAGGCTGGTTGCCATAGTGATGGCCTGTCTATAACCTGGCTTCTAAAAGCAAGGCTTTTCATCTGGACACAGTGCTAGAACCAGTAACATCTCGAGCCACAAGCCAGGAGGTGGGTACTGCAGGCACGTATTGGGTAGACGGGGCTCCTGCCCCTAGCTGCAAAGAATCACTGGGCCCGAAATGTCGACGGCACCTTGGCCGAGGAACTCTCTGCGTGAGAGCAGAACCACTTCTGCCTTGTGCCGAGTAAAGAGGCCGAACTTCTTAAAGTCCATTCGGACAACTTCGTGCCAACTGCTAGTCCCTCTGACAGGCAAATGTCGGCGTGAAATCGTCCCCGCGAACTTGATCAGTGCACCAAGCACTTGAACGGTGCCTCTCTATCATCGTGAAGGGCAGAGGCATCAAACGGGCAGTCTGTGTGGCTGGGAGCCCAGCGCCCCGCGTGCAGCTGTGTTGGGCCCTTGAACTCCCTTGCCTCCTCTTACTGGGTTACATCATTGCTAGATTTATTACAAAGATGAAGACTATGAAATTGAACAGGGAAAGAGGAAACTAACCAGCCTGTGATAATATTTATTGGTTGATCTCGGAGAGGTTTCGCAGCCACACGGGCCTGGGGAGAAAACAGTGACCCTGTCACAGAGAAGACTGGAAGTCATTTAAAATCAAAAACGACATTCTAATCCTCCGACTCTGATTTGTGAAGCTGCATCAGATTGCCTTTTTTTTTCCTAGGGCAATGCACTGCAGTATCAAATTTTATGATAGAAACGGGGTCAATTTAAATGGTGCAGCAAACAGATTTGCTACGTAACTCAGAGAAACGGATCGCAACAGTGCCGAATCAATTTTCTAGTACAAGTCTGCACACAGAAGTGGTACAATCCACTCTTCAAAACTGAAATATGGCTGTAGGAAGTTGGGTGTTTAAGTGGATTTTCTGAGAATGCACAGTTGCTATAGTTACCATATTCTCAGAGAAAAAGATAAGAGGAGCATTTATTAGGCCTCCAAAATGGATCCATGTGGCTCACAGCCCTACAGGAAACCTGCCTGGGCTGGACATGTTCATCTGTCCTCGTGTCCGAATTTCTGACATTGAAGCATCTTTGCCTCAGTATCATCTAAATCGAGTGAGTGAGCTTTAGAACAGAGGGAAAAAAAAAAAAAAAAAACAGAACTATACCCTCTGACAAATGTTTGATCACAAAACCCAAGGTAAAAAAGAGGAAAAAAAAAAAAAGAGACGGAGCTTCTAGGAGGGCTGGCAAGAGGCCTGGCATAAAACAAAAAATTAAAAGAAAACAGAACCAAAAAAGTAAACAATTTGCTGACTCAATAAAGAGAGCCCTACCACAAAACACACTCTATTGCATTCATCTGGGCACTCTAATGGGCAAAACTGGCACCTGCGGGGGCCCCTCCCGGGCCGTGGAGAGCTATCTGCACAGAACCCACTTCGCTCCTCCTGGGAACTGGAATAATCTCTAGACCATGTCTAACTCTAATGCAATGTAGGCACATTGGTTAGGCAGCAGCGACAAGAAGGAAGTCCGTACACTTGAGATTTTGTGTCCAAACGTTTTCCAACGGTGCCTGGTTAAGGCTGTGGATGAAGAACCCAGATACTAGGGTCAGCTGGATTTCGTTTTTGTATTAAATCATCAAATCCTTAAGGAGAAGAAAGTGCTCACCTGACTCTAACGAAAACCTCTGTCCTAAGGCATTGAAAACGATGTGCGGTAACTGATGGGAAATTCTGGAACAGTCTATCCTGCTACCACTCGCTTAAATCAGCAAAAGCTAAAAGGAGAAAGACGAAAAAGAGAACAGGAGAGACAAAGGACCTGCTCTCGGCAGCCTCCTTTCCTCTTCTCCTGGCTTCCTTAGGCACTACGAAGCCATCAATCTAGATAACTTCAATATCCTCTCACAGGGAGTTCTTCCCAGCACTTAGATTTTTTAAAAAAAAAAAGATGTATTTGAAAGGCAGAGACAACAAGAGAAAGACAGACAGAGAGATCTTCCATCTGCTGGTTCACTCCCAAAATTGCTGTGACGGCTGGAACTGGCCAGTCTGAAGCCCGGAGCCAGGAGCTTCTTTCTCAGACAGGAGCAGGGGCCCAAAGACTTGGCCATCAGCTGCAGTATTTTATTTTATTTTTTTTTTTTTATTTTTTATTTTTTATTTATTTATTTTTTTTTTTTTTTGACAGGCAGAGTGGACAGTGAGAGAGAGAGAGACAGAGAGAAAGGTCTTCCTTTGCCGTTGGTTCACCCTCCAATGGCCGCCGCGGCCAGCGCGATGCGACCGGCGCACCGCGCTGATCCGATGGCAGGAGCCAGGAGCCAGGTGCTTTTCCTGGTCTCCCATGGGGTGCAGGGCCCAAGCACCTGGGCCATCCTCCGCTGCACTCCCGGGCCACAGCAGAGGGCTGGCCTGGAAGAGGGGCAACCGGGACAGAATCCGGCGCCCCGACCGGGACTAGAACCCGGTGTGCCGGCGCCGCTAGGCGGAGGATTAGCCTAGTGAGCCGCGGCGCCGGCCCAGCTGCAGTATTTTAATGTGACGGTCAACAATGTCTGGGATCACTACCCCAAGACCCTCAACTGTTTACATTAAATAAAGGCTTGAGTACATTAATAACAGGGTACTCGTGACAAGAAAGTAAACTAACGTAGCTTTTTAAAGCTTTTGAGACGTCTTCCTTCTGACTGCCTGCTTTTATCAATTAATTCATTTTATTTTATTTGAAAGGCAAAGAGACAGAGAGAGATGGAGAGTGATCTTCTATCTGTAGGTTCACTTCCCAAATGCCCACAACAGCTGGGCCCAGGCCAAAGGCAGGAGCTAGAAACTCAACCCAGGTCTCCCCCGTGAGTAGCAGGAACTCAATTCATGTGAGCCATCCCCTGCCGCCTCCCAGGGCGCATAGTAGCAGGCAGCTGCAAGGCAGAACGGAGGCAGGACTGGAACCCAGGCCTCGCCAGGAATGGAATGTGGGCATCCCAAGCAGCATTTTCACTGCTGCACCAAACACCCACCCTGACTAATGTATTTCAGAAAGGTTATTGCCAGGCCGGCGCCGTGGCTCACTAGGCTAATCCTCCGCCTGCGGCACCAGCACACCGGGTTCTAGTCCCGGTTGGGGCGCCGGATTCTGTCCTGGTTGCCCCTCTTCCAGGCCAGCTCTCTGCTGTGGCCAGGGAGGGCAGTGGAGGATGGCCCAAGTGCTTGGGCCCTGCACCCGCATGGGAGACGAGGAGAAGCACCTGGCTCCTGCCTTCGGATCAGCGCGGTGTGCCGGCCGTAGCGCACCAGCCGCGGCGGCCATTGGAGGGTGAACCAACGGCAAAGGAAGACCTTTCTCTCTGTCTCTCTCTCACTGTCCACTCTGCCTGTCAAAAAAAAAATAAAAAGAAAAAAAGAAAAAAAAGGTTATTGCCAGTGACGATGAGACAAGACTCCCCTGACTACTCCTTGGTTAACTCTCAAGCTCACACCTTCTGCCCCGTTCCTCCATCACAAGTGTTTTGGTAGGTCAGCATTTATGTTCCTTATTCATGAACGCCCTGAACTAAACAAAGCCATGGTCCCACTCACCCTCAGCAAAAGCTCCCAGCCCACAGCACACGCACCCCAGGAACTTTTCCACGTCCAGCCTTGGAAACCACGTGCCCTCCCAAAGACGAGAGAGTCAGCTCCACCTCCAGTACCTGGCAAAGAACGGCTTCTCCGCCACAGGTTCCAAAAGGCACTTGCACAATCATCCTGTCCTGGTCCGCGCCCTCCAGGCGGCCCTGCAGCCTGCCGGGACTCAGCCGCTCTCCGGTGCTGTCCTCATAGACGCAGCCGCTGCTCAGCGCGCGCAGCCTCACTTCCCTGCCATCAGCCTTGGAGAACACCAAGCTCTGGACGGTCTTCTGCAGCGCGTCCTTGCTCGTCACCTGGAAGCCACCGAACGTGAAAGGCGAAGACAGCCCCAATATCTTCCCTCCCTGAGAAAGATAGGCCATGAACTTCTGGTGCAGGTCCTTGGGAATGGCCTCCTGGGTGGCAAGGACCAACAAGAGACAGTTGTCTGGCCACGGGTCCCTGCGGGCGCTCTCCTCCAGCAGGTGGTAGAGGGTGTAACTGTCGGTGTCCACACAGTCGGCCAGAACGGAGCGCACCTGCTGGAGCCGGCCCAGGGCTTCCTGGGAGTCGGAGCCCAGGTAGAGTAAGATGTTCGGAGCCTTGCCCGTCACGTTGACCCTCCTTTCTTCTCTTTCGGGGCAGCTCTCATCAGCAGTGCCCTGCACATTGCTGCTGTGATCGTAGGGAAGATCCGGAATGTTCTCTGCAGAAGCAAACTTGATCAACTCAATGGTGCTGCCCTCGAGTTCCAGACACTCGTGGCAACTAGACAGGTGGAGGTGGTGATGCTCGGGGGAGCCCCCGCCCTGCTCACTCCCCTCGGAGGCGGGCTCACTCCCGGGGGCACTGCCCCTCCTCGGCGTGGAGGAGCCCTCACCAGGATCCTTCGAGTCACTTTTGCCAACGTGCTCCATAACTCCCTGCGCAGGCTCCGTCTCAGGAGATGGTTCGGGGTTTGGCTGCGGGATTGGGGTTTGGTTGTTTAAGGCCTGATCCTTAAGTTCCTCCAGAGTGGAGTCCTTCAAGTGCACGGCTACAGCATGAACAGGAAAGGGCGTTCATCAACACGTCTCAACCGTCATGGCTCCCCCCACGCCCTCAGCGTGCCAGTGACTCACGGCCCAGGACGACCGCCTGCACGGCTCCCACCTGCATCCCCCAATCACTCCTGCCTGCTGGGAGGGCACCCCTGAAGACCCCAGGTGAACCCTCAGTTTCCCCAACCTCTTCCCTATACACATCACAGAGCTTCAAATTCTCTTACTGACTGGAGGAGAGAGAGGCAGAAAAGTGACTTTGCCCACTTCCTCACAGGCTCAATCTCTTGGGCACACTGCCCTAAATATGAAAGGGAGGAGTACATGGGGCACACGGCTGGAATCTACACAGGCCTGCCCCAGGAAAAAGCCACTCCTAGCACACTTCCCCGCACCATCTTGTTTCAAGAATGGAAACCAGTTTACACCACTGATTCCGGAGACGTCCGCTGCACACTTGCTACTGTCTGATGCAGACCTGGGCGCAGGCATGGCGAATCAGGAAGTTCAGTGATTTACATAAATTTCCAGAGCTCAGGAACACTTATCTGTTGAGGATATGAATAAAGGCTTTCACAGACAGAAAGCCTGCATTCGAGTTTAATGAAAGAACAGTTGTTTCCTGAGAAAAGATTTGTGAAAAAAAACCTATGATACAGATTGGGTATCCCTCATCCAAAATGCTAGGGATCATAAGGGTTTCGGATTTAGGACATTTTCAGATCCTGGAATATCTGCAGATACATAATTCTTGGAGGCAGGTCCAAACAGGAAATACCTTTATGTTTCACGTACACCTTACAGACAGCCTGAAGGCAATAGCGTAGACACTTTCAGTGCACCTGCATTCTGGCTGCCTCCTGCCACAGAAGTCGGTGTGGAATGTTCCACTGTGGCATCATGTTAGTGCTGAAAACCTTTCCGATTTTGGAGCCTTTCAGATTTTTGGATTAGGGATGCTCCACCCGTGTTTATATTTTAAGTAAAAAGCTGCTATGTTTAGAATTTCATAGTAACCTTGGCTGTGCTTCCCATTCAGTCAGAACAATAGGCTAGACATAGGGTATTAAACTGCATGAAATAAATATTATATAATTTGAAATCTGGGCTGGCGCCGCGGCTCAATAGGCTGATCTTCCACCTGCGGCGCCGGCACCCTGGGTTCTAGTCCCGGTCAGGGCACCAGATTCTGTCCGCTTGCCCCTCTTCCAGGCCAGCTCTCTGCTGTGGCCCGGGAGGGCAGTGGAGGATGGCCCAAGTGCTTGGGCCCTGCACCCCATGGGAGACCAGGAGAAGCACCTGGCTCCTGCCATCGGATCAGCACGGTGCGCTGGCCGGCCACAGCAACCACTGGAGGGTGAACCAACGGAAAAGGAAGACCTTTCTCTCTGTCTCTCTCTCTCACTGTCCACTCTGCCTGTCAAAAAAAATAATAATAATAATTTGAAATTTGAATGTCATGACATGGACAACAGAGATATGAAAGAAATTTAATAAGGGGGCCAGCATTGTGGCACAGCAGGTAAAGTCACCACCTGTGACACTGGCATCTCATACGGGCACCGGTTCCTGTCCCAGCTGCTCCACTTCTGACCCAGCCCCCTGCCAATGGCCTGGGAAAGGCAGCAGAGGACGTCCCAGTACTTACACCCCTGCTACCCACGGGAGAGACCCAGAAGCAGCTCCTGGCTCCCAGCTCCTGGCTTCAGTCTGACCCAGCCCCGCCCATTGCGGCTATCTGGGAAGTGAACCAGTGGATGGAGGATCTCCTTCTCTATCTCTTCTCTCTCTGTAACTCTTTAAAATAAATAAATAAATCTTTTCTTTAAAAAAATAAATTTAATGATCACCAAATATACACCCTTCTACCCCCCCCAGAACTTGACGCATATATGAATTTTATACCATGATGATTAAACCTAACCTGGTGACTGAATTATTCTGAAACTAAGGCACGCCCTCACGTCCTTCCAACAGGAACGCTCGAGTCCTTCTGCTAACAACTTCTGACATCGCCCCTGGAGGAGGCACTGTCTGGGGTTACTTACAAACGATCTTCTGTGGCACCAGCCCATTGTCCATCTGCAGTCTGTCCTCCATGAACGCCACCCCCAGCTTGCTGAAGTCATCCACGCTCGCTTCAGCTATCAGCCGATAAGGCTCCCCGGGTCTGCAGGCCAACGGCAAGCAACAGTCCGACCACTTGACAACCTGCAAAAACCCACCAGGATGGAGGGAGACAGAGGCTGAGAGTTTTCCCCTCCGAAATAACCAGACACTATTTTCTTCTGCAGGCTTCCTGCCACTAAATTTCAGTCAGGCAAAGCAAATTACCACACACTGCATTTTGGGAATATCAAAGTTACTTTGGCTCACACATTCTCACTTCTACCTGACACAGAGCTCACAAAGCACCAAGTGTAGCTGCCGTGTTTAAAAGGGGCTGGTGCTGCGGCACAGCAGGTGGAGCCGCCACCTGAGACTCCACACCCAAATGGGCACCAGTTCATGTCCCAGCTGCTCTGCTTCTGATCCAGCTCCCTGCTGATGCACTTGGGAAAGCAGCAGGATGGGGTTGGACAGCAGATAAAACACGTCTGTTAGCCCTTCCAGGTTGTTTAGTCGGTTTTAAATTTTATTCACTTACTTGGCGGGGGGAGAAGAAGAGACAGCAACAGAGAGAGACAGACAGACAGACGGAGGCAGAGAAGACTCCCAACTACAGGGTCACTCAATAGCCAGAGCTGGACCAGGCCAAAGCCAGAACCTGGGGACTCAATCCAGGTCTTCCACATGACCCAACCACTGGAGCCACCATCACCACTGCCTCCCAAGGTCTGCATTAGAAAGAAGCTGGAAGCAGGAGCTGGAGCCGGAGTTAAACACAGGTATTCTAACATGGACCCTGGTCATCCTACCCAGTGCCTTAACCAGTGGGTCAAACGCCTGTCCTCGGCCTTCCAGTTTTTACAAAAGATTTGAAACTTGGACACCAAATATAGCTGCAATGGAAAGGCATTTGGCACTTGGGGGCGCTGGAGTGTGGGTTAAGCCACTGCTTGCGACACCAGCATCCCATATCTGAGTGCCAGTTCAAATCCCAGCTGCTCCACTTCCATTACAGCTCCATGCTGACGTGCCTGGGGAGGCAATGGAGGATAGCCCAAGTACTTGCGCCCTGCCACTCATGTGGGAGACCAACATGGAATTCCTGGCTTATGGCTTCAGCCTGGCCCAGCCTTACCACTGTGGCCATTTGGGGAGTGAACCAAAGAATGAAAGCTCTTTCTCTTTCTCTCGCTCTCTGTGTCATTCTGCCATTAAAATAAATAAAATAAATATTTAAAAACAATAAAGATTAAAAAAAACAGTAAATGTGAACTACGGTTACATCCAGTTGCCACTTGAGATGCCAACTTCCTATATCAGAGTGCCTGGGTTCTGGTCCTGGCTCTACTTCTGATTCCAGCTTCCTTCTTTTTTTTTAATAGAAAACTTTTATTTAATAAATAAAAATTTCAAAAGTACAACTTTTGGATTATAGCGGTTCTTCCCCCCATAACCACCCTCCCACCTGCAAATCATCCCATCTCCTACTCCCTCTCCCACCCCATTCTTCATTAAGATTCACTTTTTTTTTTTTTTTTTTTTTTGACAGGCAGAGTGGACAGTGAGAGAGAGAGACAGAGAGAAAGGTCTTCCTTTGCCGTTGGTTCACCCTCCAATGGCCGCCGCGGCCGGCGCGCTGCGGCTGGCGCACCGCGCTGATCCGATGGCAGGAGCCAGGAGCCAGGTGCTTTTCCTGGTCTCCCATGGGGTGCAGGGCCCAAGCACCTGGGCCATCCTCCACTGCACTCCCTGGCCACAGCAGAGGGCTGGCCTGGAAGAGGGGCAACCGGGACAGAATCCGGTGCCCCGACCGGGACTAGAACCCGGTGTGCCGGCGCCGCTAGGCGGAGGATTAGCCTAGTGAGCCGCGGCGCCGGCTTAAGATTCACTTTTAATTATCTTTATATACATAAGATCAACTCTATGCTGAGTAAAGATTTCAACAGTTTGCACCCACACAAACACACAAAGTATAAAGTACTGTTTGAAGATTAGTTTTATGGTTAATTCACATAGTACAATGCATTAAGGACAGAGATCCTACATGGAGAATAGTTGCACAGAGACTCCCATTGTTGATTTAACAATTGACACTCTTATTTATGACGTCAGTAATGTGATCACCGAGGCCCTTGTCATGAGCTGCCAAGGCTACGGAAGCCTCTTGAGTTCACAGTTTCCAACCTTATTTAGACAAGGCCATAGTCAAAGTGGAAGTTCTCTCTTCCCTTCAGAGAAAGGCACCTCCTTCTTTGATGGCCCATTCTTTCCGCTGGGATCTTACTCACAGAGGTCTTCCATTTAGGTCATTTTTTGCCACAGTGTCTTGGCTTTCCATGCCTGAGATCCGAATGCCTTAAGGGCTGCTTCTGAGGCCAGGGTTCCAGCTTCCTGGAGGCAGCAGGTCATGGCCCAATTACTGGGGTCCCTGCCACCCAGGTGGGAGATCTGGAGTCCCCAGTTCCTCCTGACTGACTGCAGCCTGGCCCAGCCCTGGCTGTTGTGGGCATTTGGTGAGCAAAGCAGCAGGTGGAGGAGCTTTCTCTGTCTCTTTCTCTGCCTTTAAGATAAACAAAAATTCAATAAATAAAAGGTAAACACAAATGCAACTGGCCCTCTGTGTCTGCAGACTCCACATGTGCAAATCCAATCAACCTCAGATGGAAAACATTTAGGAAGACTGCATCTGCACGGAACACACACATCCTTTTTCTTGGCAATGCTCCCTACATACACTGTACAGCGATTGACATAGCATTGTATTAGGGAAGTCAGTCATCCAGAGAGTATTAAAAGTGCATGGGAGGTGGTTGGTGCTGTGGCGTCTGCAGCGCCAGCATCCCATATCAAGTCCTGGTGACTAAACTGATGAGCCAACTTGCTGTTAATGGGCCTGGGAAGGCAGCAGATGACGGCTCAGGTGCCCGAGTCCCTGCCACCACACGGAAGACCCGGCTGGAGCTCTTGGCTCCTGGCTTCTGCCTGTCCCAGCCCTGGCTGTTGCGGCTATTTCTGGAGTGAACCAGCAAAAGCAAGATATCTATCTAATATGCCTTTCATGTAGATGAAAACAAACATTGTTTTCAAAAACTTCAATAGGGGCCGAAGCTGTGGCACAGCAGGTTAAGCCACAGTCTGCAACATCAGCATCCCAGGTGGACACAGGTTCCAGTCCCAGCTGCTCCTCATTCCACTTCCAGCTCCCAGCAAATGTGCCTGGGAAAGCAGCAGAAGACAGCCCAAGTCCCTGGGGGCCTGCACCCACACTGGATACCTGGATGGCGTTCCATGCTCCTGGCTTCAGCCTGGCCCAGCTGTGGCCACTGTGCCCATTTGAAGAGTGAATCAGCAGACAGAAGATCTTCCTCTGTCTCCCTCTCTCTCTGTAATCTGCCTTTCAAGTAAATAAATTTGTAAAAAAAAAAAAAATACATAAACAAAACACATCTTGAAGCACTGAGAACTGACTAGACAATACAGAACCATCAGCATGAGGTCAAAGGCTGGAATCAACCCTGAACCTACGGGGAGCGGGGGGCGGGGGAACCCCACAACCAAAGCCACTGCTGCCCTGAAGATAGCTGCTCATCCAGGACACCTGGGCTTCTAAAATCAAGGTCCAACTGGCAAACGGACGACAGGAAGAGAAGAAAGAATACACACATAAAATCATGTGAGTGCTTTTGGACAAAAGTGCCCAGATAACTCGGTGAGGAGAGTCTTCTTCCCCACAAACGTCAGTGGCACAGCTGGGAAGGAAAACGGCCATCATCCACAGAACAGAGAAAACACCTGCAGATCATGGGGCCGGCGCTGTGGCGTGGTGGGCTAAGCCTCCGCCTGCTGCACCAGATCCCAGGTGGGTACCGGTTCATGTCCCGGCTGCTCCGCTTCCCATCCAGCTCTCTGCTATGGCCTGGGAAAACAGCAGAAGACGGCCCAAGTCCCTTGGGCCCCAGCGCCCATGTGGGAGACCCAGAAGAAGCTGCTGGCTCCTGGCTTCAGATTGGCTGAGCTCCAGTCACTGCAGCCATTTGGGGAGTGAACCAGTGGATGGAAGACGTCTCTCTGTCTCTCCCTCTCTCTGTCTATAATTCTACCTCTCAAATAAATAAAAAAATCTTTTAAAAAATTTAAAAACACACCTGCAGATCACATAAATTCTCCCCAACTCTGCAATAAAAACAAACATCCCAATTTTAAAATAGGCAGAGTGCGAACACTCATTTCTCAAGGAAATGTGCTTGTGGCCAGTAAGCACATTAAAAATGCTCTAAAGAAGTGCCAGTTGGGACCACCAGGAGACATCGCTTCATACCCACCAGGTGCCTACAATAAAAAGATGAAGAGCAAGTGCTGAGGATGGGGAGAACCGAACCCTGAACTGTGCTGGCAGAAACACCAGACAGCACGGCCACTTTCCCACAGTCCAACGGGTCCTCAAGATGTCAGCACCAAGTTCTACTCCCCACCACAATCCCACTCCTTAGAAAATTAAAAACATATAACCACTCAAAAAACTTGGAGGGGCTGGCAGTGTGGCACAGTGAGCTGAGCTGCTGCCTGCAACGCCGGCATCCCGTGTCAGAGCGCCAGTTCGAGTCCCAGCTGCTCTACTTCTGATCCAGCGCCCTGCTAATGTACCTGGGAAAGCAGCAGAGGATGGCTCAAGTACCAGGGACCCTGCCATCCAGGTGGAAGACCAGAATGGAGCGCCTGTCTACTGCCTTTGGCCTGAATCAGCCCTGGCCATTGCAGCCACCTGGGTAGTGAACCAGCAGATGGAAGATCAATCAACCGATATCTCCTTCAAACAATTAAATAAATCTTTTTTGAAAACCTTATAAACAAGAGCTCAGAGCAGCATCATTCATTATAGCCAAAGAGAAGAAACAACCCAATGCCCACGGACAGATGAATGGATACATAAAGCACAAACATCCATAGAATGGGCTGTGATTCAGCCACAAAACACCTGTTACAGCACGCGTGCCTGCTCGACAGCCCAATGCTAAGAGGAAGAAGTCAGTAACTAAAGGTCACGTGCTATCTGATTCCATTTCTACAAAACATCCAAAACAGGCACACCCAGAGTCAGAAAGGAGATCAGGGGTTGTCAGCGGCTAGGAAAGGGGAGAGAGAGAGCAGGAAGTGACCACTGATGGGTGCATGGTTTCTTAGGGTGACGAAAATGTTCCAGAACTACATAGGTGACAACACATGCCCAACTCTGTGGATATACTAAACACTGCTGCATTTTCATTGTAGCTTTTTTTTTTTTTTTTTTTTGACAGGCAGAGTGGACAGTGAGAGGGAGAGACAGAGAGAAAGGTCTTCGGTTTGCTGTTGGTTCACCCTCCATGGCCGCCGCAGCCGGCACGCTGCAGCTGGCGCACTGCGCTGATCCAATGGCAGGAGCCAGGTGCTTCTCCTGGTCTCCCATGGGGTGCAGGGCCCAAGCACTTGGGCCATCCTCCACTGCACTCCCTGGCCACAGCAGAGAGCTGGCCTGGAAGAGGGGCAACCGGGACAGAATCCAGCGCCCCGACCAGGACTAGAACCCGGTGTGCCGGCGCCGCAAGGCGGAGGATTAGCTAAGTGAGCCACGGCGCCAGCTTTTCATTGTATATTTCAAGAGAGCAACTTTATGGCACATGAGTTGTATTTGGGGTTTTTTTCCTTGTTTCTACACTCTCCCAGGAGGGCCCCGTACACTCCAGAGCCGAATCCTGGCAGCACTGGTGGACAGCTGTGTGATGCAAGCAAGGCACTCGGGTTCTCTGGGCTTCAGTTTCCTGTCTGTCAGCTGCAGGTCCTAAGTGCGTGCACCTGGGAAAGTTACTGGGTGACCCAAACGGGAGACTACAGGAAGAGCCTGGCCCATGGGAGCACCTGTACTGTTCCACAGCACGGGGTCCTGGGAGCAGGTGTCCTCATGGGAAGACCCTTCACCCTCAACTGAGAAAAAACTGATTCTAGGGGGCATGGGAGTGAGAAACATCCTAGGTGTCACTGCCATTTTTAACCTCCAGAGCGCAACCTACCCCACAAAACCTTACTTCCTGGTAATGCATTCTGCTCCTTCGAAAGAATTTCAGGGGCCAGCACTGTGGCACAGCGGCAGGATAAAGCCCTGGCCTGCAGCGCCCACACCCCATATGGACACCGGTTCAAGTCCTGGCTGCTGCACTTCCCATCCAGCTCCCTGAAAGAATTTCAAGGGCATTTAATTTGTCTCCAGGGACCAACAATGAAAAAAAAAATCTTTGAGAAACACCAGCTTAGAAGGAAAAATAATCACTGCGGGACTTTATGGGACAAGGGTTGAAATCCGCTCCATGGTCTCGAATATTCAGAGAAGAAACCTCATGGTTTTCTCTCGGCTCTGCTGGTAGCGCTCCCTCCACGTTGTCACGGACTTCTCCCAGGGCGTCCTGACACACGGCCAGTGAGCAGGACCCGCCTGGGTGTGCGGCCTGACATTTCAGGAGGGTTCTGCTTGGTGAAACGGACATCTCTGAGCCACAGCAGAGCTGAGGCTTGCGGCTGAGACAGACGTTCCTGGGGGCGGCGGGAAGGCTGTCAGCTCAGGAGAAGGGGAAGATAAATTCACAGCCTGGCTAGGGGGGCTTTCAGATGAGGGTGAGTGGGAAACAGGAAAAGAAACTCCTGCACCAGCTCAGCGTTCTCAGAGCATCACGGCAAACAAAGGCAGAGCAACACCCGGCCCAATCCGGTTGCTAAAACACTGATCTTGCATCCTGCTGTGGCAGGCACCAGCCTGCTGTAATAGGAGCCAATAATTAAATTCTCACACACTTCTGAAGAGGCGAGAGGCAAACAAAGGAAGAGGAAGGACAGGAAGAGGCCAGAGCGCGACACTGACACACACGGCCCTGATCAGGTTTCCCCACTCGGCCAACTGTTTCCTCACCTAAGTGCGTTTCCTTTTTCTAGGAACACGCTCCAGGGGCCACCGACCATGCAGACGCCTTCAAGCAGCGCTGGGTGCTTCGATCAAAGCACAGCGCACGGTCACTGATACTCGTCCACGCTGGCCGCTGCCCAGCGGATGAAAGCAAACAGGACTCTTCAGAGTCGCACTTTGAGCCCAAGACAAAGGGGCAGAGGAAGAAAAGTCAAGCAAAAGGCTCGCTCCCGAAGATCAAAGCTGGGGAAGCCCTAGACAAAGGGACTTCCTCTTGAAAGGTGTCCAGCATCCCAAGCTCTGCACTTCATGCTACAACTCACGACGGCAGGCAACGAGCACCTGCTTCTCTCAACTTCACACGCACAGCCAAGCAGGAGCCCAGGAGTGAGGGACACCAGGCTGCCGTAGCACGCGTGGCACTCCCTTCCAAGGGCATGGGACTAGCTGGAGTCGAGCGACCGATGGGGGAACAGACGTCTCAACCTGTCAGTCACCCAGAGGCAGTAAGTGATGCTACTAATCGCTCTGGCTGTTACTTCTCCTCTTCTAAGTCATCTTAATTACATGACAGGTTATTAAAGTTCTAGCCATTGCGGCGTAGTGGTGAAGCTGCACCTGTGACATGGGCATCCTATATGGGCATCGGTTTGTGTCCCCGCTGCTCCACTTCCAATCCAGCTCCCTGCTAACGTGTCTAGGAAAGCATGGGAAGATGGCCCAAATGCTTGGGCTCCTGCCATCTGCATAGGAGACCCAGATGCAGCTCCTGGCTTCAGCCTGCCCAGTGCTGTCCGTTGCAGCCATCTGGGGAGTGAATCTGTGGGTGAAGTGTGCTCTCTCTCTCTCTCTCTCTCTCTCTCTCTCTCTAACTCTAACTTTCAAATAAATAAATAAATCTTTAAAAAGAATTCTAGTAATAAATTGGGTGGACAAAACTGGACACAGAGAGAAGTAAAAAATTTGAATCTGTGAGTAAGGAATGATATTGTCCTGGATTTTTGCTTACTCTCCCTGGCTGCATTTTGGGTCTGGAACTGAGAGGATAAAAGAAGGCTACGAAACTCATGTTCTGCTCACTGTTACGTAAAAAGACAACGCGCCACACGGCACTGTTAAGAGAAGGATCTTAGGGGCCGGCACTGCGGTGCAGCAGGTTAGGCCACCACTTGCGATGCCAGGGATCCCACATCAGGGCGCCGCTCAGAGTCCCGGCTGCTAAGCTTCCAGCCAATGCACCTAAGGAAGGCAGTGGAGGGCAGCCCAAGTTCCTGGGCCCCGGCCCACATCCGGATGTTGCAGACATTGGGGGGTGACCAGAGGATGGAAGATCTCTCCCTCTCTCTGTCACTCTTTCAAATAATTCAGTTATTTGAAAAAAAGCAGATGGTGTTAGGATCATCCCAATCCCACCACTAGCAAGAGCTGCGATATGAGACTGACTCAGGTGAAAGGCAGCTGTGCAACTGCAAAGCCGTGACTGACAGAGAAGCAGGGGAAAGACTGGTCTAGTGACTGTGATTTTCTGGATACCTGAGAGTTCACGGCACATCACTGTGCTGTTCAGATGTCCCACAAGCACCTGAAGTCCACCGTCTAAGGTGCACAGTTCAGCTCTGGCATCCTCACCCCACTGATGCACACTGGGGAAGCCAAAAGCATCATCTCAGTTGGTGTGGCTGCCATCGCTCTGTAACTAACCACCCCAAAGTTCAGTGGCTAAAGTGAATCATTTACTTCGCTCACGAATCTCCTCTTTTGCAGGATTCGGGACGGACTGCTCCAGGTCCAGGTAGGAGGGTGGCTCCACTGGGGCACATGACCCACTGCCAAGATGGCCCCCCGGAGCTCAGCCTTCAGCGGGGAACTCCAGGGCTCCTCGGTTCCTCTCCCTGTGGCTCTCAGCACAGCGCAGCCCGAGCTTCCTGACAGCTCGGGAGCTGGTCCACAAGACAGTCCACAAGGCCGGGAGGAAGCCGCAGGACGGGACCCAGCCAGGGAGGTCACAGAGCATCACTTCTCCCATATCCCACTGGACAAACAAGCCCAGACTCGGGGGAGGGGGGGAGACCCTGCCTTCTGGACAGGAGGGAAGGATCTGCAGCCATCTTCAACCAGTGGCAGCTTGGAGTCATTCCCGGTGCGTCACGTCTGTCACAGACACGTCCTCCAGCCAGGGTCCCTGCCTGAACACAGCCCACAGCAGAGCCACAGCTGGAGACAGCAGCGGTGACCCTGCGGGGAGTCTAAGGTTATGTTATTTTAGCCACGCTGACCTGCAAAACTGCATTCCTCACACCAGCCCCCCACCAGGCCCTCCTGCTGCATTCCGGACCTCCATAAATGTCTCACGGGTCACCCCCAAACCACCGCCCCTGGGTCTCCATCTCACACTCCCACCAGCAGTGCTCTTCATGGGCCACAATCGGTTCCCGGTCTGCTCCCCTCTGATCCATTTCCGGTCTGCCCAACCTAGGATCTTTCTAATGCTCTAATCAGGTCATCATTCTGCTTTTTATAAAGGGGGTTTTAGCCTACTGTCCTTAGGGATAATGTCTGAGTTCCTAATTCAGACATATAAGCCTTTGTTAATTTGTGTATTTACCAAACTACATAAGAATATTCAACTGCTACACAGAAAACAAGTGGAATAAATAGCTCCGATGAAATCCCGAAGATGCCCTAAGCAGAGACAGTCAGAAACTTGTAAGACAAGTGAAGAAAACAAAAGACTCATAGAGGCTGCCACTGTGGTGCTGTGGGTCAACCTACTGCATCAAAACACTGGCATCCCATATCAGAGAGACAGTTCAAGTCCCAGCTACTCCACTTCTAATCCAGCTCCCTACTAATGTGCCTGGGAACGCAGGAGATGATGGCCCAAATGCTTGGGCCCTGCCACCCATGTGGGAGACCTGGATGGAGTTTTGGGCTCCAGGCTCTTGGCTTCAGCCTGACCCAGTCCCAGTCATTGCAGCCAGCTGGGGAATGAACCAGTGGAAGGAAAATCTCTCTGTCTCACCCTCTCTCTCTGTCCCTCTGCCTTTCAAATAGATAAATAGATAAATCTTTTTTTTTTTTTTTTTTTGACAGGCAGAGTGGACAGTGAGAGAGAGAGAGACAGAGAGAAAGGTCTTCCTTTGCCGTTGGTTCACCTCCCAAACAGCCGCCACGGCCGGCGCATCACGCTGATCCGATGGCAGGAGCCAGGTGCTTCTCCTGGTCTCCCATGCGGGTGCAGGGCCCAAGCACTTGGGCCATCCTCCACTGCACTCCCGGGCCACAGCAGAGAGCTGGCCTGGAAGAGGGGCAACCGGGACTAGAACCCGGTGTGCTGGTGCCGCAAGGCAGAGGATTAGCCTAGTGAGCCGCGGTGCCGGCAGATAAATAGATAAATCTTTAAAATAGAATACAGGCCGGCGCCGCGGCTCACTAGGCTAATCCTCCGCCTAGCGGCGCCGGCACACCGGGTTCTAGTCCCGGTTGGGGTGCCGGATTCTGTCCCGGTTGCCCCTCTTCCAGGCCAGCCCTCGGCTGTGGCCAGGGAGTGCAGTGGAGGATGGCCCAGGTGCTTGGGCCCTGCACCCCATGGGAGACCAGGAAAAGCACCTGGCTCCTGGCTCCTGCCATCGGATCAGCGCGGTGCGCCGGCCGCAGCGCGCCGGCCACGGTGGCCATTGGAGGGTGAACCAACGGCAAAGGAAGACCTTTCTCTCTCTCTCTCTCTCACTGTCCACTCTGCCTGTCAAAAAAAAAAAAAATAGAATACAATAGATGGAACACATGCGTGTTTAACAAAGATAAAAAGGAAGAAACACAGTATATCCTATGCAGAAATATGCAGGGGCAATACCAGTCAGACACAGATCATGCTACCTCCAGACTGGCAGTTGCATCATCCTGAAGTCAGTCAGCCATTACAACCCATTATGCTATGGGCCCAGGTTTACAAGATGGCTTCAAAAAATCTCTGGAAAATGCACATTATGAAAAAATTATGCAAGGCTTTCATAAAAATTTTTGCCCCAAAATAAACTTATCCTTTCAATACATAACTTTTTTTAAGATATGTATTTATTTATTTGAAAGGCAGAGCGTTACAGAGAGACAGAGGCAGAGAGACAGTCTTCCATCCACTGGTTCACTCTTTAAATGGCCTCAATAGCCAGAGCTGGGCCAATCCGAATCCAGGAGCCAGGGGCTTCTGCCAGGTCTCCCACGCCACAGTGCAAGCCCATCAGGTCATAATTTTTTGCAAGCCCCTTATATTCAGCCTAGAAAACAAGATAAAAAGCCTGGCTTCTCATAGGTCACTGGTAAGCCACCGCTGCTACAGCACACAGGTTCCAGTCTCTCCAAAAGAGCAAGTGTGTGCCAGCCACAGGCACCTCTCACCTGCTGGGCACCCTGTTTAACTCAGATCCCTGTAGTGGCGCAGCTGGCAGCCAAGGCTGCCGCAAGCAGAGAGAGCAGGCAAGATGGGACCTGTGCTCATAACCACATGGCCCTGGGCTTCGGTACAGTCATCCGTCCCTCTGGAGGGCAGGTGAGTGCTAACTGACTTCAAATCTCTCCCTTCATTTCTTGCCGCATGTTCTGAGCTAGTGTAACAAACCATATGATACTGAGCAACTCAGCTTGGTCTGCCAACCTCTTTACTGCTCGACCACTGGCTCAGCCTGGCCGGTCACATCCTCAGAAGCCACCCTGCATCGCAGCAACCCCACTGCACGGAGTTCTGTGCAGCACCCTCTGGGCTTCCGCAGTGCTGCTCTGCTTGGCAAGCCAATTCCTCCTCCTTCACCTAATGTCTGCTCTCCCTTAAAACTGAGCGAGCACCTGCCTGAGAAGTCCCGCCTGGCCCCGTCCCACTTAGACAGGACTCTCCACTACTCCCCACCCCTGCCTTCCACGGCACTTAGCACAGAGAAATGTAACTGCTCCTTTACTTAGCTCTCCGCTCTCCCACACTAGCAGCTGCTGAAAGACAGGGACCTCCATCTCTAACGCATCTTCCTTCTCCATCCGGCACACTCCTGCAGCCCCGGCGCACAGACGCGCGTATCACAGGCACGCAGTACACCTTGGAAGAGAGGAAGGTGTGGCGTTGCAGCCGGCTGATCTGCCATCCGGGATACCTGCATCGCACATCACAGAGCCTGGAATCGAGTCCCACCTCTGTTTCCAATCCAGCTTCCTGCTAACATGCCTGGGAGGCGGCAGATGATGGCCCACGTACTTGGCTTCCAGTCACCCATGTGGGAGACTGGCATGGAGTTCCTGGCTACTGGCTTCTGCCTGGCCCAGCCCCAGGAGCTGCAAGTATTTAGGGAGTGAACCAGTGGATTAAAGATATCTCCCTTTCAAATAAATAAATAAAACTTTAAAAAATAAATAAACCCTGGATGGGTGAATTAATGCCTTGATAGGTAGGGCACAGGGAATATAAGCAAATTGTCTGCAGGGAAAGAGTTATGTAAGTTTTTAGGTCATCAGTTCTTCCTAAGTCCTCACTAAACAGGGCTGCTAATATATGTACAGAAGATATTAAAAATTGAGCTGACTCTGCCATCACCTGTCAGCATTTATGATTGCACCTCGCAAAATAACTGCAACAGATGTTCAATAAATGTGCTCATAAATGAATGACTGAGTGAATATATGACCATGTGAATGTTACATTTTTTTAAACCGCATTCCTCAGATTCAATTATTTATTGTTGAAGAGTCTGTAGAATGACCACAAATCACAGCCCTCTCAGATATCCAAAATTCAAAAAGATACCACTTAAGCATCTGGCAGAGTTGCACAGTCCTTCAAATGTGAGAGAACGTACGATCCCATCACATTCCAAGCATTTCTATGTCATATCCTAGGCTGCTATCAAATCCAAATGCCTGAAGAGTTAGGTGAAACACACACACAGGTTCATATGAGCCCCCCAAAAACACAAAACACCTTCAAGCAGTCAACCGAAACGGTACAAGCGACAAGATCAGCCCCTTTTTAAGTAAACAGCCCAATTTATAAAACAGAGCCCAGTACAACAGCCAGGGAGATCAGAAGAATGGTTCTAGAAGTCTCTGGCTCCTGACCACAGGATTCATCAGACTCTTGAATCCTAAGTAAAATGCATTAAGGAGCCAGTGTTGTGGGTGCAGGTAAAGCCACTGCCTGCCACACTGGCATCCCATATGCACACCATTTCATCTCTCAGTGCAGCACTTCCGATCCAGCTCCCTGCTAACAGCCTGGGAAAAGCAGCAGAAAATGGCTCAAGTGTTTAGGCCCCTGCACCCTCAGCCTGGCCCAGCACTGGCCATTACAGCCATTTAGAGAGTGAACCAGCAAATGGAAGATCTCTCAATCTCTCAATCTCTCAATCTCTCAATCCCCCACCACCACCCCGTCCTCATAACTCTGACTTTCAAATAAGTAAGTGTTTTTTTTAAAAAATTAATTTAGGGGCCGGCGCTGTGGCATAGTGGGTAAAGCCACCACCTGCAGTGCCAACATCCCATATGGGTACCAGTTCAAGTCCCAGCTGCTCCACTTCCGATCCAGCTCTCTGCTATGGCCTGGGAAAACAGTAGAAGATGGCCCAAGTCCTTGGGCCCCTGCACCCTTGTGGGAGACCCAGAAGAAACACCTGGCTCCTGCCTTCAGATTGGCACAGCTCCAGTTGTCGTAGCCAACCGGGGAGTGAACCAGCAGATGGAAGACCTCTCTCTCTCTCTCTGTCTTGCCTTCTCTCTCTGTGTAACTCTAACTTCCAAATAAATAAATAAATCTTTAAAAAAATTAATTCAGTAAAATGAGTCAGGTATACTCTTTCCACCGTAGAAAAGTAATTACCAAGGAGCCACCACTCAGCGGGAAATTCGTCATTAAATCTGCCTTAGAAGGTGAGCGAGATGGTAACTGCAGCAGACACGCCAAATATTTTTATCAGGAAGAAACATCTACCCTTTCCTCCTCCCTTGAATGAACAGAACCCACAGATTCTGCTGAACCCACGGCTGCCCAGCCAGGGAGCAGCCAAGTGGTTAAGGAGCAGAAGCGGCGTGGGAAATTCCTGGGTCACAATTTTAAAAAAAGGAGGCTGCCTTCTGCCTTCTGGCCTCGCCTGCTCCGAGGACTGCGGTGAGGACGGCAATGGCAGCGGGGGAGAGGGAGAGTGGGAGAGCCACCCTCGCCCATGACACGGAACCGCCACCTAGGATGGCAGAGGGGAGAGCGCAGGGCAACGGAGGAGAGGAGACTGGGCCCCTGGGTGGCCCTGTAGAGCACAGCCAGCTCCCTGCAAGAAACCAGCCCCCCCACTCGGCAGAGCCACGGCAGCTCCCAGCTCCGAGTGGCCGTGTCGGGGCCGCTCAGCAGTGAGAGGCAGAACCAGCAGGCTCGTGAGTCCTGCGGACTCTGCACCTCGCGAAAAAGCTATGCAGGGATTTCGCAGCTTCTGCACCAAAATGAACTTACCTTTCCTTTCTGTTCTTTCTTCAATATTTAATTTATTTATTTGAAAGGCAGAGCAGCAGAAAAAGAGGAAGAGACATAAACAAAGTGAGTTCGCTCCCCCCAGTGGCTGCAGCAGCCAGGGTGGGCCAGGTTGAAGCCAGGAGCCTAGAACTCCATCAAGGTCTCCCACATGGGTGGCAGGGCCCCGAACTTGGGCCATCCTGCCAGGCACATCAGCAGGGAGCTGAATCAGAAGCAGAGCAGCTGGGACTCAAACTGGCCCTGCAACAGGGGATGCCAGTGTCACAAGCAGCCGCTTAATCTGCGGTGCCAAAGCCACAGCCCCTAACTTTACCTGTTAATTTAATTGTTCCATAATTTTTTTAAGTACCCCGGTGGTGTTTTATGTCACCCAAAAGGCTCAGGGAACCACCAAGGTGAGGATGAGCATTTGTAAAGAAATAAACATATGGGGGCTGGCAGTGTTGCGTCCAAAGCTAAGCCTCCGCCTGTGGTGCCAGCATCCCATATGGGCACCTTTTAGTGTCCTGGCTGCTCATCCTCCAACCCAGCTCTCTCCAATGCCTGGGAAAGCAGTAGAAGAAGGCCCAAGTCCTTGGGTCCCTGCACCTGTGTGGGAGACCCAGAAGAAGCTCCTGGCTGCTGGCTGTGGATCAGCCCAGTTCCAGCTGTTGCGGTCATTTGGGGAGTGAACGAGCAGATGGAAGACCGTCTCTCTCTGTCTCTCCCTCTCTCTGTCTGTAACTCTAAATCAAATAAATAAATCTTTCAAAAATAAATAAATAAATAAACAAAGCCACAGCGCTTTTCTTAAAGACACACACTGCTTTCCCGGGGAAAGGCATTACTTACAGTTTCAGCAGAGGAAGGCGGCCTCTGTAAGCTCTCACCTCGGACCCAAATGCTCTCGGTCACAAACGCTATGTGTTCTGCCTCCAGTATAAAAGGAGAAACCAGAAACAGGGCCCATTTGTTCAAGTCATCAATGAACTGGGTAGAGAAAGAAACAAAGGAGGACACAGGCACTTAGCTCAGCATCTCCAGAACCCTCCCCAAGCGACCCCAGGAAAGACCGAAGCAAGGTTATCTGAAGCTCTCCCACAGCCCGCATCCACCCAGTGCTTCTGGGTTAACTGCGACCGTGTACACAGCTACAGAAGCCTCAGTGACTCAGGACAGTCTCAACAGCTCTGGATCCGACACAGGTTACCAGCACTCATCTAAAAAGCTTGCAACCAGAAGGGTGGCAGGACTCACTGGGGTCTTGGAATATCTGCATAAATATGATGAGATACCTTGGGAAGGCAACTCAAGGGTAAACGTAAAATCATTTATGTTTCATAGACACCTTACATATCTGCAATTTGAAGGTAATTCTATAAAATATTTTTAGTGTCTCCATGGTTTTATTTTTGCTTTTTATTTTTTTATTTGACAGGTAGAGTTATAGACAGTGAGAGAGAGAGACAGAAAGAAAGGTCTTCCTTCCATTGGTTCACTCCCCAAATAGCCGCTATGACTGGCGCTACGCCGATCCGAAGCCAGGAGCCAGGTGCCTCCTCCTAGTCTCCCATGTGGGTGCAGGGGCCCAAGCACTTGGGCCATCCTCCACTGCCCTCCCAGGCCACAGCAGAAAGCTGGACTGGAAGAGGAGCAACCGGGACTAGAACTGGTGCCCATATGGGATGCTGGCACCACAGGCGGAGGATTAACCAAGTGAGCCACGGCTCTGGCCCCATCTTTTTGCTTTTTAAAATTTGTATTTATTTGAACTCAAATAAGGTCACCAATTACTTGAGCCAGCACCTGCTGCCTCCCAGGGTGTGTATTAGCAGAAAGCTGGACTCAGGAGCACAGCCAAGACGCAAATGCAGGCACTCTGAATTGGGACATAGACATCTTAACCACTAGGCCAAATGCCTATCCCAAGAGTGATGCTAACTTAGGTTTTTTCAAAGCAGATTAGAACCAAGGTGGCTTAGCAGATTAAATACAATTGGCAGGCTGGTGCTGCAGCTCAGTAGGCTAATCCTCCACCTAGCGGCGCCGGCACACCAGGTTCTAGTCCCGGTCGGGGCGCCGGATTCTGTCCCGGTTGCCCCTCTTCCAGGCCAGCTCTCTGTTGTGGCCAGGGAGGGCAGTGGAGGATGGCCCAAGTGCTTGGGCCCTGCACCCCATGGGAGACCGGGATAAGTGCCTGGCTCCTGCCTTTGGATCAGTGCGGTGCGCCGGCTGCAGCGGCCACTGGAGGATGAACCAACGGCAAAGGAAGACCTTTCTCTCTGTCTCTCTCTCATGGTCCACTTTGCCTGTTTAAAAAAAAAAATATATATATATATACACATAACTGGCAATCCCTCCATGAGGGCTCCCTAGCCCTGGATCCACCAACTTCAGATGGAAAACACCCAGAAAAGTACCACATCTGTTCTGAACAAATAAACTTGGTTTTTGTCATTATTCCCTAAATTATACAGTACTCTGTTTAACAGCATTTAAATTTAAATAATCTAGAGATTATTTAAAGTATGTGGGGGGTGTGCATAGATGACACACACACTGTGTATGTATTTTACATAAAGCACTTGAGCATTGAGAATCTTTGTGTCCATGAAGCCTCCTGAACCAGTCTCTGCAGACTGCAAAGGCCAACTCCATCCATTTCTCTGTTCTCCTTCCTGAAATCTTGCTGAAAAGACAGCTACCCACCAAAGAATAGAAAGGTATTTGGGTCAGGCCCCACTGTGTCATCAGCCCAAATCTGCCCTTGCCTATTGAACCGGCACATCTCAAGGCTTAGTAAGTCCCTGTGGAACTAATTAACAGCATGGAAGTTTTACCAACACCGTAGATAAAAACAAAGAAAAATAATGTCCACTTTACTGAAACACAGAATGCATATACTAAACAAGCAAAATGTTTAAAATTTCCAGTTTGTATACAGTTTGATTATACTTGGGGCTGGCACCGTGGCATAGCAGGTAAAGCAGCCACGTGCAGTGCCAGCAACTCATAAGGACACCCGTTTGAGTCCCGGCTGCTCCACTTCTGATCCAGCTCTCTGCTGTGGCCTGAGAAAGCAGTGGAAGATGGCTCAAGTGCTTGAGCCCCAGCATCCATGTGGACGACCCAGAAGAAGCTCCTGGCTCCCAGCTTCAGATCACCCAGCTCTGACCATTGCGGCCATTTGGAGTGAACCAGCGGATGAAGACCTTTCTCCCTTTCTCTCTCTCTCTCTCTCTCTCTCTCTCTCTCTCTCTCTCCTCTGCCTCTCTGTAATTCTGCCTTTCAAATAAATAAATCTTTAAAAAACTAACTGAAATATTATATTTAACAATTTATGATGGGACATTCAATTATAAAAACCAAGACATTTGGTATTCATGTGTATGATTTTAATTGTATAGAATATGACTGTGTCTCCGCCTCATTTTCCAATTAACAAAATTAACACAAAAAGTGGGAGAACTGGACTGAATTCCCAGCTCCCTGCTTCAGCCCAGCCTAGCCCAAGACATTATGGGCATTTAGAGAGTGAACCAGCAGCCGGAAGCTCTCTCACTACCTCTCAAATAAAAACAATTAATATTAAGCATGAATTTGGTTCTGTATTCAGCCCTTGTAGACTGACAATAAGGTATCCACAGAACCAAATCATCAGCCCAACAATATTTTAAATCTTAAAAAACATCAGTTAATCACAAATAAATTGTCAAACTTTCCAACTGTAGGCCTTAAACATCTGAACTAGGTTCTGGCACAGTGGGTTAAACCACTGTCTGCAATGTTGGCATCTCACACGAGCACCGGTTCAAGTCCCAGCTGCCCCATTTCTGATCCAGCTCCCTGCTAAGGCGCCTGGGAAAGCAGAAGATGGTCCAAGCGTTTGGGCCCCCGCACCCTGTGAGAGACCCAAATGGAGTTCTAGGCTCCCGGCTCCTCAGCCTGGCCCAGCCCTGCTGTTGCAGCTATTCGAAAAGTGAAGCCGGTGATGGAAGATCTCTGCCTCTCCCTCTCTGTAACTCTGTCTTTCAAATAATACAAAATAAATCTTAAAAAAAAAAAAAAAACCTAAACCCAACAGCCATTAAACATGCCTTCATTCACTGAAATTGTGTGCAACTATCTCAGGTCAAGCCACAAGGCTAAACAGAACAAGTACCTAGAGAGAAAGATTCAAACTAGAAATAGGAACTATGATCTGAAGTCGATAAGGACGGAGCTGGGTAGTCCCATCTAGTCTGCAGAACTGGGGAACTCCCCCTGCACAGCCAGATCTGAGCAAAGCTTCAGCCTGAGGCAGAGGGAGAGAGCAGGGAGTTACATAATCCCATGGGGCTGGGAAGGGACGCAAGGGCCAAAAATTAGTCTAGTTAACAGAAAAATCAGTAAAATTACAAAAATGTTCAAAAGTGAAACTGGAGGTGTCAAGATGCCCACATCCAGGGGCCGGCATTGTGTGGTGGGTAAACTGCCAGCACGCAATGTCAGCATCCCATATGGGCTCCAGTTTCTGTCCCAGCTGCTCCACTTCCCATCCGGCTCCCTGCTAATGTGCCTGGGAGAGCAGTGGAAGATGGCCCGAACGCGTGGGCCCCTGCACACGTGTGGGAGGCCCAGAGGAGCTTCTGGCTCCTGGCTTGGGCCTCGCCCAGTCTTGGCTGTTGAGGTCATTTGGGAAGTGAACCAGCAGACTGAAGGTCTGTTTCTCGCTCTCCCTTTGTAACTTTACATTAAAAAAAAAAAAAAAAAAAAAAAAAAAAAAAAAAAAAAAAAAAAGGATGTCCATGTACCACATCCAAATACCTGGGTTCAATACTCAGTTCCAGGGGTCAGCACCGTGGCGTAGTGGGACACTAGCATCCCATATGGGCATGGGTTCAATTCCCTGCTGATGGCCTAGGGAAAGCAGTGGAAGATGGCCCAAGTGCTTGGGCCCCTGCACCGGCCCGGGAGACTGGGAAGGAGCTCCTGGCTCCAGACTCCAGCTTCCTGCCAATGCAGACCCTGGGTGGCAGTGGTGATGAATCAAGTAATTAGGCTCCTGCCACCCAAGTGGGACACCTGGGTTGAGTTCTCAGCTCCAGCCCCACCAAGTACCAGCCACTGTGGGCATTTCAGGAGTGAACCGATTTTTTCTTTTTTTTTCTCTCCTCCCACCCCCTTCAAATTCTTTAAAACTGTCCAGGACAATACAGATGATCTTCTATGTTCACCATTTCTACTTTGATCTAAACCATGAAAAATAATTTAAATCAATCCATTTTGGAAAGACCACAACAGGAAAACCCACCCCTCGGTTCTTCGTTAAATCGCCTTTCACCATCAGCTTCCTAGAAGCTGGGGGTGGGGGCGCCAGCTCTGTCTACGCAGTCCTAGGTCTGCAGGGAACCCAGAACGCAGCGTCACAGCCCGTTAGGGGCAGCTTCTACCTGCCGGGCAGAAGGCTGCACCCCGCACCTAAGACTTCATTCCCACATGCGCATGGAAATCTGCCTCCAACGCTGCACACGCGCGAGCAATCGCCAGGGACGCCCCGGGAAACGTGCACAGAACCGCGCCGCGAATGCGAGCCCCGGGCGGGCGCAGAGACAGCTGACCGGGACGAACCATTGTTGCCGCCCAGCGCGAGGCCAGCCCCGGCCGAGCGACCGAGGGTCAGCGAACCGCGGAGGCCGGCCCGGCCCGCCACGCCGCCGGCAGGCGGGAGGGGGTCGCCGGGTGTGCAGGCCGGGTCGCCTCGGGGACCCCCGAACGCCGGTGCACCCTGCGGGAGACGCGGCCATCGGGCGGGCGCACAGCCCCCCGCGCGGCGCCCCTCAGCCCGGGCCCGGCGCCCGCGGTCGTCCCGGTGGGGGCGGAGCGCGGGACCCCGGCGCCCGCGGTCGTCCCGGTGAGGGCGGAGCGCGGGGCCCCGGCGCCGCTTCCGGCTCGCGGCGGCCCCACGCCGCGCGCCCGCCCCCCACGCCCGCCCGCTCGCGGGTGCGCGCGCGCCGCCCACCTGGCCCTCGCCGACGCAGAAGACGCGGCCGCCGCGGCTGAGGCACACGCGGGCGCCGCTCGGCTGCGCGGCCGCGCCGCAGAAGGTGAAGGAGCAGCGCGAGGCGCGCAGCCGCCGCACCGTGGTGCGCACGAGCGCGGCCGGCCGGCGCCCCCACCGCGCCCACAGGTACAGGTAGCACAGCGTGATGAGCATGGCCGGCGCCGCGGGCGGGGCGCGGCCGGGACGCTCGGCCCACACCGCCGCCGCCAGCCCGCCCCGGGCGCCGGCTCCGCCCCGCCCGCCGGCCGGAAGAGACGCGCCGCCCGCCGGGGCACGGGTGTCTGCGGGCGCGCGGGACGGGGCGTGCAGGGCCGGGGGAGGCGGCGCCGGGGCACGGGTGTCTGCGGGCGCGCGGGACGGGGCGTGCAGGGCCGGGGGAGGCGGCGCCGGGGCACGGGTGTCTGCGGGCGCGCGGGACAGGGCGTGCAGGGCCTGAAGAGACGCGCCGGGGCACGGGTGTCTGCGGGCGCGCGGGACAGGGTTGTGCAGGGCCTGAAGAGACGCGCCGGGGCACGGGTGTCTGCGGGCGCGCGGGACGGGGCGTGCAGGGCCGGGGGAGGCGGCGCCCGCCGGGGCACGGGTGTCTGCGGGCGCGCGGGACGGGGGCGTGCAGGGCCGGGGGAGGCGGCGCCCGCCGGGGCACGGGTGTCTGCGGGCGCGCGGGACGGGGCGTGCAGGGCCGGGGGAGGCGGCGCCCGCCGGGGCACGGGTGTCTGCGGGCGCGCGGGACGGGGCGTGCAGGGCCGGGGAGGCGGCGCCGGGGCACGGGTGTCTGCGGGCGCGCGGGACGGGGGCGTGCAGGGCCGGGGAGGCGGCGCCGGGGCACGGGTGTCTGCGGGCGCGCGGGACGGGGCGTGCAGGGCCGGGGGAGGCGGCGCGGAGGCCGAGGCACGGGTGTCTGCGGGCGCGCGGGACGGGGCGTGCAGGGCCGGGGGAGGGCGCTGTGGGGGTGCAGTGGATGGAGGGAGAGGGGCTGCGGTGGGAGCAGTGTGGAGGCCCGGTGAGCACCGTGGGGATGGAGGCGGGGGCTGCGCGCACTCGGGTTAAGGCCGCAGCCCACGTCGGCCAGCCTGGGGCTCCCTGAGCGCGAACACTGGCTCTGCCCAAGTTCAGCTCTGGAAAACCAGGCGAGGCCTTAACTTGCTAGGCCTTGGTGCCAGAGGATTATGAAGTCCGTAAGTGCGCCCAGTGCAATGATGGCTTAAAGTCAGAGCAGGGAGCCCGAGGGGAAGGCAGCTCGGCCCCACCAAGGCTGCGTTTGGTTTCCTGCTGCAGGACCGGCAGCGACGGGGGGACATCAATTCACAGTGTTCTTGTCCCCAAGGGAGGCGGAATGACCCCCCAGCACTGGCGAGCCTCTCCCGTGGAAACTTGCTTCACTCCAAGGCCGTCTGGCGCCCTCGACAACCTGACAGCGAACGATTTCATTTGGTTGCTTCCGGCCCTGGGTGCGAGTGGGTAGCACACAAGCAAGAACACCGCTTGCACAAGTCTTACCTAATTCAAGCACAGATTTTTAAAGGGCCCTACCAGCTAGCTGTCCGCTTTAAAATAGCAGTAGGGAGGTGGGGGCTGCGGCGCAGCAGGTTAAACCGTTGCCTGCAGAACCGGCATCCTGAATGGGCGCCAGTTCGAGACCCGGCTGCTCCACTTACCCATCCAGCTCCCTGCTAATGCACCTGAGAAAGCAGCAGAGAATGGTCCAAGTGCTTGGGCCCCTGCACCCACGTGGGAGACCTGGATGGAGTCCCTGGCTGCTGGCTTCAGTCCGGCCCAGCCCAGCCCTGGCCGTTGCAGCCATTTGGAGGGTGAACCAGCGGATGGAAGATCTGTCTGTCTCTCTTCCTCTTTCTAACTCTGCCTTTCAAATAAAATCGATAAATCCTTAAAAATAAATAAAGTAGCAGTAGGAACAGGCAGCTTGGCCCAATGGCTGGGACACCCACATCCCATGTCGAGTGCCTGAGTTTGGTTCCTGTCTGGGGTTCCTGACTCCAGCCTGCTGCCGATGCAGTGGCTGGGAAGCGGCAGTTACGGCTCCGTTGGTTGGGTTCCTGGCTCCTGGCTCGGGCCCTCGCCCACCCCAGTCGTTTCAGGCATTTCGGGAGGGAACAGCTCTATTTCTGTCTCTCAGTAAATAAGCTTTAAAAGTAAAATAGCGATACAGAATACTCTCCGAACCTCGGACTTGTGACCAGATGACACCGCAAGTGCTCAGCATTGCACGTAGCCCTGATGGATTGAAAGAGCGAGGGAGAGTCCAAAAAGAAATACCTGAGCCGGAAAACACAGGGAGCAGAAGCAAGACAGGGAGTGGGCGCACAGCTGAAGGCCCAGCCTGCACATTGCAGCGGCACGGTGGCGGCTGAGAGGTGGGTTCCCGCAGGGTGACAAGACCCAACACTGTGCCTGGAGGAAGAACCCGGCCCCTCCGTGAGAACACAGGGCTCCAAGTCAGGACCTGGAAAAGGACAAGGCCTCAACAAAGCAAGCTACTCTCCGTGCTCTAGGGACAAACACCACCCTGAGTCGTCTTCGAGTTTGCTGAATTGTGGTCCTTAAGGACCACCGTCCCGACCCCTGTTAGCGTACGGAAGTCAGCTTCTACCTGAAGGTCACCGGCGTCTCTAGTTTCAACACGTTCCTGAAGGTTCCCACAGACACCTAACTCCAGCTGGCCCTGGTTTACCCTCATACTTCCAGATGTCATGGTCTCGGAATATACCATGGAGAAATTTGGGGGCAATCCCCTTGTACTGATTCTGGGTTCTAAAGAATGGGGACCACTTCGCCAGCACCGCGGCTCACTAGGCTAATCCTCCACCTTGTGGCGCCAGCACACCGGGTTCTAGTCCCGGTCGGGGCGCCAGATTCTGTCCCGGTTGCCCCTCTTCCAGGCCAGCTCTCTGCTGTGGCCAGGGAGTACAGTGGAGGATGGCCCAAGTGCTTGGGCCCTGCACCCCATGGGAGACCAGGAGAAGCACCTGGCTCCTGGCTTCAGATCAGTGCGCCGGCCGCGGTGGCCATTGGAGGGTGAACCAACAGCAAAGAAAGACCTTTCTCTCTGTCTCTCTCATTGTCCACTCTGCCTATCAAAAAAGAAAAAAGAAAAGAAAAAAGAATGGGGACCGCTGTGGTTCAATGTGAAGTGAGGAGAGGGTAAGTTTTCCTTCCTGGTGGCAGTCAGGGGCACGAGAGAAGTTAAATGATCACAGAACTAGCTCTGCTTGTGGCCCTTACCTAAAACAGTGAGAAGGGATCAAGGAATACACAAAAAGCAATCATCAAAAGATCCCACAGGTTCCAGGGGACTTTAGAAAGCTCATGGAGGAGCAGGAATAGTGGCACAGTGGGTTAAGCCACCACTTGGGATGCCCACGGCCCATACTGGAGTGCCTGGTTCAAGTCCAGGCTAAGCCACCCTTGCAGTCCAGCTTCCTGGGGAGGCAGTAGTTGGTGGCCCAAGTACTTGGGTTCCTGCCTCCCACACCAGGAACTCGGAGTCTGGCTCTGAGTTGTTGGCATATATTTGAGAAATGAACCAGTGGAGGAAGAATATCTCTCCCTGCCACCCTACTCCATATCCACCCCCCACCCTGGCCCCTGTCACTCTGCCTTTCAAATAAAATAAATGAATTTAAAAAAAAGTGAGGGCTGGCGCTGTGGTGCAACAGGTTAAAGCCCTGGCCTGAAGTGCCGGCATCCCATATGGGCACCGGTTCTAGTCCCAGCTGCTCCTCTTCCGATCCAGCTCTCTCTTGCTATGGCCTGGGATAGCAGTAGACGATGGCCCAAGTCCTTGGGCCCCTGCACCCATGTGGGAGACCCGGAAGAAGCTCCTGGCTTTGGATCGGTGCAGCTCTGGCCGTTGCAGCCATCTGGGCAGTGAACCAGCAGATGGAAGACCTTTCTCTCTGTCTCTACCTCTCTCTGTAACTCTGTCTTTCAAATAAATAAGTCTTTTTTAAAAAAAGTGACATTTTGAGATTTGATTATTACTCTGCCGGTGCCTGCAGGAGGGAATGCCCTGAGAGTGGCCTGGGGACAAGGCAGTGTCCACTGCCCCAAAGGAAAGCATCCACCCCTATTCAACAGACGGCAGCTCCGCCCCCCGGGAACGTTAATCCAGCAACCTTCTGAACCCGGGGAAAGATTCAGAAGTCTCTGTAGTCAAGTGACCAGAGTAGAGGCTGTTTAGCTTGTGAATGAAGAATCCCAGTGCAGTAGAAAGCTGAAGTGTACACAGGGGTTGCGGTACAGCACAGCGGTTAGCTCTCTACTTGGACGCCCACATCAGAGTGCCTGGTTGGGGTCCTGGCTTTCTGCTAATGCACACCCTGGGAGGCAGCAGGGGATGTCCCAAGGACTTGAGTCCCAGGAACACACGTGGAAGAACTGGATGGAGTTCCTGGCTCTTGGTTCATCCTCGCCAGACCTGGCTGTTGTGGGCAGTTAGGGAGTAAACCAGTCTCTGCATTTCAGATACAATGAATAAGTGTGTGTGTATATATATATACACACATCTATCTTTTAAAATCAGTAACTGATAAGCAGTTTATTTTTAAGTACCTAGTCTGTGTTTTACAGATAAAGGAACCCATTGTCCCCCACAGTAATGTTGCCCTGCAAAAATATATTAAGTTCATGAACTTGAAATAATACTCAGAGGTCCCAGGGTCTCAAGAATGACAAGAATGTGCCCTTCAAAAAAATTTAAATATTTCAAAATTTTACTATTTTTAAATAATATGCATTAAAATCGTGAAGCTTTTGTTGGCATATGTTGTAAAGAGCTTTTCTTTGAATATTTGGTTGTCTATTTCATGTGTTTATTAGCCAGAAAATGGAAATGTGAATATCTGCATGTAAAAGTTAATTGAATTAGGGGCCAGTGCTATGACACAGCGAGTTAAGCCACTGTCTTCAGTGGCAGCATCCCATATGGATGCAAGTTCAAGTCCTGGCTGCTCCACTTCAGATCCAGCTCCCTGCTAATCCACTTGGGAAAGCAGTGGAAGATGGCCTAAGTGCTTGGGCCCCTGCACCCACACGTGGGAGACCCAGATGAAGCTCCTGGCTCCTGGCTTTGAATAGCCCCAGCTTCGGCCATTGCAGTCATTTGGGGAGTGAACCACGGATGAAATTTACCCCTCTCTCTAACTCCCTTTCAAATAAAATTTTTTAAAAAGTTAATTGAATTAAACTACTTTAAACCAATAACACTTTTGTTACTGATTTAAACTCAAAAGGGAAATGCATTTGGACTCACAGACACAAGTCACAGGCCGATGCCTCCGTTAGAGATTTGGGCCATGATCAGGCCCCACTTGAAGAAGAGTTGTCATTTTCAGTCCTGCTGATAAGCAGGTGCCCAGGCCCTGGAAAGGCAAGGACCAGACCATTTACTCCTACTCCTGGTGAAAGATTACTTTGAGAATACCAATTTTGAAAAACATTTATTCCAGCTGGCCCCGCGGCTCAGTAGGCTAATCCTCCGCCTTGCGGCGCCGGCACACCAGGTTCTAGTCCCGGTTGGGGTGCCGGATTCTGTCCCGGTTGCCCCTCTTCCAGGCCAGCTCTCTGCTGTGGCCCGGGAGTGCAGTGGAGGATGGCCCAAGTGCTTGGGCCTTTCACCCCATGGGAGACCAGGAGAAGCACCTGGCTCCTGGCTTCGGATCAGCGCGGTGCGCCGGCTGTGGCAGCCATTGGAGGGTGAACCAACGGCAAAGGAAGACCTTTCTCTCTGTCTCTCTCTCTCTCACTGTCCACTCTGCCTGTCAAAAATAAATAAATAAAACATTTATTCCAAGTAGGAAAACTTTATATTAAATGCCCCCTAAAATTTCCATGAAGGATTCCTTACATAACGCAGCTGAGAAATGTACTATTTAACTGTGCTATATTTTATTTTTATATACCTTGGATGTTTTTCTAATTTACTAAAGATTTATTTTGTTTATTTGAAGAGAAACAGAAAAAAAAATCTTCCGTCCACAGGTACAGTCGAACTGGATTGGAGGCAGAGCAGCTGGGACTCAAACAGCTGCTCCAGTATGGAATGCTGATGTCACAGGTGATGGCTTAATCCACTGCACCACAGTATCAGCCCTTATTTTCTAATATTTACTGCACTTAAAGTTTTATTTATCAAAAAGACGCAGTTCTACATCAGAGTTGTCTGTGGGGCAGGCACTGATTGGCACAAGTAAAGCACCAGTGTCACACACTGAATGCCTGAGTTCAGTGCCTGGCTCCAGCTCCCTGCTGCTCATGCAGACCCTGGGATACAGCAGTGGTGGCTGAAATACCTGGGTTCCTGCCACCCACGTGGGACCAGGGTTGTGTTCCCAGCTCCAGCTTTGGCCCAGGCGTTTAGGGAGTGAACCAGCAGGTGGGAGCTGTATGTACATGGTCCCTCTCTCTCTACCACTCAATTTTCTTTAATTTTTTTTTTTTTGACAGGCAGAGTTAGAGACAGAAAGGTCTTCCTTCCGATGGTTCACCCCCCAAATGGCCACCACGGCCAGCACACCGCGATGATCCGAAGCCAGGAGCCAGGTGCTTCCTCCTGGTCTCCTATGCAGGTACAGGGGCCCAAGCACTTGGGCCATCCTCCACTGCTTTCCCAGGCCACAGCAGAGAGCTGGACTGGAAGAGGGGCAACCAGGACAGAACTGGTGCCCCAACCGGGACTAGAACCCGGGGTGCCAGCCCCACAGGCAGAAGATTAGCCTAGTGAGCCGTGGCACCGGCCTCTCCCTTTCAGGTAAATAAATATTTAAAAATATTTTTTAATATTTGTATATTTAAATATATATGTTTGTCAACTCTATAAAATGTATAGAGTCTATCAAATTAAATAATGGGCCGAATCTGTACTTGGCTAGAGGTCACATATATATGGGGCCAATGCCGTGGCATAGTAGTAGGTTAAGCCTCTGCTTGTGGCGCCAGGTTGAAGTCCTAGGTGCTCCTCTTCCAGTCCAACTCCCTGATGATGGCCCAGGTGCTTGGCCCCTGCACCCATGTGGGAGACCAGGAGGAAACTCCTGACACCTGGCTCCTGGCTTCCGATTGGCCCAGCTCCAGTCATTATGGCTATTTGAGGAGTGAACCAGCGATGGAAGCCCTTTCTCTGTCTCTCCCTGTCTCTGTCTGTAACTCTGCCTCTCAAATGGTAAATCTTTAAAAAAAAAAAAAAAAGACATATATATGTATACATGAATCTTATAGCTGTGCTTCAAGTAGAAGTGATCAAGACAGTGATTAAATGAAACTTACATAGAATATAATAGAACTGACTGATTTCAGAATGAGCCATTTTCATGATTTCAGTACTGTGGGGGTGGGCAGAGGAAGGACAAGCTAGACTGGTTGCCAACTTCTCCCACCTTCTAAGAACTTAAAAGGTGAAGGTGCAGCTTTCTCCAGGGTCATCGGACACCAGCTGCTTCCACCATGCCACCTAAGTTCCACCCCAACAAGATCACAGCCATATACCGGAGGTCAGTGCCACGGTGGCCCAGGCCCCCAAAAACAGCCTCCTGGGGTCTGCCGCCAAATAAGGCTGGTGAGGACATCACCAAGACAACCGGTGGCTGGAAGGGTGTGAAGATCACAGTGAAAGTGGCCGTCAGTACAGACCCAGACGGAGCTGTGCCTTCTGGCTCTGCCCTGACCATCACAGCCCTCAGGGAACCACCCAGAGACAGAAACAGAAAAGCAGCTCTGGCCATCCCAGCCAACTGGGGCGTGAACAAGCAGATGGAAGACCTCTCTCTCTCTCTCTGCCTCTCCTCTCTCTGTGTATCTCTGACTTTCAAATAAAGAAATAGATCTTTAAAAAAAAGTATCTAATTAGAATTCCATTATCCAGCAGGAAGACAAAATGTAACATGATAAAATGTAAAAAAAAAAAATCTTGATCTCTGCCTAGTAGCTCTAATGCTTATGTTAATATGTTAATAAGCAAAAAAAATATTTTATTAATCAAAATAGAAAAGGGGGATGGGGCTGGCATTGTGTGCTGTTTCCAATCCAGCTCCCTGCTAATGTGCCTGGGAGAAGCTGGGAAAGCAACAGAAGATGGCCCAAGTCCTTGGACTCCTGCGCCTACACAGGTGACCCAGATGGAGTCCCAGGCTCCTAGCTTCGGCTTGGCTAAGCCCCAGCCATTGTGGCTATTTGGGGAGTGAACCAGCAAATGAAAGATCTCTCTCTCTTCTCTCTAGCTCTCCCTTTCAAATAAATGAAAATCTTTTTAAATGTGTTTTAAGATAAGCTAGTTAAAAACATTCAAAATAGAAAAGGAGATAAAGTATCAAAAGAATGTAAATTAGAGGCAAGCGTTTGGCCTAGCAGTTAAGATGCTGTGTCCCATATTGGAGTACCTGGGTCCCACATTGGGGTACCTGGGTCCCCACATGTACCTGGGTCCCACACTGGAGTACTGGGTCCCCACATTGGGGTACCTGGATCCCCACACTGGAGTACCTGGGTCCCACATTGGGGTACTTGGGTTCCATACTGGAGTACCTGGGTTCCCATACTGGAGTACCTGGGTCCCCACACTGGGGTACCTGGGTCTAATATTAAGTACCTAAGTTCCCACACTGGAGTACCTGAGTCCCCACACTGGAATATCTGGGTCCTACATTGGAGTACCTGGATCCCCACATGTACCTGGGTCCTACACTGGAGTACTGGGTCCCCACACTGGAGTACCTGGGTCCCACATTGGGGTACCTGGGTCCCCACACTGGAGTACCTGGGTCCCCACACTGGGGTACTTGGGTTCCATATTGGAGTACCTGGGTCCCCACATTGGAGTACCTGGGTCCCACATTGGGGTACCTGGGTCCCACATTGGGGTACCTGGGTCCCACATTGGGGTACCTGGGTTCCCACACCAGAGTACCTGGGTCCCCACACCGGAGTACCTGGGTCCCCACACTGGAGTACCTGGGTCCCACACTGGAGTACTGGGTCCCACACTGGAGTACCTGGATCCCCACATTGGAGTACCTGGGTCCCACACTGGAGTACCTGGGTCCCCACACTGGGGTACTTGGGTTCCATATTGGAGTACCTGGGTCCCCACATTGGAGTACCTGGGTCCCACATTGGGGTACCTGGGTCCCACATTGGGGTACCTGGGTCGCACATTGGGGTACCTGGGTTCCCACACCGGAGTACCTGGGTCCCCACACCGGAGTACCTGGGTCCCCACACTGGAGTACCTGGGTCCCACACTGGAGTACTGGGTCCCACACTGGAGTACCTGGGTCCCACACTGGAGTACTGGGTCCCACACTGGAGTACCTGGGTCCCCACACTGGGGTACCTGGGTCCCCACACTGGAGTATCTGGGTCCCCACACTGGGGTACCTGGGTCCCACATTGGAGTACCTGGGTCCCACACTGGAGTACTGGGTCCCACACTGGAGTACTGGGTCCCCACACTGGGGTATCTGGGTCCCCGTTCCCTCCCAGTGCAGACCTTGGGAGGCAGCCTGTGATGGCTTGGTGGTTGGGTCCCTGACACATAGCAGACCAGGACTGGGTTCCTTTTGTAGGCATTTGGGACTTGAACCAGCAGATGGAGCTCTACCTCTGCCTCTGAAATATTTTTAATAAAAAATGTTTTTTAATTAGAAGTAAAATCAATTTTAAAAGGAATGCTTAAAAAAAAAAGAATTTGGGCCGGCGCCATGGCTCACTAGGCTAATCCTCCGCCTTGCGGCGCCGGCACACCGGGTTCTAGTCCCGGTTGGGGCATAGGATTCTGTCCCGGTTGCCCCTCTTCCAGGCCAGCTCTCTGCTGTGGCCAGGGAGTGCAGTGGAGGATGGCCCAGGTGCTTGGGCCCTGCACCCCATGGGAGACCAGGAAAAGCACCTGGCTCCTGGCTCCTGGCTCCTGCCATCGGATCAGCGCGGTGCGCCGGCCGCAGCGTGCCGGCCGCGGCGGCCATTGGAGGGTGAACCAACAGCAAAAGGAAGAGCTTTCTCTCTGTCTCTCTCTCTCACTGTCCACTCTGCCTGTCAAAAAAAAAAAAAAAAAAAAAAAAGGATTTGGGGGCCGGCGCCGTGGCTCACTTGATTAATCCTCCGCCTGCGGCGCTGGCATCCCATATGGGCACTGGGTTCTAGTCCTGGTTGCTCCTCTTCCAGTCCAGCTCTCTGCTGTGGCCCGGGAGGGCAGTGGAAGATGGCCCAAGTGCTTGGGCTCCTGCACCCACGTGGGAGACCGGGAAGAAGCACCTGGCTCCTGGCTTCTGATCGACGCAGTGCTGGTCATAGCAGCCATTTGGGGGGTGAACCAATGGAAGGAAAACCTTTCTTTCTCTCTCTCTCTCTCTCTCTCTCTCTCTCTCTCTCTCTCTGCCTGTCAAATAAAAAACAATATTTTTTAAAAGATTTAGCAGGTTAGACTACCACTTGGCACACTTGCATCCCAACTCTGCACTTCCCATCCAGCTGCTTGCTAATGTGCCTGGAAGGCAGCAGATGGTGGCCCAAGTACCTGGGTTCCTGCCACCCACATGGGAGACCTGGATGGGTTCCTGATTCCTGGTTTCAGCCTGGCCCAGCACTGGCTGTTGTGACCAACTGAGTGAACCAGCAGATGGGAAACTCTCTCTCTCTCTCTCTCTCTCTCTATATATATATATATATATATATATATTTCTTTCTCTCTCTCTCTCTCTCTCTCTCTTTCCCTCCCCCCTCCGCCCATTCCCCCTCCCCATTCTGTTACTCTGCCTTTCAAATAAATTAACAAATCTGTAAAAAATTTTAAGTTAAAACATCTTAGTTATTGGGAACATTAATTTGAACTCACAACTTTAAGAGAAAAACAACTCTCTTTCCTCGCCCTGTTCACTGAGAGGAGCCCCAGAGCCGCAGAGCCTCGTAGTACTCAGATCCTTTGGCATGTGTGCTCTTTCTCCCATTAAAAGGACTACAGATCTCGGAGAAATGGGCGATTCAAGTGTCATGGCAACACCAGATTAACCAGCACAGCCTATGCCGCAAAATAGGAAAGCTCCAAAAACAGCAGCAGTGGAGAGGGTACAAGAAACCACACAGAAGTGTCCCCACTAGCCAGTCAGCAGTCTGAGCATCCGGTTGGAACACAGTTGTCCCTCAGTGTCCCCACCACAACCACCAAGTGATACCAAAATCCACTTGTCCCTTACGTCGCAGGTGTAACATTTGTGCACAACCTACCCACTTCTCCCCGTACTTCCAGTCATCTCCAGATTGCTTGTAAAACCTAGTTTGGGACATATTGACAAGAAAAAAGTTATATGTTCAGTACAGATGTTTTCATCCTGAGGCTGGTTGAGTCCTTGGATTTGGAACCCTTGTATGTGGAGGGCCAACATAAGGTCAAGTTCATGAGGAGCCAGGAGTCAAGATGATCCTTAATAAAAGCTTAAGTATTCTAAGGAGAGTAGGATAAATATGTCACCACTGAGTGGTGTTACTTGGTTCTATTTATAGTATCTATGTATTGTGCCGTTGGAGACTGGTAAATTGTAAATGCCTTGAAGGGGTGTTTCTGGGAGCTAGTGTGGTGCAGCAGTTAAGCCACCACTTGCAACACCGGCATTCTACACCAGAGCACCACTTTGAGTCCCGGTTGCTCCACTAATGCACCTGGGAAGGCAGAGGCAGATGGCCCAAGTGCCTGGGTCCCTGCCTCCCACGCAGGAGGCCAGCATGGAGATGCTGGCTCCTGGCTTCAGCCTGGCCCCATCCTGGCTGTTGCGGCTACTTGGGTAGTGAACCAATGGATGGAAGATCTTTCAGTCAGTCCCCTCTCTCTGTCACTCTGCCTTTCATATAAATAAATTAATTAAATAAATCTTTAAAAAATTAAATGAGTATTTATGACCCAAGCAGGCAGATCGGAGGTGCAGAGCACTAGCCTTCCTTCTGCAGTGCCATTCTTGTTTGAAAATCAAATGTGCAGTTTGTTTTCCGCCATAACCCGGAATACCAAACATAACAAATGACTGCAGATGGGAACCCAGATACCACGGCCTGAGAAGACGGCTCCCTCCCAAGTCCCAGCACTTGGGTAGGAGACAGCAGACCAGTGTTTTTCCAAGCACTGAGAAAAGAACGGTCCACTTGGAGCTGTCTGCCTGCCAAAACATTTTGGAGTTGAACAGAGAAAAAGGGGATTTTCAGAAATACAGTGGCTTAAGGGTGTTTACATATGGAGCCTTCCTATAGGGTGCACTTTAGGAGAAAGGAAAGTTAAAAATAAAGTGCAGATGGAGAAGGCCGGCACATGGGAGTCAGGAGTCCAGGAATTGGTTTTACTTTGTTTTTTGAATAGCTCGCTGAATTTATTCCTTTTATTCTTTTAAAGGTGATTTAAAGAGTTCATCTAGGGAAGGCAAAACTACAAGGTTTTCCTAAGATAATATAGAATATTGAGGCCGGCGCCGTGACTCAACAGGCTAATCCTCCACCTAGCGGCGCCGGCACACCAGGTTCTAGTCCCGGTCGGGGTGCCGGATTCTGTCCCGGTTGCCCCTCTTCCAGGCCAGCTCTCTGCTGTGGCCAGGGAGTGCAGTGGAGGATGGCCCAAGTGCTTGGGCCCTGCACCCCATGGGAGACCAGGAGAAGCACCTGGCTCCTGCCTTCGGATCAGTGCAGTGCGCCGGCCGCAGCGTGCCGGCCGCGGCGGCCATGGGAGGGTGAACCAATGACAAAGGAAGACCTTTCTCTCTGTCTCTCTCTCTCACTATCCACTCTGCCTGTCAAAAAAAAAAATTTTTTTTAAAGAATATTGACCCCAAAATAGGAAAACAGTAGTTAATCAAGACACTAGCAACACTAATTATAAAGAAAAATTTTGATACAATAGGAGCAGGCATTTGGCACAGCAGTTAAGATGCCACGTGGGACGTCTGCGTTCCTTACTGGAGTGCCTGGGTTCAAGTCCCAGCTCTGCTTCCAATTCCAGCTTCCTGTTGTGGGAAGCAGACAGTAACGACCCAATACTTTGGTCCCTGCCTCCCACATAGGAAACCCCGACTGAGCACCAGGCTCCGGGCTTGGGATTGACCCAGTTCTGACTGTTGGAACCTTGGAAAGTGAACCAGCAAATGGGATCTCTCTCTCTCTCTCTCTCCCCCCCTCTCCCCCCCCCCTCTCTTTCTCTCTTTCTCTCTCCTTTTCAAGTAAATGTTTACATTTAAAAAAGATTACTACATTGGGGCCGGTGCCATGGCGCAGTAGGTTAATCCTCCGCCTGTGGTGCCGGCATCCCATATGGGCACCGGTTCTAGTCCCTGCTGCTCCTCTTCCAGTCCAGCTCTCTGCTGTGGCCTGGGAAGGCAGTGGAGGATGGCCCAAGTGCTTGGGCCCTGCACCCATGTGGGAGATCGGGAAGAAGCACCTGGCTCCTGGCTTTGGATCGGCGCAGCTCCAGCCGTTGCAGCCATTTAGGGAGTGAACCAACAGAACGAAGACCTTTCTCTCTGTCTTTCCCTCTCACTGTCTGTAACTCTACCTCTCAAATAAGTAAAATCTTTTTTTTTAAAAGTGATAGATTGCTACATTGAAATTAAGAACCTGTGTTTATTAAAAGACACTTCAGGGTCTGGCGCTGTGGCATAGCAGGTAAAGCCACTGCCTGTAGTGCCGGCATCCCATATGAACACCGGTTTGAGTTCTGGCTGCTCCACTTCCAGTATAGCTCTCTGCTGTGGCCTAGGAAAGCAGCAGAAGATGGCCCAAGTCTTTGGGCCCCTGCACCGGCATGGGAGACCTGAAGGAAGCTCCTGGCTCCTGGCTTCAGATCAGCCCAGTTCTGGCCATTGCGGCCTTTCGGGGAGTGAACCAGCAGATGGAAAACCTCTCTCTCTCTCTCTCTCTCTGCCTCTGCCTCTGTCTCTCTGTAACTCTGCCTTTCAAATAAATACATAAATCTTTAAAAAGAAAAAAAAGAAAAACACTTTAAAACAAGACAAGCTCTGGAATGAGATAAGCATCTGTAGCAAATGCCTGGTAAAGATTCGTATCTGGATATAAAGAAACCCAAACCAATAAGAAAAAGCCAGACAACTAAGGAGGCGGCACAGAGACTACACATGAAAAAGCACTTCAGAGAGTGCCCAGAGGGCAGACGTATGAGAAGGCTCCCATCTCCCACGAAAGCCTTAGAGCTGGCACAAGCCCTTCAGCCTGGCCACAACCCCAAGCTCCAACCATTTTCCGTTCTCAGCCCTCGCACCTTTCCCTAGCACCTGGCCTCCCCGGCCGTGGTATTCCGCACACACATGCACACACACGCCAGTCAACAGAAACCACTGGATACTCTGAGGGTGCTTCGTAGCACTGTTCTCAACATGACAGCCATGCAGAGCCACTGGACATGGACCCTGAAGCCGGGCAGGGGCTAGAAAGAGCCTCTGCCGCCACAGGGCTGGGGCACACAAAGGAAGTGGAGCTACCTTGGCCCAGGAACCAGGGTCACCTGGTGGAAGCTGGAACCCACTGCTCTGTCCTAAGGGAGGCCAGCAGAGGGAGGAGGAGGAAAGACGCCCAGCCCTTCTGTTCTGGGTTCTAATGTCCCCTTGGCAGAGCCTCACTGAAGGCCGAAAATGGCACAGGTTCCTCCCTGAGGGTCAGAGGAGAGGGGGCAGCATCAGGAGGGGTGCGGGACCACAGAACAAGCCCTGCCCTCTGGAACTCTTCCCTGCGGTTGTTCCAGGATTCAGGGTCCTGTTTGTGTCCCTGTTTGCCTGAATGGCACCCCCCAGCCATGGATTCATGTGGAAGCCCTGACCCCCAGCTGTGCCTATGCATGTGGTCCTTAAAGAGTGACTAAGGAGGCCAGCGCCGCGGCTCACTAGGCTAATCCTCCGCCTTGCGGCACCGGCACACTGGGTTCTAGTCCCGGTCAGGGCGCCGGATTCTGTCCCGGTTGCCCCTCTTCCAGGCCAGCTCTCTGCTGTGGCCTGGGAGTGCAGTGGAGGATGCCCAAGTGCTTGGGCCCTGCACCCCATGGGAGACCAGGATAAGTACCTGGCTCCTGGCTTCGGATCAGCGCGGTGCGCTGGCCAGGGCGGCCATGGGAGGGTGAACCAATGGCAAAAGGAAGACCTTTCTCTGTCTCTCTCACTGTCCACTCTGCCTGTCAAAAAAAAAAAAAAAGTGACTAAGGGGGCCGGTGCTGTGACGCAGGGGGTTAATGCCCTGGCCTGAAGCACCGGCATCCTATATGGGCACCAGTTCAAGATCCGGCTGCTCCTCTTCCGATCCAGCTCTCTGCTATGGCCTGGCCTCTCTCTCTCTCTCTCTCTCTCTCTCTCTCTCTCTCTCTCTGCCTCTCCTTCTCTCTGTGTGTAACCCTGACTTTCAAATAAATAAATAAATAAATCTTTAAAAAAAAATTGCAGGTGGCTCTAACAAAAGAGCAGTGGGGGCCAGCACCGCGGCTCACTAGGCTAATCCTCTGCCTTCGGCGCCGGCACCCCGGGTTCTAGTCCTGGTCAGGGCGTCAGATTCTGTCCCGGTTGCCCCTCTTCCAGGCCAGTTCTCTGCTGTCGCCCGGGAGTGCAGTGGAAGATGGCCCAAGTCCTTGGGCCCTGCATCCCATGGGAGACCAGGAGAAGCACCTGGCTCCTGCCATCGGATCAGCACGGTGCACTGGCCACAGCGGCCATTGGAGGGTGAACCAACGGCAAAAGGAAGACCTTTCTCTCTGTCTCTCTCTCACTGTCCACTCTGCCTGTTAAAAAAAAAAAAAAAAAGAGGAGAGAGAGAGAACAGTGGGAAGAAGCGGGTCAGTGCCCGCGGGGCTGGTGTGCCACCCTGCATATAAAACAGTTAGGACTATTTAGAGCGAAGACTGGATTTCTGAAGAAGCCAAGCAATGACAGGCAGGCGACCTGGAGCTCTTGCCTTGTTCAGCCCGCTTTCTGCAAGATTCCAGCCCCAAAAAGGAGGGCATGCAGCCCAGATCCAGCATCGTGAAGAAGAAGGCAAATCCACAAGCCCGGGCCCAACAAACCAGCCATGTCTATAAATAACTCCCCTTGGAGAAATAAACAGCCAGATCAAAGGCAAGAAACCCGAGCCAGGGAACCAGGCCAGTTCCTAGGATCCCACGTGTCCCCCGCCGTGGGAGCCACCGCCCGGGCCGGCACCCAGCGACCCCAAAACGGTCCACGCCTTGCCTACCTGCAGGCCTGGCTCACCGTGCGCCCCTGGCCCCGCTCCCGCATGGTCCAGGGGGCCGGCGGCCGCCGCGGAGACGCCCCCAGGGAGGCGTAGGCGTCGTCGCTGCAAACAGTGAGCAGGTGGCGGCCGGCCGGCCGAGGTGTGCGAGCTCAGAGCCCCAGCACCCCGGCGGGCCAGCCCTAGACGCAGCCCCGAATGCTGGCCACGCCCCAGCCCGCTCCGGGCGGAGCTCAGGTCACACTGCCCAGCGCCCTGCCCGCTGCCCTCCTCGGGCCGGCTGCCCAGAGGCCGGCACAGGAGCCCTCCGTGTCCACTCCCTGGCCTGAGAACCCCACGGGGCGTCTGGCCTGACCCCTCGGCCGTGTGGGGTGGGGGTGGAAGGCTGGCCCCAGTCCCAGCACCCGCCCACCCGGTAGGGCATCCCCTGCACACGTGTCTGCCTTCCCCCTGACACTGGAAAGCTCCAGGGACAGGACCTGGCTCTGTGCATTCCTGGCCCAGAGTGGCCGGCAGGCGGCTTCTGACAGCAAAGGAAAGAAACCGAACTCCCGCTGCCCTGGCTGGGAGCTGAAGCTGCTGAGCGGGTTCCTGTTCCCCAGGGCAGTCCTCCCTGGCTAGAGCCAGTATCCAAAATCCGGATATATTACTTCTTGTTCTTCCTATGCCACGGGCAAAACCAGACTTCTGTGTCTACCCTAAGGATGGAATCTGCTATTAATATTATTGTCATGCCCCATCCAGAGGCACGGAAGGTGAGGGGCTCCCATCTGCACACGAGGCCCAGCCAGGAGCTGAGAACTCAGTCCAGATCTCCTGTGTGGGTAGCAGAGGCCCAAGGACTCCAGCCATCACCATGGCTTCCTAGGGTCTACACCGGCAGGAAGTGGAGTAGGAGCCAAGGCCAGGACTTGAACCCAGGCACTGCCATGAGGGACACAAGTATCCTACCTCTAGGCCAAACACCTGCCCCGGAGAGACCTGAATTCTGGTCCCTGACCCCGAAACCTCCCTTTTCCTTACAACTTCCAGCCAGGACCTGCGGCCTCCCCTGCTCTGTTTTGTGGGACCAGAAGTTCTTTGTTCTGTGCTGAGACAGACTGACACGTGGTGGTGATTGGAATGTGCTATGCGTGTAGGAAGGGAGCCTGTCTGACCTCCAGAGAAACGCCTCTCAGTGGTCTGCACAATACCCTCCCTTCAGGCCAGCAGGTAAAGCCACCGCCTGCAGGGCCGGCATCCCATGTAGACACCAGTTCAAGTCCCAGCCACTCCATTTCCCATCCAGCTCCCTGCAAATGTGCCTGGGAAAGCAACAGAGAATGACCCACGTGCCTGAGCCCCTGCCAGCTATATGGGAGACCCGGATGAAGCTCCTGGCTCCTGGCTTTAGATTGGCCCAACTCCAGCTGTTACAGCCATTTAGGGAGTGAACCAATGGATGGAAGATCTCCTCTCTCTCTCTTTTTCTCTCTCTCTGCCTCTCCCTCTCTGTAATTCTGCCTTTGAAGTAAATAAAATAAAATAAATCTCCTTTTAAAAAAATAAAGAACCTCCCTTCAAGGAAAATCTCAGTGAGACCTCCTGTCACTGCTCGGTAAATCTGGGAGCTGAAATTCAGGCGGTGATCTGAATGAACGTCCTCAAAACCTGCTTTTTATTTTAAAAATTTTTATTTATTTATGTATTTATTTGAAAGGCAGAGTTACAGAGACAGAAGGAGAGACAGAGTGGTCTACCCAGCTGCTCCACTTCCAATCCAGCTCCCTGCTAATGGCCTGGGAATATGCTTGGATCCCTGGGAGACCCAGAAGAACTCTCCTAGCTTCAGCCTGGCCCAGCGCTGGCCATTGCGGCCATCTAGGGAGTGAACCAGCAGATGGAAAGTCTTTTTCCCTCTCTCTCTCTCTCTCTGTAACTCTTTCAAAATAAATAAATAGGCCGGCGCCGCGGCTCACTAGGCTAATCCTCCGCCTAGCGGCGCCGGCACACCGGGTTCTAGTCCCGGTTGGGGCACCGGATTCTGTCCCGGTTGCCCCTCTTCCAGGCCAGCTCTCTGCTGTGGCCAGGGAGTGCAGTGGAGGATGGCCCAGGTGCTTGGGCCCTGCACCCCATGGGAGACCAGGAAAAGCACCTGGCTCCTGGCTCCTGGCTCCTGCCATCGGATCAGCGCGGTGCGCCGGCCGCAGCGTGCCGGCCGCGGCGGCCATTGGAGGGTGAACCAACGGCAAAGGAAGACCTTTCTCTCTGTCTCTCTCTCTCACTGTCCACTCTGCCTGTCAAAAAAAATAAATAAATAAATAAATAAATAAATAAATCTTTTTTTTTTTTTTGACAGGCAGAGTGGACAGTGAGAGAGAGAGAGACAGAGAGAAAGTCTTCCTTTTGCCGTTGGTTCACCCTCCAATGGCCGCCGCGGCCAGCGCGCTGCGGCTGGCGCACCGCGCTGATCCGATGGCAGGAGCCAGGAGCCAGGTGCTTTTCCTGGTCTCCCATGGGGTGCAGGGCCCAAGCACCTGGGCCATCCTCCACTGCACTCCCGGGCCACAGCAGAGAGCTGGCCTGGAAGAGGGGCAACCGGGACAGAATCTGGCGCCCCGACCGGGACTAGAACCCGGTGTGCCAGCGCCGGTAGGCGGAGGATTAGCCTAGTGAGCCGCGGCGCCGGCCATAAATAAATAAATTCTTTTATACATAAATAAATCTTTTATACATATATATGTGTATATATGTAATGGATCTTGGATACAAATTAACATCCTTAAGCAGTGCACTTTTTCACTGCTCTAATAATCAGATTCCACAGGTGTACTTCGAGCTGTGTGCTCTTCCCGCTCAGTGTCGCTGAGAACCACACAGACTTGTGCGTGGCTGCACCTGACTCTCGTTCTTTGCTGGGTAGCATTCTGTGTAGGACCATCCCACGCTTCGTGGCGCCGTCTCCTGCTGATGGATGTGGGGCTATTTTCTGTTTCCTCTGATACACGGTGCTGCTCTGAACATCCACATTCGAGTCTTAGAGGCCCTGGCAAATGTTCCTCTCTGATTGTGGGGCCTAGACAAGAAACCACTACCAGCAATGGGCCAGGCCAATGTCCAGTCTCTAAAAGATAACGTTCAATTATTTTCCAAACACCAATGTAAACCCCGTTACCAGTGATTTCGTTTGTTCCCAGTCAATACTTTTTTTAGGTCAAATACTTTCTCTTTTAGAGCTCACACTGATGCCGGTTGTCACTCCTACCTCAGAGAATTACATGGTACATGGTCCTCAAACACAGCACTTCACACTGGGGTTCCTGAGCAGGTGTGAGCCAGCTGACCACAGATCCCGCGTTGTCCAAAGTCTAAACTGAGGCCGTGGTGGCTTGCACCAGACCCATGGGTCATCGGACAGTGGCAGTGTGTTAATAACCTAAAAATTCGGATGGCAGTTCCGCTCAGTGTGCCAGGGTGGGGGAGGGGTGATCTTCCCAGCTCCTGGGAGGCCCCTGTGCTGCTGGCCCCCACCTCCTGTCCCTCCCACGCCCCATACAACCTTCTAGGCCCACCAGCCACTCTTTTTTTTTTTTTTTTTTTTTGACAGGCAGAGTGGACAGTGAGAGAGAGAGACAGAGAGAAAGGTCTTCCTTTTCCGTTGGTTCACCCTCCAATGGCCGCCGCGGCCGGCACGCTGCAGCCGGCGCACCGCGCTGATCCGATGGCAGGAGCCAGGAGCCAGGTGCTTTTCCTGGTCTCCCATGGGGTGCAGGGCCCAAGCACCTGGGCCATCCTCCACTGCACTCCCTGGCCACAGCAGAGGGACCAGCCACTCTTTGATTTGGGATTCATAGTTTTGGTCCTGAGCATTTACCCTAACTGCGGTAACAAAAGAACAAAGACATTGTATTCAATAGGATGTCAACAGCAGCCTTGTTGGAGCGAGTTTGCTACTGGGAAGTTTTAAATGTTTTCCAACAGGGAACACTTTAAGCCAACTGTGGTGCAGCAGCTCGGTGGTGCGATGTGCATTTAACAGGGACTTTTCTTTCCAGAACCATCAGAGACGAGGGTGCAGAGATGGTGATCTGTCACCAGTCAGGACATCAGGGCACGTTTCCTAAGAGCAAGAACATTTTTCTTAGGCAACCACATGGCATTGATCAAGTTCAGAACATTCAACATTGACCCAGTACTGATACTGACTGTCCCAACATATTTTCTAGCAACATTATTTTCCTCAGTGCGAGGAAAGACATACCATTTAGTTGTCTTGTCTCTTTGTCCCTCCTTTTTTCTGTCTTCCTTTCTTATTCTCCTTGGTCTTTCATGAACTTGACTTTTTTTTATAAGTCACACCCATTATTTTTTTTTTCTTTTAGATTTATTTTATTTATTTGAAAGTCGGGGTGGGGAGGTCCTCCATCTGCTGATTCGCTGGCCCCTAATTTTAAAAAAGTCTTTAAAAAAGGAAACTCTTTGTCATTTTATTCACTTGTTTATGTACAAAAGGTGTGTAGTCAAAGCACTATGTCCACAGGTATTTGAGTCTACAGTTCTGTGGTTTCATTCATTTGTTTCACTTCTGTTTGTATTCAATTGGAGGTTTCCTCTTCTCCATTTTTGTTGATTACTTTCTTTTTTTTTTTTTTTGACAGGCAGAGTTAGACAGTGAGAGAGAGAGAGAGAGAGAGAAAGGTCTTCCTTCCGTTGGTTCACCCCACAATAGGCCGCTACGGCCCGCGCGCTGCGCCAATCCAAAGCCAGGAGCCAGGTGCTTCTTCCTGGTCTCCCATGGGGTGCAGGGCCCAAGCACTTAGGCCATCCTCCACTGCACTCCCGGGCCACAGCAGAGAGCTGGCCTGGAAGAGGGGCAACCAGGACAGAATCCGCGCCCTGACCGGGACTAGAACCTGGGGTGCCGGCGCCGTAGGCGGAGGATTAGCCTAGTGAGCATTAGACAGTACTCCTGTACTTGGCCCTCTCCCCCCACTTATCTGCACATTCTAGAACTCACTCTCCTACACTTATCTGCACATTCTAGAACTCACTCCCCCACTTATCTGCACATTCTAGAACTCACTCCCCCACTTATCTGCACATTCTAGAACTCACTCCCCCACTTGTCTGCACATTCTAGAACTCACTCCCCCACTCATCTGCACATTCTAGAACTCACTCCCTCACTTATCTGCATGTTCTAGAACTCACTCCCCCACACTCATCTGCATATTCTAGAAGTCACTCCACCCAGTTCAGGGAGATCTTCCTTCATACTTGCTGATGTACTGCAGTTTGTTTTTTTTTTTTTTTTTTAAACCAGCTGCCTGTATCCAGGCACTGAGATAGTTTCCAAAATGTTGCCTTTGGAAACAGCGCTACAGTGAGCAACCATGTACTTATAGATACCTTCAGGCTGGTTGGTGTAGGCGCTTCTTCCTGGAAGATTCCTAGCTGGGGAACTGCAGGGTGGGAGGTAAATGGCTGCCACACGCCCCTCTGCAGTTGATCCTTCTTGTTGCACCCCCACGGGCAGGAGAGGAACACGCCTGGGTCCCCACAGCCTGTCCGGCCTCCTTTGCCTTTCTGCAGAGTACTAAGAAGCCATTTCTCAGAGCACCGTGTACCATCCTCTTTGTAACAGAATCCAGACCTCTTTTCATGTTAGGGCCACTTCTGCACAGCTTTTCCATGTGTGTCTTTGCTCTATTTTTACCTACATCTCACACCCTGGCTCCAGTTTTCTGCTGATGCAGACCCTGGGAGCCAGCGGCCACGAAGGCTGGAGCTGCTGGGCCCCGCCACCATGCATGAGACCTGGACTGAGCTCCTGGTTCCTGGGCCGGCTTTGGAGAATTAACCGGGGGACAGGGGCGCACACTCCCTCTCTTGGGGCCGGCGCTGTGATGTAGCCCATAAAGCCTCAGCCTGCTCCACTTCTAAGCAGCTCCCTGCTGATGCACCTGTAAAAACAGCCGAAGATGGCCCAAGTCCTTGGGTCCACGCGCCCGTGTTCTCCCAGCCGTGGAGGCCATTTGGGGAGTGAACCAGCAGATGGAAGATCTCTCGCTTTCTCTGTAACTTCTTTCAAATAAATAAATCTCTAAAATTTTTTAAATTAAAAAATCTCTTGCAAAGGGGATTTTTGGTCTTCAGTCCCCTCATGCTTGAAGAGTGACCTGTGGCCCAGGTGTAATTCTTTTCTCTCATTTGTCGCCTTTTACTTTATTTAGGGTACCGAGGTTTGGGGGCAGGGAAGGGGACCAGGCAACGGCTTTCATTCTTTAATGGGGTCACACATGTCCTTTTTTATTTTTTTTTTCTTTTTCCTGCAACCTGGGCTCTGGGTCCCCAGCGAGCCCCTTCCCGGATTCTACTGGGCGCGCACCTGCGTCCCGCCGCAGGTTCCTGACTCCTCACTGCGCTCCTCCGCGCCCACCGAGGGCGGCTGCGGCCGCGCCTGCGCACTGACTGGCCGGCAGGGCCGCGGGGCGCCTGAGGGGAGGGCCGCGAGCAGCGGCGACGCTGCCCCGGGGCCGCAGCCCTGCCGGAGCCCCAGCCCGCCTCTCGCCGGTGCAGCCGGGGTCCGGGGTCCCTGCTGTGCCGGGCGGCCGGGCTGAGGGGCGGCCGGGCTGAGATCACAGCTCTTCTCCCGGCCGGCGGACTGAGGTCTCGCAGGAGGCCGGTTGATGTTCGCCGCTGCTGCCTGCGCCGTCCGCGCCCCGCCTGGGGCGCACCTTCGTCCGACAGGTGCGGCTCCTCCCAAAGTCCCCGGAGGTCCCGCCCCGCAGCCCATGCACCGCTTCCCCCTCCCTGGCCAATGGCCTCGGATCGAGTGCGCCCCCCAACCGGCGTGTCTCACTCTGCCTCTCAGGTTAACTAATTAATTTATTTAAATGTACCGTAAAACAAAAGGACGTCTTAATGAGGTATGCACTAATAATACAAGAATAAAGTTGCCGTGGCGCAGTGGGTTAATCCTCCGCCTGCAGTGCTGGCATCCCATATGGACGAGGGTTCTAGTCCCGGCTGCTCCTCTTCCAGTCCCACTCTCTGCTGTGGCCTGGGAAAACAGTAGAAGATGGCCCAAGTCCTTGGGCCTCTGCACCCACGTGGGAGACCCCATGGAGTTTCAGGTTCCTGACTTAGGCCTGACCCAAACCTGGTCTTGCAGCTGTTCTGCATGGAAGATCCATCTCTGTGTCTCTTTCAAACAAATAAATAAATCTTTACTTTAAAACGATTGGGAGGGAGGGAGAAAGGACTGGGGCGGGATGGCTTTGAGGTAAGTGCTCATCTCTCTAGGAAGCTGCAGTTCCTGCCCCTCTGCTGGGGGGGGGGGGGGCGGGCTGAGAGAGCAGAAAAGCTGGTACTGAGTGCCCTGCAGCCGGGGACCTCTGTGGGTGTGGGACAGGGCCTGGCTGCCTGCTGGGCGGCTGGGCTAGGGGACAGCGGGCCGCTGCAGGAGACGGGCAGCTGGCACGGGATCATCAGGGTCGCTACATAAAAAGGCAGGGAAAGCAGCTGGCTTGCACGAGCTCCTGCCCAAGGCCCCCCAGACCAAACCAAAATAGAGTCCCCGGTGCTAAAGACACTCTTCAGCCCTTCCAGATCCGCAGGGTCTCGGGCTGCGGGCCTGCAGGAAGGGGGTGTGGCCGAAGGCTTCCTCTCCCTGCTGACCTCCTGGGCGGGGCCACTGACTTCCCCCAGAGGGAGAGGGAGTGGGGGAAGGGTGGGCCCAGGGAGTGCACAGACCCCTGGCAGAGAGGCCCAGGCCTGCAGGGAACCCGGCTGGTGGCGAAGGGCTCAGGACCCCCTCTGGGTGTGTGGCCCTGCCGCTGTGGTCACATCTCCTGCAGCGATGCCTATATGCCTGAGGGAGTCTGTTGGGCTTTGTTCCTAATAATGCCAGGTTAGAAAGCACATATGTATCCATCACGTAGGGACAGGTGAATAAATGGGGTTTTAAAAAAGATTTATTTTTATTTGAAAGGCACAGTTACAGAGACAGGGGAGAGAGAGAGAGAGGGAGAGGGGGAGAGAGGGAGAGAGAGAGAGAGGGAGAGAGGGAGAGAGGGAGAGATGGATCTTCCGTCTGCTGGTTCACCCTCCAGATGGCCACAACATCTGAAGCCGGGCCAGGCTGACGCCAGGAGCTTCCTCCAGGTCCCCCACGTGAGTGCAGGGCCCAAGCACTTGGGGCCATCCTCCGATGCCTTCTCGGTGCCTCAGCAGGGAGCTGGATGGAAAGTGGAGCAGCTGGGACTGGAACCAGCACCCTTAGGGGACGCCAGTGGTGTAGGCAGTGGCTTAACCCACTGCACCACCACACTGGTCCCTCGAATAAATGTCAGCACTCCTCAGGGGAACACTGTGCAGCTCTTTAAGGAGGTAGGTGAGGCAAGACAGACAAAGGATAAGGAAGCTCTTTGTATATCAATAAAGACACAGAAATATCTGGAATAGAGTAAGCTCCCTTGTGTGTAAAAAGCAGGCTGGCTGATTAGAAAACACACTTGTATTTGCATCAAGGGTCCTAAAGCAACAGAGAGGGGTCTGCAGGCGCTGGGGGATGATGAGGAAGGAGAGGATAGGCCCTTGAACTGCTGTGTCATTTTTGAGCCGAGAGTGAGGACACTCAGCAGCATGTTGTCTGTGTTCGGGAGAAAGGCCAGGCAGGCGCGCTGAGGGGCCGGGCGTGCCTTGGGCAATTGGCAGCTGCTTTGAGTGAGCATGTGGCATCAGGAAGGATCATCCCAAGGCCACGTGGGGTCAGATGAGAGGGAGCAGAGACCTGAGTGACTCCGAAACCAGGACCACCCACAGCGGTGGAACTGGAGACAGAGGTTTTCGAGAAAGTTCTACAAGAAAATGAGCTTTTTCTATTCCCGCTGCACTTGAGATACAAGGGTCACCATCATGGAAGTGATTCTGCCGCGTGGGGACAGCTCCTGTCCTCATGTTCAGCAGATAAAATATCACGTAGGGGCTAGTGCTATGGCACAGTGGGTAACGCCCTGGACTGAAGCGCCTGCATCCCATATGGGCGCCAGTTCGAGACCCGGCTGCTCTACTTCCTATCCAGCTCTCTGCCATGGCCTGGGAAACAGTGGAAGATGGCCCAAGTCGTTGGGCCCCTGCACACTCATGGGAGACCCGGAAGAAGCTCCTGGCTCCAGGCTTCAGACTGGGCCAACTCTGGCTGTTGTGGCCAACTGGGGAGTGAACCATCAGAAGGAAGGCCTCTCTCTCTCTTTCTCTCTCTCTCTCTCTCTCTGCCTCTCCTCTCTCTGTGTAATTCTGACTTTCAAATAAATAAATAAATCTTAAAAAAAATGTCCACTGTGGATGAGCTGCCCACTTGATGGTATTATGTCACAGCACGCAGAAGAGGGGTCCCCGTCTCTCCCCATCCTGCTTCTTGGAACATGGACTTGGTGGCAAGCTGCCTTGGGTCCTGAGGATGCTGGCAGTGCATGGGGAAGTGGGGGAGTGAGAAAGAAGGGGCATGTGGCTTTCAGCCCCCATTACCTCCTCCAGACTGTAAGAAACAAACCTACCTTATGTAGCTCACTGGCTACTTGGAGTCTCTTAAAAGACAGGCAAGCATACATCCCCACCAGTGTCCAGAGATGGTTCTGAGACCTGGGGATACAACGTGGATTGTAAACTTCTGGTCTACTAAATAAATAATAATAAATAAAAATAAATAATATGTGTCCAATTACAAGGCAGTTGTGTCGATCATATACCAGACAGTATACATAATAAACTGTTGCTGTCTATTCTTTTTGTAATTCTTTTAACTTTTCTTATTTTAAAATGACTTTGAGAAGCAGAGACAGGGACACAGCAGAACACAGAGAGAGATCTTCTACCCGCCAGTTCATTCTCCAAATGTCCACAGATGCCAGGGTGAGATCGGCATCTGGGGACCCCGTCTGGGTCTCCCACATGTGTGGCAGGGACCCAACTATGTAGTTACCGTCTGCTGCCTCCCAGGAAGCACACTAGTAGGAGCAGAGCCAGGACTCAAACCCATGCCCTCCCATATGGGATTCGAGCCTCTCAGGCTATGCCTTGATTGCTGGCCCAGTTGCTCTCTCTTCCACTAGTGTGGAGCTTAAGGTTATATTAGACCATGGGCAAGGTCATCTTCCCATGGAGAACGGGAAGTGGGCTGGACACCCACTCACTTTTATCTCAAAAGTTAGAAAAAATACCTGTATTTTCTAGGAAGCAGAGATTCCTGGAATGTAACTGCTCTTCCTCCTCACCTTCCTCATGCTGCTCCAGCCCCATTAAAATACATACCCATGAGAAACACACTTTTTTTTTTTTCCAATGCCATAAAAAACCCAGGGCAGGCTTTTAGCCTAGTGGTTAAGATGCCTGAATCCCAGGGTGGAGTGCCTGGTTTGATTCCTGGCTCCAGTCCTAACTCCAGCTTCCTGCCAATGCAAACCCTGGGAGGCAGCAGGTGATGGTTCAAGCAGTCGGGTTCCTGCCACCCCTGTGGGAAACTTGAACTGAGTTCTCAGCGCCCCGCTTCTGCCAGGCCTGGCCATGGCCCCTCCATTTTGGGCATTGGGGAGAGAAGCAATAAGTGGAGCTCTCTAATGTCTATGTAGCATCCATCTGTCTACTTACCTACCTGCCTGTTTCTCTATGTAGCATTCATTTACTTACCTACCTGCCTATCTGTTTCTCTGCCCTTAAATGAATCAGTAAGTAAATAAACCCAGAGAAGGAGGGAAAAAGAGAAGCCGTTAATATCTTTTTCCCAAAGATTTATTTATTTATTTGAAAGGCAGAGAGAGAGAGAGAGATCTTCTATCCATTGGTTCATCCCCCAAATGGCTGCAATGGCCAGGACTGGGCCAAGGCTAAGCCATGAGCCAGAAGCTTCGCCAGGGGTCTCCCACATGGGTGTCAGGGACCCAATAACTTGGACCATCTTTGGCTGCTTTCCCATGTGCATTAGTAGGGAACTGGATCAGAAGTGTGGCAGGGGTCGGCGCTGCGCCGCAGCAGGGTAAAGCCCCAACCTGAGGTGCGACATCCCATATGGGTACCGGTTCTAGTCCCAGCTGTCCTTCTTCTGATCCAGCTCTCTGCCATGGCCTGGGAAAGCAGTGGAAAATGGCCAAAGTCCTTGGGCCCTGCACACCCACGTGGGATACCGGAACAAGCTCCTGGTTCCTAACCAGATCATTCAGCTCTGGCCATTATGGCCATTTGGGGAATGAATTAGCAGATGGAAGACCTCTCTACCTCTTTCTCTCTCTCTCTCTCTCTCTACCTCTCTTTGTAATTCTGTCTTTCAAATAAATAAAAATAAATCTTAAAAAATAAAGTGGAACAGCCAGGACTCAAACCAGTACCCATATGGCAATTCATGCAGCGGCTTTACCTGCTCTGCCACAACGCTGGCCTCTTGATTTTCAGTTCATCAGAATAGAACCTGAATGTCAAGGCTCCCTGGACCTCAAACCATTTTCATGAGGGGATGATCTGAATAAGTCACAGGTCTTGCCCCCTTTCCAGTCCCTGGGTAGAAAGCCAGGAGGCGAGGCCAGCGCTGTGGCTCACTTGGTTAATCCTCCAACTGCAGCGCTGGCATCCCACATGGGCACCGGGTTCTAGTCCTGGTTGCTCCTCTTCCAGTCCAGCTCTTTGCTGTGGCCCGGGAGGGGAGTGGAGGATGGCCCAAGTGCTTGGGCCCCTGCACCCCCGTGGGAGACCAGAAAGAGGCACCTGGCTCCTGGCTTTGGATGGGTGCAGTGCCAGCCGTAGCAGGCATTTGGGGGGGTGAACCAACAGAAAGAAGACCTTTCTCTCTGTCTCTCTCTCTCTCACTGTCTATAATTCTACCTGTCGAATAAATAATAAAAAAAGAAAGAAAGAAAGCCAGGAGGCACCCTGAAATTATCCCCAACTTAACTGCGTCTGCAAAGACTCTTTCTCCGAGTAAAGTTACACTCAAGGTTCCGGGGGTTTGTACTTGAACCCTTCTGGGGGCCAGCGGGCAAGCCAGTGTGGGTGGAATGCCATGTTGTATGGGCAGCTCCAACTGAGGTCTTGCTGCTAACTGAGTGCCCCCGGGGTAGAGAAGCGCTGTTTTCCATACACTCTCCTGCTGGGTGTTAGCTGGAAGTGCACACTCCACCTGACCTCGCCAGAGACCATCCTCATTGTCCTGTGAAGCTAACTACAGTCACGTCTACACACTCTTCAATACCTACTGTGTCAGGAGTTGCTGTAGGCACCAGGATATAGCAGGGAATGAAGCAGACAAACTCTGTCTCAGCGGCTGTCTTACTGGAAGAGAAAGACAATATACAAGACGAGTATGTGAAATGTGGGGCCGGCACTGTGATACGGCAGGTAAAGCTGCTGCCTGGATGCCAGCATCCTACATGGGCGCTGATTCATATCCCGGCTGTTCCACTTTTTTTTTTTTTGGACAGGCAGAGTGGACAGTGAGAGAGAGAGACAGAGAGAAAGGTCTTCCTTTGGCCGGCGCACCGCACTGATCCGATGGCAGGAGCCAAGTGCTTCTCCTGGTCTCCCATGGGGTGCAGGGCCCAAGCACTTGGGCCATCCTCCACTGCACTCCCTGGCCACAGCAGAGAGCTGGCCTGGAAGAGGGGCAACCGGGACAGAATCCGCGCCCTGACCGGGACTAGAACCCGGTGTGCCGGCGCTGCAAGGTGGAAGATTAGCCTAGAGAGCCGTGGCACCGGCCCTGTTCCACTTCTAATCCAGCTCCCTGCTAATGGCCTGGGAAAGCAGCAGAAGATGGCCCAAGTCCTTGGGGCCCTGCACCCATGTGGGAGATCCGGAAGAAGTCCTGGCTCCTGGCTTCTGATTGGCACAGCCCCAGCTGTTGTGGCCTTTTGTGGGGTGAACCAGATGATGAAAGGCCTCTCTCTCTGCCTCTCTGTAAGTCTGCATTTCAAATAAATAAGTAAATAAATCTTAAAAAAAAAAAAAGGAAGCCAGGTTGGGGGAACATGTAGTCTTTATAAAACCAAAGAGGGGCTGGCGCTGTGGTGCAGTGGGTTAGAGCCCTGGCCTGGGGCGCCGGTGTCCCGTGTGGGCGCCAGTTCTGGTCCTGGCTGCTCCTCTTCCCATCCAGCTTTTTGCTGTGGCCTGGGAAAGCAGTAGAAGATGGCCCTGGTCCTTGGGCCCCTGCACCTGCATGGGAGACCTGGAAGAAGCTCCTGGCTCCTGGCTTCGGATCGGTGCAGCTCCGGCCATTGCAGCCAACTGAGGAGTGAACTGGCAGATGAGGACCTCTCTCTCTGTCTACCTCTCTCTCTGGCTCTTTCAAATAAATAAATAAATAAATCTTTAAAAAATAAAAATTAAATTAAATTAAAAAACAAATAGGATGGAGAGAAACGAGCAGAAAAGGATGGGGCACATGGAGGTGTTGTCCGTGTGTGTGGACAGAGGTGCTTTTCTGCAGTGTCCAGGCATCATCTGGGGGCAGCTGCTTGAGGACCTGAAGGAGGGGAGGGGACAAGCCCGGCAGATGTCTGCAGCCACCTGGGGCGAGTGTGCCAAGGCTGCTCCTGGTCCAGGGGCTCCAGGGGCAGTGATGGGAGGGAGAACGGTAGGCGGTGGTGGAGAAAGCAGGGCGGGTGTGGCAGCCCCTGCTGTGGCAGTGCCTTGAACCCCTGCAGTCTCTGGAGATTCCGCTCTAGACATCAGTCAGCCTGTGGTTGAACCTGCAGGTCTGCAGCGCCGGTGGCTAAGCTTGGTTATCATGTTTCCCTTCACACATGGAATACAAAGCAAATCCAGGCCTTAAAATAAGAATTCAAAAACAAATCCATTTCATACACAATTCGGGTTCTCTATCTAAGAGAATTGAAAGCCGATGCAAATGCATTTGCTCTTAGCAGTGTTGGGGCCGAGAAGGTTAACACCCCAAAGTACTGAGGCCTGGCCTGCTGAGGGCTCTGAACCAAGGGGGATTGGAAGGCTCCAGAAGCAGCCGCAGAAGCAGTCTCTCACCTCCCATCTCCTGCTTCCCTGCCTCCCCCAAGGAGCTGGCCATAAAGCTCTCTAACCCACCTGTCAGCTGTCTGTCGTAAAACCCTATTCCTGGGAAGTCCTGCCCCACACCTGGCAGGAAGGAATGCCCCACAGAAGGGCCAGGAAGAATCTGGACAGACAGGCCATGCTGGGCTTCCTTCCGTCCACTTCCACTGGGCCATCTGCTTCGTATCAGCTTCTCGCTCCTCCACTATAAAACACCCGAGAGTTCCTACTAATGAAGGAAGAAGGTTCACTTGGGCTCACGGTTTTGGAGGTTCACAGTCCAAGATCCCATGGCCCCAGAGATCTGGTATCCGGTGGGGGCGGAGGCAGGCGATGGTGGAGCATGCAGAGGGAGCCAGGAGGTACACTTCTCATCTCGCCTCATCTAGGTGGTCTTTCATAATGCCAGCAACATAACCCAATCCAGGCACCTTCCAAGGACCTCCTCCGGACACTGTGATTGGATTAAGTTTCATCCTTGATGCATTAAGGTAAGACTGGTCCTTAACCCATGGACCTTTGGGAGACTTGCAACCTGTTATCCAAACCACAGCACCTTTCTGCCCAAGTACATTTCTACTTCTTCACTGAAGTGACACATAAAACAGTTTCCTCTGGATCTTTGAGTCTTCATTTCTGAAGGCTCTCATGTCACGTAAAACTGATAAAATGCGTTTGCTATCTTTTTCTCTTGTTCAAGTGTCTTTTGTCATGGGATGGTTGGTGTGACCCTTTTTTTAAAAAATTTGTTTGAAAGGCAGAGAGAGAGAGAGAGAGAGAGAGAGAGGTTTTCCATACAATAGTTCACTCCTCAAATGGCCACAAGGGCCAGAGCTGAGCCAATCTTCTGGGTCTCCTAGGTGAGTGCAGGGGCCAAGCACTTGGACCATCTTCTACTGCTTTCCCAGGCCATAGCAGAGAGCTGGATTTTAAGTGGAACAGCCGGGACTTGAACCGGTGCCCACATGGGATGCTGGCACTGCAGGCAGCGGCTTTACCTGCTACCCCACAGTGCCGGACCCCATGTGACCCTTCTGGCAGGTAAGGACAGGTGCCAGACTTTCCTGCCCTACACAGCGTATTCACAATCCCCAGAAAGGCAGAAGCAACACAGGCATCCAGGATAAGCAAGATGTAATATATACAAACCATAGGATATTATCCAGCCTTAAAAAGTAAGGACATTCTGACACATGCTACAACATGGATGAATCTTGAAGACATTTAGCCAAATGTGAGAAGCCAGCCACCAAAAGATCAACACTGTACAATTCCACTTGCATGGAGAATCCACTTGTAGCTGGCGTAGTCAGGTGCAGGCAGACAGAAAGCGTGTCGGATGCTGGGGGCCAGGTAGGCAGACGAACTGCGAAGTTACTAAGAGCTTCAGTAGACGGTGACCGCCGCACAACAACGTTGTGCCTACTGCCGCTGAGCGGTGCACTCCAAACAGTCCCGATGGTAGAATGCTATGCCGTTTGTGTTCTAATCACAAGTCAGAAAGCAAAACCAAATGAATTAAACGCATATATAGTCCCCCTGTAGCACCACCAAGAGCAATCCCAACATCTTGTAGCTTCTAAAACTTTCCAGAAATGCACAGGGGGGTGACAGGAAATGCGGTCTGACTAAACAAGGGAAGGAAATGATCACTTCCCTGCCGCCTTCACACTGTTTATGTGAAAATATTCTGCCCTCAGTGTTTTCTCTACTGCCAGCCTCCTCCTGGGAGCCCGGAAGCCCTGGGGGCTAACGTCTTTACTCTTTGTTTCCAAGCAACACAGAAAGTCAACCTACAGAAAAAAGAATTTTTAATTAAAGACAGCATAGCAAGAAGTTGAATCTCCATTTTATTTAATTCCAAGATCACCTCTCAGGCAGGGACTCACAGTTTATAAACTAGTGGCCTAATTACTCCTTAAGAATTCTATCCCCCCCCTTACTTCCTCTATCACAAAGATCTTCCATAGACAAAAAAAAAAAAAAAAAGGATAAGAAATACAGTATACTTGGTAACACAAAAGCCCTGTTAACTCCCAACCACCTCAATAGCAGTTTATTTTTATTGTATTTTAATTCCTCTATCTAGAGATGACTTATAAAAAAGTTCATTATCACCAATAAAAATTTTGCATCAACCACTTTGTCACCAAAATATGCAGTTATGGATTTAAGTTATGGTTTAAGTAGTTACATGTTACTCTCTCTTTTGTTAAAGTGCATCTATTTATTTGAAAGGCAGAGTGATAGAGAGAAGGGGAGACAGAGAGATCTTCCATTGGTTCACTCCCCAAATGACTGCAAGAGCTGAGGCTAAGCCAGGCTGAAGCCAGGAGCCAGAACTCTCTTCTGGCCTCCCGCATGGTGGCAGGGGCACAAGGACTTGCCCCATCTTCCACTGCTTTCCCAGGAGCATTAGCACGGAGCTGGATCAGAAGCAGAGCAGCCAGGACTGGAACCAGCCCTGAGACACGGGACGCCAGCGTCACAAGTGGCGTCTTAATCCACCACGCCACAACACCAGTCCCTACACGCTGCTCTTTGAGGACAGATTATCTGCATCAATTATTTGGAACTTTTCTACTAAAAACATTTGCCTATTTCTCCCAATTTTTTCATTTATTCACTAGGTATTGGTGTCAGAATAAATTTGTAAATATTTTATATTCTGAGTTATACTCAAATTTTACTCTATTTTGTTGCTCAAACTGTCCCAGCTTTGGCCATGGTGGTCTTATACTGTGATTGGCAAAGGAAAAAAAAAAAAAAGGTATGAGAAAGTCAAGTGCCTCCTGCTTCGGGTCCTCCTGCCCTTTCCCGTGTATCTTCAGAGGCCTCGGTTTCTAAAGCCCGTGCACCTGGCAGGAGAGTGAGGCCTGGCTCTCTAACCAGACCTCGGTACGCACCACCCTTTACCTTCTCTCACCCCCAATTTCCTAGTCTGTAAATGGAGGATAATGCCGACCTGGCAGGGCTGGGGTGAGGGTTAGAACTCTGATCTACCCTGTGCCCCAGGACAGGAGCCTGGACTGATGGGATTCAGAGACAGGGACAGTGGAGCGGTGGTCCCCAAGGGCTGGGCTGGGCTGGGGGCTGTTGAACAGGTGGAGTTTCCGTTTCAGCCACTGGAGACAGACAGTGGGATGATTGCCCACCAACTCAACTGTACATCTGAAAAGGGTTAAAATGATAAATGCAGGTTCTTCATTCTTTGCCATAATAAAAATAATATATTTACTATGGAAAAAAAAATTTTTTGACAGGCAGAGTGGACAGTGAGAGAGAGAGACAGAGAGAAAGGTCTTCCTTTGCCGTTGGTTCACCCTCCAATGGCCGCCGCAGCTGGCACACCGTGCTGATCCGATGGCAGAAGCCAGGTGCTTCTCCTGGTCTCCCATGGGGTGCAGGGCCCAAGCACTTGGGCCATCCTCCACTGCACTCCCTGGCCCCAGCAGAGAGCTGGCCTGGAAGAGGGGCAACCGGGACAGAATCCGACGCCCCGACCGGGACTAGAACCCGGTGTGCCGGCACCGCAAGGTGGAGGATTAGCCTAGTGAGCCACGGCGCCGGCCACTATGGAAAATTTAAAGAACACTTTAAAGATGAGACAGAGACAGAGTTCCCACCCGCTGGTTCACTCCGCAAATGCCCAAGCTGAGGGCTGGGACTCAACCCAGTCTCCCATGGGTGTCTGGAACCCGTGTCCTGTAGCCCTCACCACTGCCTCCCAGGGTCTTCAGTAACAGGAGCTGGGGTCGGGAGACAGAGCAGGAGTGAACCCCTGGCACCATGAGATGGGACTCGGGCGTCCTGACGGGCATCTTGAACCACTGGCCCAAATGCCTGCCCCGGAACATGTTCTTAACAACCCCATAGCATCCTTAATCATCCGAGTTCTCAGGGGCCGTTTCTGGTTTGTTACTCAAAGACTTTTTTGTAGTTCAAGCTTTGTTTTCTTAGCCTCCTAAGCATTGCCGCATGCTGTTAAAAATCTCTACACTTATTAGCCGCATCCAATGCTGCCATCAGCTGCCTAATGGTTGCCATAGTTTTAGACGCACTTGGAAGACGGTCTAAGTACCACCACCGCAAGGAACATCTCTCTGTCATTAGCTACATTCTTATTCCCATTTCAGAAAGGCAGACACCGGAGGAGAGACTAAGCCAGCAGGCGAACAATTGCAGATGCACCCAACGCTCCCGGATCGCTACCCGCTCTTCCCGGCTCACGGCGCCCACGCCTGGGTGCCCAGCGCTGTCCCTGCACTCCGCCTGCACCCCGCCTGCGCCGGTGGGTTAGAACCGCCCCCCTCACCGCTTCACTGGGGTCTCTGCCCTCCTCCACGCCCGCATTCCGTCTCTGTCATTGTTTGTGTAACACCGCCCAAAGTTATTAATTAATCACCCTTCGCTGTTTGCCTTGAATTAGGTTAGACTATTGCCAAAATCTAAAGGAAAAAGGGGGAAAGATCACCGACGGTTGGTGATCTCTGTCTTTTAACGTGAAGTACGGAAAGTGAGCTCCAGTTCTCCAGGCGCGCGGGTGTGCGCCCCGGCGCTGATCCCACCGCAGCCAGGAGGCCGGGAGTCCCGGGCGCCCCAGGGCTGGCTCTGTCCCGCAGGCCGCCGAGCCAGCAGCGGGCCCCCAGCACCCGAACGCGTCCCCGAGGCCCGGCCCAGCGCTCATCAGGATCCCGGGGACGTCTACCGCCGCCCTCCCGGGAAAGAAGCCGCACTCTCTCCGCGGGCCGCTCGGCGCTAAGGGCGTCTCCGCCGCCTCCCCATCCCGCTCCGCGCTCCCGGCGGCCCGACTGCGCCTGGACCCGAGACCGTCCCCTTGGGCACCGGCGTCGGGGAGCCCGCGGCCGGGCACCTCGCTAACCTCTCGGTGGGTGAAGGCCAGGCTCTCCGGAAACCTCCCCCCACCACGCCCCTCCTGGGTTTTCCTTTGTCCGCTGCGCACCCTTGCCCCGGGCTTCTCCAGTCCGCTCCTGGACACGCCCTGCCCCCGCCGAGCGGGTCCTCGCACTGTCCCCGTCCCCTCCGGCAGCGTCTCCGATCCCCTACCCCCCGCCCGCGGTTTCCCGTGTCCCCTCCCTGCTCCGCCCCCGTTTTTAAACCTGGCGCCGAGCGCGCGGGCCGGGAGGACTGAGGTGCGGCGCAGACGCCGGAGCGCGCAGCTTGGCGGGCACCATGAGACCCGAGACGGAGGCTGGAGCCCCGGAGGCGCGGGGGCGCGGCTGTCACTGCCCCGGGGACGGTTCCCAGGTGCGGCCGCCACCGCACGGGCCCGAGAGGTGAGGGTGTCCCCGCGGCCCCGGTGGACGCGTGGAGAGGCGCGCGCGATGCGGGCGCCAGGAACGCAGCGACTCGGACACCCGGGCGCCGCCGGGCCCCGCGGACCCCCAGAGCCCGACGGCGACACCAGAGGCAGAGGGGCGCAGGGCCCGGTCGCCCAGACGCGCTGCTGTCAAGTGCGGAAAGGAAATGGGCCCGCGCTTGTGTTTCTGGAAGATGTGAAATTCCCCGAGCTGGGAACCGAAGCCTCGGGGTCCCAAAGCCGGCCTCGCGAGGGAATTCCCTCGGTCACCTTGCTGTCCTCGGGCACCAGGCCTTTCTGAGAAAATCAAAGTCCTTAGGGAAGTGGAGAAGAGGCTGGGTGGCCAGGTAGTCCGAGGGGAGAAAAGGTTTGCTTTCTTTGGGGAGGTGAGGGTGGGGTGGGGAGAGAGCCTGCAGCCCGTGCGTTCCCTGAGGATTGTGGCCGGGCAGGGCTTAGATTCCCAGAGCCTAGAGGCAGGGAACGGGGAGCGCACTGGAGAGAAACGCAAGCGGGGCCCTGGCTTGTGCACAGACCCGAGAACCCCAGGGAGCTTTTGGGGGTGCCCAGTGACTCCCCCGGAGGCAGACCTTAGACAGGAGAGTGACCTCCGGATGCCACAGAAAGGCCCGCCGGTCACTCTGTCCTCGGACTTGTTCCAGCCGCACGCCGTGGAGACCTTGGACGCTGACACCCAGAGGTGCCCAGCTGACCCCGACTGGGAGCCCGGGAAGGGTAAGTGTGGTCACCCGACGCGCGTACGGACCCTGAGCACAGCGGCCACGCCAGGCCGGCTCGGCCGCCCCGCCCCTGGCCAGCTAACCCTGAGGTGCCTTGGCCGGACCCCAGTGTGCGCTCCTCATAGCTCCGCCTTGCTTGAGAAAACAAAGCCAACAACCCGGCACGCTGGTTCCTGGGAATCCTAAGGGATTTCTTCCGTGTTGGTGTGGAGAGGACGGCCACCCTGGCCCCTGCCCACCGCTGAGCGCACCGTCCGCGCCGGGCTGGTGCCGCCGTGCAAACAGGGGCCGCCGCCGGCTGAGCTGCCCACGGGGCGCTGCCCACAGCCCCGCCAGGCCGCCGTCTGGCCCTTCCCGAAGCACCGTGGTCCCCCCAGTCTGCACACCCTGCTGGGTCGTTTAAGTTGTTGTCTGAGCAAACACACTCAAGCCCGGGCTTTGGAGCCCAAGATTAATGACCAGTGCCACTCTTTTGTTTTCCTGTGCTGGTAACTCAATTGCTTTATACATGGCTGGAGTAATGACTCCCTTTCATAGACTTTACCTTTCCTTTGTTACATTTAAAAATATGAATCCATGATCTTCAAAGCACCGAGGAGTTCATCTGGCCAGGGAGCGCCTTGCATTGAAGTCCCAGGGCCCAGCATGGGGTTTGCCTTAGGATAAGAAAAGGAACAGTATGGGGAAACGTACCATTTTGAGATTTGAGCTACTTTCATAAATTAATCTAAATTAATTTAAATTAATCTAAACATTCACTTCACTTTCTATATAAACTTTAAGAATGAAGCAAGTAAAAATCTATAACAAGTTAACAAGACGTAATTTTTGTAGTCCCAGTTATTCTTACCTGCGATAGCTAAATCATGTAAAATAATTCCTTCTTTTGCACTCAAACTTAAGTTCTTAAACGTAAGATTTAAAAGGAGGGCGGGAGAGAATACAGATGTCTGCAATTATCCAACTTTATTTTCACTGAAGTCTGAGGGTTGTTTGCAGGAATGAGAACAGGGCAGCGGACATCCTAGGGAGAAGCAGAGCGGCTTTGGGTTTATTTGCAAGGAGGTGGCGAAGAGAGGCTCGCCGTGTGAAGCAGCCGTGGGCATAGATGGGTTCGGGGAGGGGTGTGTCGCCCCACCCCCAGGCCAGTTCTTTGCAGAGCCCAGGGGTCCAGCGGAGCGGAGCGGCGGGCTTTGAGTTCAGCAGCCCGGAGCGGTGGGCGCAGCCAGGTGCGGGGAGAGAACGCGTCTTGCTCCACAGCGCCCTCTCTCGGCAAAGCCGGAGAACTCCTCGGCTCCAGGGCCCGGCCGGTAGAATTTCTCAAGCTCTGGGCGGTGGTGGGGGTGAGAGTGGTCCGTACCAGGCCTCTCGGCAAGCAGATCAAAATTGGAATAAAATCTAAGCCTGGGGGGAGGCCTCAAGGCCCCGTGCCCTGAGCATGGGACCACGCTCGCCCACTCGGCGCCCCTTTCACTCCTGAGGAGCTGTGTGCTCTGTCGGGTTTCCCTGCCGGCACTCCCCGGCTCCCTGGGCAGGCGATTTCCTGGAAGGGGTCTGGGAGTGTGTTCCTGGGCCGGACCCAGCTTCCCAATTTCGTGTAGCTGAGGCCCTCGGCTAGCCAGAGGCTGGCGTGGAGCAGAGAAGGCCGCCTCCCTCTGCTTGTGTGTGTTCTCTGGCTCCTGAGAGGACACACTTCCCTGCGTGCGCTGACATGCTTAGCTTGCTCCCGATTCTCTTTCCATGTAATGAGCAGAATCTGAAAGTATCTTTAAAAAAAAAGATTATTTGAAAAGCAGTGTTACAGAGAGAGAAAGAGGCCTTCCATCCATTGGTTCACTCCCCAAATGTCTGCAGCTGCCGGAGCTGGGCCGATCTGAAACCAGGAGCCAGGAGCTTCCCCAGGTCTCCCACGCGGGTGCAGGGGCCCAAGCACTTGGGCCATCTTCCGCTGATTTCTCAGGTGCATTAGCCGGGAGCTGGATCAGAAGTGGAGCAGCCAGGACCCCAACTAGCACTCATATGGGACACAGGCACTATAGGCAGTGGCTTTACCCTCTACACCACAGCGCCGGCACCGAAAGTATCTTTAATAAGATTTTTTGGAACATAGTTATATTTACAGCAGCTGTGCATGTTAGTGGGGGAAGCTTTTAGAGTTCAGACAGGTGCAGTGTATGTGTCGCAGTCTCATTAGGACTGGACATGTGAAGGGAACTGTGGAGCCTCTGTCCCGCCTGCCTTCGGCCTGCCGGAGTCTGCAGTGTGGTATTAGACTCTCGGCCCTGCCCCGTCACAGGACATGAATTTGTCTTTAGCGGGACCTGCTTGCTGGTGGTGATAGAGTGAGCCTGAGCTTAGGGATGCTGACTGAGGGCAGAGTTCAGCACAGAAGCGACTTCTTGTAGCCCTCAAGGAGTGAACTTTGCGATGGAAAAGATTTTGCTCCAAACAGCCCACAGTGGTCCATTTCTCATTACTGCAACAAAATACCCCAGGTGGGCTACTTGGGAGGCAAAGAGGCTTATTCTGGCTCACAGCTCTGGTCCAAGGTCAAGGGTTTGGCCTGGTGATGGTCTTCTTGTTGGAAGCACAAGGCATCCCGTGGTGAGAGACGGAGAGCTTGCCTGTGTGTGTTCTGGCCTCTGTCTCTGCTCCTAAAGCCACCAGGATTCAATGCAGGCTCCACCCTGGTGCCTTTATCTCATCCTAATCACATCATAGTCGATCAAGTTTCTACCTCCCCACAGTACTTCTCTGTGGGGATGAAATTTCAACACATGAGCCCTTCAGGGACAGACTCAGACTGGATCCAAACCATACCCGAGCCTCGTTTTACCCCTCTTAGCTCATCACAATATTTGATAAAATTGTGACTGATGGAATGCAGAGGCTAACTGCACGCCAGTTTGCTCACAGGTGTCGCACACACAGGGCTGCACACACATGTGTGCACACACACACACACATGGACCAGTGTGGAGATCAACAGTGTGGAAGCCCTCAGGGCCTTTTCTTGTCACACCAAAGTAGCAGATTTTGCCCCACTCCCTATCTGGGTCCCGTTCGACTGTTTGGACTCCAAGGGCTCAGAGTTTCTGGTCTGCTGCCCCAGTGCATTTCTGGTCATCCCTGGACATCCCACTCCCCACTGCGCACAATAGCGGAGCTTCCAGAGAGACTGGAGCTAGTGATCCCTGGCTCCTCGGTCCATTCAGGTCCGCCTGCACCGGCAGGTGTTTGGGTAAACTGGGATCGACTGTGCGACCGTCCCCTCGCCTTCCTGGTCACCTTGTAGGCAGTTGGCGTGGAAGGCCTGGCTCTCCTCATTCGTGCTGTCTCCATGCCTGGTGCCCAGCTAGCTTCTCTCTCCCAGGTGCGTGATCTGCCAGTGGCCACGGGCCCCTTGGATGTTACTGAAGTGTGGTGGGAAGCTGCCTTCCCTTCACCTTCCACTGCTGTTACCTGAGTTCACATTCTTGCAAAACTTTTATTGTCATTTTATTTGAAAGGCAAAGAGACAGACAGAGATCTCCCACCTGCTGGTTCACTCCCCAGATACCCATACAAGCCAGGAACCGAGAACGCCATCTGGGTCTTCCACAGGTGTGGGGAGCAACTCAGACTAGACTGTTACTGGAATTAAGACTTATTCTATGCATCTGCTCTCCCACAATATGGCGCTGGGAGAGGAGGAAACAGCTTCTACACAGCTGCCTCCAGTTCAACCAATAAACAGCAGGACCTGCTCCTGATTGGAGGAGAGCAGCGTACTCGGCGTGTGGGCAGCCGAGTTGGGATTGGCGGAGGAGGACTATAAAGGAGGAGAGAGACAACATGCACCAGGAACACCTGAGGAACATCTGAGCAGCCCCCGAGAGAGCCGGCCGGCGGTGTGCCGCTCCCCCGCGGAAGTGGGGAAAGTGGCTAGGGGGAACCGCCCTTCCACGGAGGTGGAAGGGACGGTAGCCAACCCGGGAAGAACCAGCAGCAAACCCGGGGAGGGCCGAGCAGACGAAAGAACAGCGCAGGGTCCTGTGTCGTTCCTCCACGAAGACGGGGAGCGACACACAGGGGTGCCAGGGACCCAAGTACTTGAGCCATCATCTCTGCCCCCCAGGGTGTGCATGTGCAGGAAGCCGGATTGGAAGCAGAGTGGCTGGGATGCGAGTCAGGCACTCTGATAGGGGGTGGGGGTCCCCATGCGGCGACTTCACTGTCGCACCAAATGCCCACCCTTGGAGTTGGCGTCTTCATCATCTCTTGCCAGGACTGATGCCTCCATGGTGCCCTCCTGGGCTCCTTGACTGGTCTGTCTGTCTGTTTTTGCAGCTGGAGCCTGGGGGTGACCAACAAGCTCTGGGATCCAAGGGAGCCTTCGGGTTTCAGCATCCGGTCAGGTAATCGGTGCCCTCCCGGGAGGGAATCTTCCATTTCCCTCTCCTCTGACCACCAGGGACCCTTTAGCGTCTTCAGCAAGTGAAAATCGCTCGGTGCCTTCTCCCATGTTAGTCTGCTCGTACCCAGGAACGTCAAGGATGCTTTGTTGGATTCCTGGACTCCATCTGCTGTGCATCCTGAATGTGTCTCTGTTGTGAGTTAGAAATTGCTTCTCTCACTTAGTTTTTGTGGATTCCTTTGATATATATCATGCCTCAAGTTAATTCAACTGCATGTGAATTGTATAGTACACGCACTTTGTTTAGATACTGAGGCACATTTCTGTCTCTCCTCTGGGATATAAACTAGCAGACAATCTAGCTGACCAGGACTCCGCAGCCCACTGATGTCCCATCCGTTCCAGGTGCTGGCTCATGGTCAGGATTTTTACCCGTGTCCATCTCTTATCTCTGGTTCCCACCACCAAAATCGCCCAAACCTACGCCACTGCCACTCTTCAGGGTATTTTCCACCTGGGTTAGCCTAAAAGGCCAGGGAGCTTTAACACAAGATTCCTTTTTAGAGATGAAAGGTAGATCCCTCAGACTGGCTACACTGGTCTTAGGAAAAGAAACACTTCCATAGTCCTTTTATCTGTGATTTCCACTTCTCCTGGAATTGCTGGGGAAGCTTTTAAAAATACAGATGCTGGGGTGAGCATTTGGCCTAATGAGTAAGACGCCTGCTGAGATACCCACATCCCGTGTCAGAGTGCCTGGGCTCAAGTCCTGGCTCGGCTCCTGGTTCCAGCACCCTGGGAGGCAGCTGGTGATGGTTCGAGTAGTTGAGTCTCTGCCACATGGGGGAGACCTGGATGGAGTCCCAGGCTCCTGGCTTCAGCCTGACCCAGCCCCAAACAGCTGTGGCAGGCATTTAGGGAGTGAACCAGCAGATGGGAGATCTCTCTCTCTCTCTCTCTCTCTCTCTCAAATCAGGGAAATTGCAGATGCCTGGGTGCTTCTGCCAGGAGTTCTAACCGGCTCCCAGGTCAGGCCCGGGCATGTGTGGTTTTGGGGCTCCCACCGGATTCAGGGTGCAGCTGGGGTTGGGAAGCACTGTCTGCTTGATGCCCTGCCAGGATTCCCGGGCTGCCTCCCACGCCCTCAGGTGCTGCTCCCCAGTTTCTGATTTGCTGAAATCACCAAGTGTGTGTGGGGCGGGGGCTGTCTTGGATGTTGTGAGACATTCAGCAGTGTCCTGGCCTCTGTCCGCTGACAGCTGGATGGTACCTCCTCCATGGCCGTGACAACGCAGAACCGCCACATGTCGCTTGTGACCTCTAGCCCTGTTCTGCCACCTGCTCCTCCTCCCCCTGCAAAGGGGGATGTTGGCCTGTGCGCTGGTGAAGTGGTGACGGACAGGCACACCTGCTCACTTCCTCAGGGTGGGGGTGGGGGGAGCCAAGGCATTTGTGAGTCCCGAGTGCAAGGATAAGAAATGAGGGGAGAGGAATATATTTTAAATATTTCCCCACATCTAACTGGAATCCTAAATTCCACAAAACCTGAACTTTAGGAGTTCCAAATTTTATATATTTAAGCCTCACTTTCCTTTCTCTCTCTCTCTTCCCCTTTCTTTTTTTCTTTTTCTTTTTTTTATTATTTGACAGATAGAGTTAGACAGTGAGAGGGAAAGAGGCAGAGAGAAAGGTCTTCCTTCCATTGGTTCACTCCCCAAATGGCCACAATGGCTGGAATGGCTGGAGCCATGCCGATCCGAAGCCAGGAGCCAGGTGCTATTTCCTGGTCTCCCACGTGGGTGCAGGGGCCCATGCACTTGGGCCATCTTCTACTGCTTTTCCAGGCCACAGCAGAGAGCCGGATTGGAAGAGGAGCAGCCGGGACTAGAACCAGCGCCCATAGGGATGCCGGTGCCACAGGCGGATAATTAACGTGCTGTGCCACGGCACTGGCCCCTCCTTGCCCCTGTCTCTCTTCTCCCAAGCATACCTTTTCTCTTCTCCAGAGTAACCACTTCTCCAGGTGCAACCACTGGAAAGGTGAGCTGCCTCTCCCGACCAGGGTTTCCGTGTCTAAGTTTCCTCCAGAGCAAAGCTTACAAGGTCCCAGCCTGCAGAGGCTGGGGGCGGGGGCCCCAACCCAAGTGGGCCACCCATTAGCGGGGGGAGTCAGGGCCTTTGTCGGAGCAGAGTGGGCGCCTTCATCCGGGGACTCAGCGTTTCCACGCGGCCCTGACTGTCCTCAGAGCGCGTCCTCCCTCCCGTGTCCATGGAGAGATTTGCCTCGGCTCAGTGCCAGGCCCTGGTAATAATCCCTGAGTGGCGCACAGGCAAGCTCAGGGCAAGAGTGGGCTTTCAGCTGTTTTCTGAAAGGAGACCAGGGACTGATGCTGTGTTTGTTTCCGCAAAGCCAGGCTCTATCTACCCATTTCCAAGCGCCAGGAGTACCTGCAGAGTTCCGGGGAAAAGGTGCTGGCCAGCTTCCCGGTGCAAGCCACCATTCACTTCTACAACGACGAGTCAGACGGCTCTGATTCTGAAAGTGACGGCCCAGAGGAAGAGACCCGGGCCCTGGGTGGGTGGGACCAGGAGGCAGAACGTGGCCCAGGGGCACAGGGCAGAGCCCAGCCGGTACACGGAGCTGGAGGAAGGGGTGGCCCCCTCAGCAAGGGGCAGCTCCCCCATGGCGACTCTCCGGGGGGCGGCCAGGGCTCTTCATCCGAATGAGTGGGGCCTCTCTCCCAGCGCCAACCCCCTCTCCCTCCGCCTCCTCCTGCTCCTGGGGACAAGGACACTGCGACCTCTGCTGGGTGTGCAGAGGCCAGGGGCTGCCTCTGGAGGACTCTGCGCTGCTGGGAGAGCCCAGCTTTTACTTCTCCCTCTTGGCCTGATTTCTCAGTGACTCCATCACTAAGATCCTCGGGAAAGGATCTTAGACAGAGGGAAGCTGCCTGTGCCCGTGGGTGGCTGTCAGGAAAGGCGGTGGCTCTCTGCGGACCAGACGGCCAGGGTCCCTAGGTGGATCAGCAGCCCAGCCCTGCCTCCCACTTGAGACTCCTGTTTAGCTATCTCTGCGTTTGTAAAGCTGATGGGAGCAGTACATCTGTTTTAACCCATTGCGCACGGGCTGATGTGGTTGCTTGGGGAGCAATTTAGGGGACAAAAATTTACTCATGAAAAAAATCAACAAAAAGCCAAAACTCTGATAATTTCCATAAGAGGAACAAATAGCAATTTCTGAATTTCTGAGGGCTAATTCTGGATTTCAGTGTTTGTGATGAGTGTCTCAGGGCGGTGGGTGTGAACATACAAGCAGAAGAATATTAATCTGAGCTGGGACAGCTCTGGGCTTGATACCTGAATGGAATAACGCTGTTCTCAACGTAAGCATCCAGTGTAAAACTGGTTAGAATTTTTTATATTTTGATAACCAAAAAACTGAATTCTTCAAGGTTTTCTACTTAATTTTCTTACACGTGGTTGTCTTCATGTATAGTACACGTTATGGTATAAGTTTGTCCTTGAAATAAATATTTTGAAGGAAAGAATATTTCAGAATCATCTTTTTTTGTTTTGCTTAAGCTATTTTTAGATGCAATTAGTTCCTGTTCTAGGAGTTCTTGAAAGTCTTTTGGGATTTTTAAATATGTAACTCTTTTAAATTATATTTATTCTTTTTAAGAATGCAGAAAGAAAAACAAAATGACTTATGACTTTAGTGCCCAAATAACAGACTCATATTTTAAAAATGGGAGTAATATGGGGCGGCGCTGTGGCACAGCGGGTACAGCTGCTGCCAGCATCCCATATGGGCATCAGTTCGAGTGCCAGCTGCTCCTCTTCCGACCCAGCTCCTTGCTAATGCGCCTGGGAGAGCAGCAGAAGATGCCCAAGTGCCTGGACTCTGCATCCACGTGAGAGACCTGGAAGAAGCTCTTGGCCATCTGGGGAGTGAACCAGCAGAAGGAAGCCCTCTCTCTCTCTCTCTGTCCTTCTGCCTCTGCCTCTCCCTCTCTGTAACCCTGACTTTCAAGTAAAATCTTAAAAATAAAAAGGGTAATGCATGCAAATAGTCTGATAATCCACAGAGCGTAGACAAGTATGCACTGCACAGTCACCCTCCCGTGTTGTTCCTGTCAAAAAGTGACAATTACTTTTTTTTTTTTTTGCTTCACGCTTTCATAAAAATTACTGTACTTTTTTTGTTTTTTTTTCTCTTTGTGTTTTGGTCTTTTTTGTTTTCCTTGTTTTTTAAATTTATGTTCTTTTTGTTTATTTGAAACGCAGAGAGAGAGAGAGAAAGACAGAGAGAGAGACAGAGGTCTCATCCTCTGGCTTACTCCCTAAATGCCTCCAACACCCGGAGCAGAGCCAGGCCAAAGCCGGGGAAGACTCAGTCCAGGTGGCCCATGTGAGTGACAGGGGCCCGATCACTTGAGCACTACCTGCTGTCCCCCAGGGTGCACATCAGGAGGCAAGTGGAACGGACAGTGGAACTGGGCCTCAAATCAGGCCGTCTGATATAGCGGGTGCAGGCATAGCAAGTGGTATCGTTTTGTGCCACTACTGTGCCAAGTGCCTGCTCCTTGTTTGCTTTGTAAACACATTAATTTATTTTTATTTTTACAGTCTTTATTTATTTATTTGAGATGCTGAGAGACAGAGCAAGATTTCCCACCCACAGGTTGACTCCCCAAATGCCTGCAGTAGTCAGAGCCAGGCCAAAGCTGGGTCTGGGGGCCGGTAGCTCAGTCCAGGTTGCCCACGGGGCTGCCAGGAACCAAGTCCTGGGGCCGTCACCTGCGGCCTCCCAGGACGCATTAGCAGGAAGCTGGCTTGGAAGCCGAGAGCCAAAGCCGAGGTCCAGCCAGGTGCTCCAGTGCAGGATTCAGGCATCGCAGGAGACGACTCAGGGCACCAAATGTCCACCTCGTATTTTTAAAGCTATTTTCATTATTCTGTTTTATTATTTCTTTTGCTCATTTAGAGTACCTTTTTTTTTTTTCAAATTTATAATCAGGGGCTGATGCTGTGGCATAATGGGTAAAAGCTACCGCCTGCAGTGCCAGCATCCCATATCAAGTCCCAGCTGCTCCACTTCCCATCCAGCTCTCTGCTATGGCCTGGGAAAGGAGTAGAAGATGGCCCAAGTCCTTGGGCCCCTGCACCCCCGTGGGAGACCCGGAGGAAGCTCCTGGCTCCTGGCTTTGGATCAGCACAACTCCAGCTGTTGCAGCCTATTGAGGAGTGAACCAGCGGATGGAAGACTCTCTCTCTCTCTGTCTCTCTCTGCCTCTCCTCTCTCTGTGTAACTCTGACTTTTAAATAAATAAATCTTAAAAAAAAAAAATTAAATAATCACCTCTGATTTTGTTTCATTTTCTTAGTGGATTCGTTTTCCTGAGAAAATCGGATGTCAGTTCACCATCAAAGCCCAAACCTGGTGTGCATCGCCATGTTGCTGGTCCCCAGAACTTAGAGTGCTGTCCCTTGAGAATGGGCCACTCTGGCTGTGGCCAGCAATGGAATCACATGTGCTGTGGGTAGGACACTTGTGAACGCAGGGCCCCTGGGATCTCACAGCTTGTCACGTGAATGGATTAATAACAACATGGGTGGGGCCCGGCACGTCAGCAGGGAGCTGGACCAGAAGCGGCACTTGACTGCAACACCTTCCTTCCATGAGCTACTTGAAGAGCCCTCGTACACTAGATTGACTCCCTGAGACTGCTGATGTCTGACTGCTGGTTTTTCTTCTTTAAAAAGATTTATTTAACTATTTGAAAGCCAGAGTTACAGAGAGAGAGGGAGAGACACAGAGAGAGATCGTCCTTCTGTGGTTCATTCCCCAAATGGCCTCAATGGCCAAGGCTGGGCCAGGGCAAAGCCAGGAGCTGGAGCCTGTATGGGGTGTCGGCACCGCAGGCAGAGGCTTGGCCTGCTATACCACAGCACCGCCCTTTTTGAAGATGAAGAGCACATGACTGTAAACATACCATCATGATGGCTAAGGTGTACCTTACGTTTTGCATGATGTTCGGTGATAAAAGATGTTAATGGGTCAATTATTTTTCTTGATAATTTCAATGATATTTTGTGCATTTCTTGTCAAATTTTTACCTTGTGCAGCTGACGATGAACCTGTACTGAAAGCTGAGGTGCCAGCCTTGCCATTTTCTTGTGGTTTGATTGTATTTTCTGCATTTTTAAAGAACATGTATGTTATCTCTTTGACAGGCAGAGTTACAGAGAGAGAGGGAGAAACAGACAGATCTGCCATCTGCAAATTCACTCCCCAGTTGGAAATAATAGCTGGCTAGGGCTGAGCCAGGTGAAAACCAAGAGCCTAGAACTGCATCCTGCTCTCCCACGTTGGGAGAGGGGCCCACACACTTGGGCCATTTGCGGCCGCTTTCCTAGGAACGTTAGCAGGGAGCTGGATTGGAAGCAGAGCAGCCAGGACTCGAACTGGTACTCATAGTATGCTGGCATTGCTTAACCCACCGTGCCACAGTGCATGTCCCTTGGGCATTCTTTTCTTTTTTTTTTTAAGATTTTATTTATTTGAGAGGTAGAATTAAAGATGGAGAGAGGGAGAGACAGAGAGAAAGGTCTTTGCCATGCTGATCCAAAGCCAGGAGATTTTCCTGGGTCTCCCCGGTGGGTGCAGGGGCCCAAGCACTTGGGCCATCCTCCATGGCTTTCCCAGGTGATAGGCAGACAGCTGGATCAGAAGAGGAGCAGCCAAGACACAAATTGGCACTCATGTGGGATGCCGGCACCGCAGGTGAAGGCTTAGCCAACTGGCCACAGTGTTGGCCCTTTGGGCATTATTTTCAATTCAGTTTTTTTTTTTTTTTTGACAGAAAATTTTGTAATTGGGACTTATTGACATACTATAAGATCCATCCATTTAAAGTGCACAGTTCGGCCGGCGCTAAGCTAATCCTCTGCCTGCGGCGCTGGCACCCCAGGTTCTAGTCCCGGTTGGGGTGCCGGTTCTGCCCAGTTTCTCCTCTTCCAGTCCAGCTCTCTGCTATGGCCCAGGAGTGCAGTGGAAGCCATTGCCACTACCTAATTGGACACTTTCGTTACTCCGGAAAGAAATTTCCTAAACATTAGCATTTCCCCTGTCCCCAGCCATTGTCAATCACTGATCTACTTTCTGTTTCTCTGGGCTTCCCTGCTGGGGACTTCTGTTGGGAGTTGGGGAGCAAGGAGGGGCTACTTTATATCCATGCAAATGAGGTATTATTCAGCAATAAACAGAAGAAGCTCTGAGCGTGCTAAGACATGAATTGCCCTTGAAAACGTTATTCCAAGTGAAAGAAACTAAACATAACAGTCTACAATGTATAATTCCATTTATAAGATATATTGAGAAAAAAAGCAAATTTATTTAGTAACAGAAAGCAAAACAGTGGTTGCTTAGCATTGGGAGTGGAAACAAGACTACCTAACTCTAAGTGACCCCAAGACATTCTGGGGGTGATGGAAGTGTTTTATAACTGGGTTAGCGTGATTAGTGCATAATGCTATAGATTTACTGAAATCTTTGCAGTGCTAATGGGTGAAAATATATAAATGACACTGCAAAGAAGCTATTTTTAAAAAGCTTAGGCTCCAGACTGCTGTTGTAGCGGAGAGGGATGAGCTACCACCTGTAGCACCAGCATCCCATATGGGCGCTGGTTTGAGTCCTGGTTGCTCCATTTCTGACCCAGCTCCCTTCTAATGTGCTTGGGAAAGCAGCAGAAGATGACACAAGTGCTTGGGGCCCTGCACTCATGTGGGAAATCTGGATGAAGCTCCTGGCTCCTGGATTTGGCCTTGTGTAGTCCTGGCCGTTTTGGCCATTTGGGGAAGAACCAATGGATGGAAGATCTGTCTCTCCTTCCCTCTCTCTGTAACTCTGTCCTTCAAATAAATAAAATAAACCTTTTTTTAAAAAAAGCTTAAGTTCTTCTATTGAAATAATATTTAGGGTCGGGCGCCATGGCGCAATAGGTTAATCCTCTGCCTGCAGCACTGGCATCCCTTATGGGTGCTGGGTTCTAGTCCCGGTTGCTCCTCTTCCAGTCTAGCTCTCTGCTATGGCCCGGGAGGGCAGTGGAGGATGGCCCAGGTCCTTGGGCCCTGCACCCGCATGGGAGACCAGGAGGAAGCACCTGGCTCCTGGCTTCGGATTGGTGCAGCTCCGGCCGTAGCAGCCATTATCTATACCTTTTTCTTTAGCCACTGAACCATTACAAGAATAATACAATATTTTAGCCAAAATTTAAATTTTTGCAAGTAACCCAAAAGAAAGCATTCTGGAGAAGTCCTGTTTCTCTCCGACATTTCCTGGTTTTTCCCTCCCTGGGTTTATTCATCAAGGCCCTGTCTTCTGAAGACTGTGGTGACCTCTGAGCCATCCATCACACGGAAGTGGAGAGGTCCCAGGTGTGTGTGCGCAGCATAATGAGTTCAATTCCAAAGCACAGCACGAAGGGCAGTCCAACTGCCCAGGTCATTAAGAGGCTAGATATTTCCATATCGGGTTCAAAGTGACTATCTTAAGCTACTTTAAACTCCAAAATTAGGTGGTTAACCAGTGTGGTAGAGCCAATACCCAAATTTAAATTAGGTATGAGACATAGAGCTTTAGACACCAGTAGTACCACACAACAGTGCTCACCACTGTCGTAATTTAGACTCTTTCTAGCTACAATAAGCAGCACAGCTGGAAATTCAGTAGCATGTACACTGATATGTTGTCCCTAGCAATAGTTACAATTACCAGAATAAGTCGTTAAACTTAAAAATAAATTTTAAAAATATATTTCTCATTAACAGACAACAAATACAGAAAAACAAACACGTAATAAGTGCTCAATGAATTTTTGAGCTCTTCTATGAATTTGGCTCTTCTATGCCAGCCAGCTGAAGAAATAGAAGACTATTGGGCCGGCGCCGTGGCTCAATAGGCTAATCCTCCACCTTGCGGCGCCGGCACACCGGGTTCTAGTCCCGGTTGGGGCGCCGGATTCTGTCCCGGTTGCCCCTCTTCCAGGCCAGCTCTCTGCTATGGCCAGGGAGTGCAGTGGAGGATGGCCCAGGTGCTTGGGCCCTGCACCCCATGGGAGACCAGGAAAAGCACCTGGATCCTGGCTCCTGCCATCGGATCAGCACGGTGCGCCGGCTGCAGCGGCGGCCATTGGAGGGTGAACCAACGGCAAAGGAAGACCTTTCTCTCTCTGTCTCTCTCTCTCACTGTCCACTCTGCCTGTCAAAAATTAAAAAAAAAAAAAAAAGAAGACTACCATCACCCCAGAAACACTCTTACCCCCTCCAGCCACCACACTTACTCTCCTTCCCAAAGGTAACTACTATTCTGACTTCTTTTATTTATTTTACTTGAGAGGTAGAGAGACAGAGACAGAGAAGAAACACAGAGAAAGAGGGAGAGAGAGAGAGAATTCCCATCGGTTGGTCCACCCCAAATGCCCACAATTGCTGGGGCTGGGTCAGGGCTGGAGCTGGGATCTGGGAACACCATCCAAGGCTCCAGTGTGGGTGGCAGGAGCCCAGTTATTTGGGTCAGCACCTCCCATTGTCTGGAATAGCAGGAAGTTGGCGTCAGGAGCTGGAGCCGCAGATCCAACGCAGGCACTGGGCTGTGGGATGCAGCTGTCTTAACTGCTGGGCTAAATGTCCACTCCTTGTTCTGACTTCCAACACCATAAGTTGTCTCAAATTTTGAACCCTATATAAGTGGTGTCAATCATACACCATGTTCTCACTTGTGTCTGGTTACTTAATGCTGTGTACGTAAGAGTGACCACTGTTCTATGGAATTCTATTGCAGCAACACCTTACTATCCATTCTTCTGTGGGCATTTGGACTCCATCCAGCTGTGAGCTGTTGTTAATGCTGCTATGGAGATCTTAGGTATGTCCTTTGTGCACACGCAGGCATTTCTGTCCAGCATATACCTAGGAGTGGCTGCGGGGTCACAGGGTACGTGTATGGTTAGCTTGCGTAGAAATGATTTTATTTTGCTAAAATCAAAAGAGTCCCTTGAAGTGATGTAAGGGTAAGCATACGTAAACACGGTGAACTCCTGAGTACAAACACAAGTTCATCCTTTTTCAGAACTGACCTGAGCAAATACCTTCTCGGCGGGAGAACTGGACATCAGTCAGGAAGTTACTGGAGTGTGATGTCTCGCGTTTGAGCCCTGGGAAATGTGCCCCATGTAAACGTCCCGGCATTCCCGCAGGTGCCCTCGGTGGAGTCTGGAAGAACTCGGCTGGTAGCCTTGCGGGGGCTTTGATGCAGAAGAAAGCGTTTGTGCGGCTTCCCGGTGAAGTCTGGAAGCAGGCTCATTTTCCTTCCGTGAGAAGCCCCGGGTGATTATGAGCGCACGGCACCTGGTGCTTCCCAGCGCTCTTCCGGCCGGGCACACGGCTCTGCTCTGGAACCCGTTCTCCGTGGTGACTGCGCTGTGTTGCAGTCCCTTCCTGACCGGCTGCCCTGCTGTCTGGATCCAAGCCAGGGCACCTGACTCAGCCCACGATGCGCCCGGAGGGCAGCTTTCAAAGCAAAGGATTTCTTAGAAATTTCTTGGAAATCCGGAGAATTTGGTTTCAATGAACAAAACTTTCCAGATTGCTTCCACCTTGATTTTACCACGTGACCCGGTCCTGGGGTGCCCCTGGGCTTGAAGGTTTCTTGTGAAAACCAGGCCCGCTTCGGCTTGCTGCCAGCAGGAGTTGACCAGGACTTCCAGACGGCCGGGATGGGCCAGGCTGCCGACAGGGCTCTGTCTTCTCTCCACACTTTGAGTCCTGTAGCTGCTTGATCTTCTCCAGGGCTCCCGGGCACCTTGAGAGTACAGAGACACAGAGGCCTCTTGGGTCACGTGCATTATATCTTTGCACTTAGGTGACAAACGATGGCGTCTTTCACTTCATCTTTTTCCGGATCCTAGTGCTCCAAACAGAGTAGCTGCCACCCTAGCTTGTTGCGTTTAGAGAACTTACCCCGTGCCGCTGTTTCTCTTTCAGAAAGACTGTTTTGCCAGGAGAGAGCGAAACACACGCACACACACATACAGAAGAGCACCGTCTACCAAGGAAAGAACTATATTAACTGGGCATTTAGAATTGACTGGAGAGTGGGCAAAAAAGGTGACTGCACGTGAAAAGCAATTTTGTTTTTGTTTCACCTGTGGCTGGGCTACGTCTTTCCTCTACAGCACTTGGTGCCCAGCCACACTCATGTTCGAGTAAGGGAAACTACTTCCTGATTCTACTTTAAAGGAATGCCCACGTGACTAGGCTATGTTGAGTAGAATCCTATCTAAAAGCCTCCTCTTCCAGGCCAGCTCTCTGCTGTGGCCAGGGAGTGCAGTGGAGGATGGCCCAGGTGCTTGGGCCCTGCACCCCATGGGAGACCAGGATAAGTACCTGGCTCCTGGCTTCGGATCAGCGCTGTGCGCCCGCCACAGTGCACCGGCCGTGGCGGCCATTGGAGGGTGAACCAATGGCAAAAGGAAGACCTTTCTCTCTGTCTCTCTCTCTCTCACTGTCCACTCTGCCTGTCAAAAAATAAAAAAAATTAAAAAAATTAAAAAAAGAAAAAAGAAAAGAAAAAACGCCACATTGCATGAACTCTTAATATCTGTCTTGTTTTTTCCTAAGAAATTCTACATGTCCCCTGATGGAGTTGGTTTGACCAGTAACATGAAAGGCTCCGGCCCCAAGAGCTAACTTCTTAAATGAGACAAATGGAAAAGCTTTTCCATACCTTAGCACAAGAAGAAATCTGTCCTTCAACTGTCAGATTAACTTCATCAACTGTACAATTAGTCCTAATTTGATGATTGATAATATTTATCAAAGATGATAGAGTAACAACGAAGTGTGATGAAAGGAAGACAATATGGAAACAGAGTAAGTGGAATATTTCAAATAAAGAATAAATTAAAATTACATTTTTGAAAGTTTACTTATTTATTTACTGCATTTGAAAGGGGAAGAGAGAGAGTGAATGAGAAATAAAGAGAGAGAGAGAGAGAGAATCTTCCATCTGCTGGTTCACTCCCCAAACACCTGCATCCACTGACATTTTTGAGTGCTGTTAGTGAAAAAAAGAAATCACATTCTCCAAGCTCAGATATGCTTCTGGAATTTGGCCATCCTGTTCACATTTCGATAAACCAAGGGCCTGTCTAACACTACCAGGGACGTGATTTGTGAAAAACTTGGTATTTGTCAAACGGAAAATAACTTGATACAAAAAGGTATGGAACAAGTAATCACATACTTGCTTAGGTTAAAAATCAAAAGAGCTTGGAGGCCGGCATTGTGGCACTTGAGTGCATATTCAAGTCCCAAGTGCTCTGTTTCTGACCCAGCTCCCTGCTAATGCACGCGGGGAAGTCCTGGAAGATGACTCAAGTGCTTGGGCCCCTGCCCGCTATGTGGGAGACCCAGTTGGAGTTTCTGGTTCCTGGCTTCAGCCTGGTGCAGCACTGGCTGTTGTGGCCATTTAGCAGATGGAGGATTCTCTCTCTCTCTCTCTCCCTCTCTGTCACTGTGCCTTTCAAATAAATAAATAAATCTTTTTAAGAATTAAAGAGCTTATTTTTGATCCTATATTCTAAGACAGCAGCATTTTTAGAGGACCATGTATTGGACAAGATGCCGTACAGTGAATTCAAGGTTAATTAGGTGATAAAAGAGAAGCCAGCTCTGTAAAGAGATCAGCCATGTCAATCCGTATTTCTGCTTGGGGTCAGTTTCCCTATATTTGGGATGACATAAATATGGATTACTTAGGTGGCTTTTTTGGTAATTACTGGTTTTATTTTTTTTAAAGACATTTATTTATTTGACAGGTAGAGTTACAGACAGTGAGAGAGAGAGACAGAGAGAAAGGTCTTTCTTCCGTTGGTTCACTCTCCAAATGGCCACAATGGCTGGAGCTGTGCCGATCCAAAGCCAGGAACCAGGAGCTTCTTCCTGGTCTCCCATGTGGGTGCAGGGGCCCAAGCACCCGGGCCATCTTCTACTGCTATGTCAGGCCATAGCAGAGAGCTGGACTGGAAGAGGAACAGCCAGGATTCAAACTGGCGCCCATGTGGGATGCCGGCACGGCAGGCGGAGGATTAACCTAGTGCGCCATGGCGCCGGCCCCAATTACTGGTTTTCATTCAGTTTTTTTTTAAGATTTATTTATTTATTTGAAAGTCAGAGTTACACAGAGAGAAGAGAGGCAGAGAGAGAGAGAGAGAGAGAGAGAGAGAGAGAGAGAGGTCTTCCATCCGCTGGTTCACTCCTCAGATGGCCGCAATGGCCAGAGCTGCACTGATCCGAAGCCAGGAGCCAGGAGCTTATTATGGGTTTTTCATGTGGGTACAGGGGCCCAAGGACTTGGGTCATCCTCCACTGATTTCCCAGGCCATAGCAGAGAGCTGGATCGGAAGCGGAGCAGCTGGGACTAGAACCGGCGCCCATATGGGATGCCAGCACTGCAGGTGGCGGCTTCACCCACTATGCCACAGTGCCAGCTCCCATTCAGTTTTTTTTAAAGCAACTATAGTGAGGCAGAACTCACATTTTTTTTTTTTTTGACAGGCAGAGTGGACAGTGAGAGAGAGAGACAGAGAGAAAGGTCTTCCTTTTGCCGTTGGTTCACCCTCCAATGGCTGCCGCGGCCGGCGCACTGCGGCCGGCGCACCGCGCTGATCCGATGGCAGGAGCCAGGAGCCAGGTGCTTTTCCTGGTCTCCCATGGGGTGCAGGGCCCAAGCACCTGGGCCATCCTCCACTGCACTCCCTGGCCACAGCAGAGGGCTGGCCTGGAAGAGGGGCAACCGGGACAGAATCCGGCGCCCCGACCGGGACTAGAACCCGGTGTGCCGGCGCCGCTAGGCAGAGAATTAGCCTAGTGAGCCACGGCGCCGGCTTCACATATTTTTTAATTCACCCTTTTAAAGTGTACAGTTCAATGTGTTCATTTTCACAGAAAATTCCAGAACATTTCAACACCTTGAGTCAGGAATTTCGTGTCTTTTAGTATTAGCCTTGTCTTCCTCCATCTCAGCTCCAGGCAATCATGAATCCACTTTTGGTTTTCATAGATATTGCTATTCTGAGCCTTCATATTAGTGGAACCATCCAGTATGCAGGCTTTGTGACTGGTTCTTTCACTAGTATAATGTTTTAAAATCTTTACAACTACATTGAAAGGTAGTTCAGTAGATAGAGAGATGGACAGACAATTCTTCCATCTGCTGTTCCCTCTCTACATGCCTGCAACTGCCAGGACTGGGCCAGACGGAAGCTGGGAGCCCAGAACTCAATCCAGGTCTCCCGCATGGGTGGCAGAGACCCAAGTACTTAAGCATCACCCACTGCCTCTGGCATGCACATTAGCAGGGGGCTGGAATCGGAAGCGGAGCCAGGACTCAAACCCAGGCACCCTTGATAGGTGTGTGGGTGTCTGCCTGAGTTCACACGAGCTGAGAGCGTGTCGGTGTCTCACTCCTGCTGCTGGCCAAATAATACTTCTCTATGGAGGCACCACTTCTGGATTATTCATTTGTGCTGTTTTTCTACCATATTTCCTCTATTTACTTTATAGGCAGAGAGAGAGAGAGAGAGAGAGAGAGAGAGAGAGAGAGGGAACCAACTACTCCCCCAAATGCCCACAATGGCTGGGACTAGGTCAAGCCAAAGCTGGGAGCCAGGAGCTCAATCCAGGTTTCCATTGTGGGTGGCAGGAACCCGACCACTGGAGCCATCAGTGGTGCCTCCTAGGGTCTACACTAGCAGAAAGTTGAGTTACAAGCTGGAGGTGAGTGTCGAACCCAGGCACTGCACTATAGGATACAGGCATCTCAGAGTCTTAACCACTGGGCTGAATGCCTGCTTCTTAAAGTTTATTCTTGCTTTGTAATCCTGTTATTGTTAAACATGAAGCCATTAGGGCTGGCGCTCTGGCACAGGGAGTTAAGCTGTGGCCTATGGCACCAGCGTCCCATATGGTCGCTAGTTCAAGTCCTTGCTTCTCCACTTCTGAGCTAGCTCCCTGCTAATGCACCTGGGGAAGCAGCAGAGGATGGCCCAAGTCCTTGGGACCCACATGGGAGACCCATAGAAGCTCCTGGCTCCTGAATTGAGCCTGGCCCAGGGGCCATTTAGGGAGTGAGCCAGCAGATGGAAGGTCTCTCTCTGTAACTCTGCCTTTCAAATAAATAAATAAATCTTTAAAAAACTGAAGCTGTTCTTTTCTTTTTCTTTTTAAAAAGATTATTTATTGGCCGGCACCGCAGCTCAATAGGCTAATCCTCTGCCTACAGTGCCAGCACACCAGGTTCTAGTCTCGGTCGGGGCGCTGGATTCTGTCCCGGTTCCTATTTTTCCAGTCCAGCTCTCTGCTGTGGCCCGGGAGTGCAGTGGAGGATGGCCCAAGTCCTTGGGCCCTGCACCCGCAGGGGAAACCAGGAGAGGCACCTGGCTCCTGGCTTCAGATCAGCACAGCGTGCCGGCCGTGGCGGCCATTAGGGGGTGAACCAACGGCAAAGGAAGACCTTTCTGTCTGTCTCTCTCTCTCACTGTCCACTCTGCCTGTCAAAAAAAAAAAAAAAGATTATTTATTTATTTATTTGAAAGAATTACAGAGAGGGAGAGAGACAGAGAGAGAGAGAGAGAGAGAGAGAGAGAGAGAGGTCTTCCATCTGCTGGCTCACTCCTCAGATGGCCACAATGGCCAGGGCTGGGCCAGGAGCATATTCCAGATTTCCCATGTGGCTTGCAGGGCCATCTTCCACGGCTTTCCCAGGAGCATTAGCAGGGAGCAGGATAGGATGTGGAGCAGCCGGGACTCAAACTGGCGCCCATGTGGGATGCTGGCACGGAAGATGACGTCTACTCACTGCACCACGGAGCCAGCCCTGAAGCTATCCTTGCTAAGCAGGACCTACGAGTGGATGCCGGTTACCCTTGTGACCTTGGCCACAGAAAAGCATTGTGGTGCAGCTCTCAATGCTCCGTGTGTGTTCCTGGTGACAACAAACAGAAACAAAGGACTCCTGCTCCCTTGTTTCAGTGAATGCCAAAGCCGTTACCCTTTCTCCTTGCCAGTCTCCTGCCAGCCCTTGGAAAAAAAAAAACCTGACCATGAAAGAGCACAGCTGTCCTCCTGTGCACAAGGGAAGGCCACAAACCTCACGCTAGCCATTGTTTTCTCGTGGCCACAGTGACCAGGCTGTGCCTGGCTGACGTCAGGAGCCAGGAGCTTCATCCGAGTCCCCGCTGTGGGTCCCAAGGACTTGGGCCATCCTCCGCTGCTTTCCCAGGCACATTAGCAGGAAACACGATTTTGGAAATGGAGCAGCAAGGACTCGAACTAGCAACGGGATGCCAGGACTGCAGGACATGGCTTTACCCCACTGCGCCACAGTGCTAGTCCCTACATTCAGCATTTAAAACGAGACAAGAAGATAACATTAGGTAGGGGCTGGCGTTGTGGGGCAGTGGGTTACGCTGCCTCCTGCAACTTCGATATCCCATATGTCCCCGCTGCTCCACTTCAGAACCCACTCCCTATTGTTATGCCTATAAAGGCAGCAGAATGTGTCCCACATTAGGGACCTGCGTGAAGCTCCTGGCTCTGGCCTGGCCCGGCCCCCGCTGCTACGGCATCTGGGAGGGAAGGCAATTTTTGGACGGGAGATCTCTTTGTGTCTTTCCATCTCTCTCTGTAACTCTGCCTTTCAAATTAATTAATTAATTTTTAAGATAACATTAAGTACAGTAAAAGTAACAAAAAATTCTAAATGAATAGTCAAGGCCCCCCTGCTTCAGGCTGTTTCTTTTCCTCATCATTGCACAACTTGCTTTTTATTTGGAGCACAATATTTTCAAAAGTCATGTCCAAATGAAATGAACTTGTTTTATATCACGTGAGTACATAGATAAGTACCTCTAGTTCATTGCGCAGTCACTGATATTCAGGCCCACCATAGTTTTTTGCTTTGCAGCTTCTCCAGAAAGGACATTCAACCATCTTTTGGACATCAGCCTACTACTATCTATTCATGAGGAAATCCTATTCATCGGGGCCAGTGTTGTGGTGTAGTGATAAAGCTGCCACCTGCAACACCAGCATCCCCTGTGAGTGCTGGTTCATGTCCCGGCTGCTCCACTTCCCATCCGGCTCCCTGCTAATGGCCTGGGAAAGCAGCAGACGATGGCCCCAGTATTCGGGCTCCAACCCCATGTGGGAGACCCAGATGAAGCGCCCGGCTCTTGGTTTTGGCCTGGCTCTGCCCTGACTATTGCTTTATGGAAGATCTCTGTCTCTCCATCTTTCTCTCTGTAACTCTGTCTTTCAAATAAATAAATGTTAAAAATAAGTCCCATTAATGTACTTGTTTGTCCTATGCAGACACCTTTTGGGGCACAGGCCCCAATTCATTGTCTTCTTTGGAGACCTCCCCCAGTTCACACAGGAGGCCAGCCTAGGTGGAGGGCTACACCATGAGCCCTGGGGACAGGGGCAAAGAGAGACGCACGTGTTTCGCCATGTGGATGGGGGAGGAGAGAAATTCGGTGTGCAGAGGGACCCGAGATGACAGAGAGGTGATGGAGGAGCAGAGACGCTTGGCAAAGGCCCCACTGACTTCCTCGTTCCTGGTTCCCTGGCACTGTGGGTTGCGTGAGCCCCTTGTGTCTCCTGTCAACAACAGCAGTGATAGTCATGTAACTTAATGCTGATTGCTTCGTGCTCAACCTGCCCTCACTGTGACCCTATGATACCCTCGTTATGATCCTCATCTGACAGCTCAGAAAACCCAGGTGCAGGCCATTGAGAGCCCACTCAACTCCCAGAGCAGATGCCGGGGCCAGCGTCTGCACCCCTGGGCTCTGTTGGTGGCACTCAGCAGAGGTGGCCCTGCCGGAGGATGTGGACGAGCAGGCGCTTAAGCAGCCACACGTAAACCCGAGGGAGGGCCCTGGGGGTGGCCCAGGAGCGTCTTCAGGTGAGGAAGCATTTCCGGGACAGGTTTTAGTTCTCTGTCTCTCCCACTGTCACTGTCACTGTCACTGTCCTGACATCACGAAGATCTGGAGGGAGAGAAGGGGTTGCAGGTGGCAGCTTCTTCTCACATCTGGCACGGGGGAGAGCCTGTGGCCTGCAGAATGGGGCCACGAGGGCTGCCCCGACTGCCACTGCCCCCAGGAAGCTGCCCTCCTCTCCCTCGGCTCTTCCGGTCGCAGGAGGCCTCGGCAGGTGGCACCTCGGCCAGGGCAGACACTGTCTGTGCCTCAGAGGGCTCTGCGGCAAGGACACTGGGCACCTGCGCAGTGCCCAGCAGGACACTGGAGATGACCAGGCAGCCTCACTTCAGTGTCGGGCTGCCCAAGGACACTGGGCAAGGGTGGCCACACTTCCAGGAAAGGGTCCTTGACACAGTTAACCTCCATGCTAACACCCTCGCAGACCCATCTCCTACTTACAGCCTTGGCCTTGGTGCTGAACCCACTCACAGGCAATGGCACCTTGGAGCTTCAGGCTGATGACTGCCCTGAGACCTGAAGGAGCAGGCCCCAAGACGTGGCCTGGCTGGGCCTGCCTGGTCCACAGACCACCCGTGAGCCGGTCCCAGGGCCTCCTCCAGGGGACACGGCCCCACCCGTTCTCCCTGGGCAGCTCCCCTGTGACCGTGCCCTTGCCCTCTGCCCCGGGGGTGTAGCCGGCTCACCCTCTTCATAGCTGCCACCACCTTCCTAGCCTCTTGGGGCTGATCCTGCTCCACACCCACGTGTGATGGAGGGAGAGGCTCTCTCTGCCTCCTGTCTGGACCCAGATACCCCACAACTGTTGTGACCACCCAAAATGGCGCTGTGCCATAAGTCAACCTCAGCGTGGACGCTTGACCTGAGACATCTTGCTGAGCACGACTGGGCAGTGAACAGAAAGAACCGACCACAGGAAGCGTGTCCCTAACAGATGGCCTAGGGACCGGAAAGGGTGGCTTCCCTGGCGGGCTCTGCCTTTCCTGGGCTTGGGGACACGTGTCCCACGCTCCCAGGCCATCTGACTTGGATGCGGGGCAGCGGCTCCCCTGACGCTTGGTGGGGTTCCGTCTGCGTCCTCACGTCTCTGGCTCCCCTCTCCTCAGCACTCCTTCCTGCTTGGCTTTTCCTCCCATAGCTGTCTGGACGTACCAGGGCTCCCATGAGTCCGCTTCACTCCAGCTTCCTGTCTGCCCCTCCTCCGGACCTGGAGGTCCCTGGGCGCAGCCCCCTCCTCCCATCTATTTCTCTCTGTCCTGAGTGTTTTGCCCATAACATTTCTCCCGGGCAGGCTGATAAATCCAGAGAGCTTCAACTTCAACTCCATTTCGCCTGCTCCTCCTTGACATCAGGGGCCACCCTTGGGAAGTCCACCAGGCTTAACTCTGCTGCCTCCCATCTCCTTCCTGCCTCCCCAGGAGCACTGGATGGGCTTTCTACCCAAGGTCCCCACAGGGACTCCGTCAGAGACAGGGGCCCCCAGGGAGAGCAGGGGCAGCCCTGCCGAGCTAGTCTGAGACAAAGCGGGACTGCTGCGTTGGCAGTGCTGCGGCCTGACCTGTGCTGACTGCCGTTGGCCTGGGCAGCGGAGGGTTGCCAAGTCATCCTTGCGCCCCTGCTGGTCCCTGGGACGCCTGTAGGCTGCACAGCCTGCACCCTGCCACCCAGCCCCGAGGGACAAGCCAGTCAAACCACCACACGGAATGGTCTTTTCCACTTACCTGCCTTTGATAGTGACCTTGCGCATTCAGCCACTCTGCTAAGAACGGGCTGTGTGCCAGAGGATGCGCGTGTGCCGGCGTGCGTGTGGCACTGATGCTGTTTCCATGAATTTCTCAAGTGCCGTGTGCATTTCAAAACAGAAAAGTACGTAACTTTAGAATTGTGATTTCTGTACTCTCGTTTCCAGAAGCTGGTGAGCCGGCTCGGGCACCTGGTACAGCAGTTAAGATTCACTTGGGATGCCAGCATCCCACACTGGAGTGCCTGGTTCAAGTCCCCAGTCCTCCACTTCCAGTCCAGTTTCCTGGGAAACAGCAGATGACGGCCCTGACACCCATGTGGGGGACTCAGATGGAGTTCTGGGATCCTGGCTCCCACCGGGCCCAGCCCTGGCCATTGTGGGCATTTAGGGTAGCAAACCAGTGCATGGAAGATTTCTATCTCTTTCCCCTTCTCTCTGCCTTTCAAATAAAATGAAAATTAAAAAACGACATTGTAGCAGGCTGTAGCTGAGACCTGTGAACAGGAAGGCTGACGAAGCTTTTACCAACTTGCATGTGTCTGTGATCACGGCATCAAATTTCACGTTCTGTTACCTCGACCAAGAAGAGTTTGCAAAGCCACTTTCGGAATTGTTGCTGAAACTCTTGATATGTTACAGAGTTGCTGTAAACTGTTTACAAAACATTATTTGGACAAGCTTAAAATTTGAACTACCTGGAGTAGGGGTTGCGGGCAGCAATGTGAAGCCGTTTGGGCTGCTTGCATCCCATACTGGAGTCCTGGGTACTCAGCACTTCTGGTCTAGGTTCCTGCTAATGCACTTGAGAGGCAGTGGGTGACGCCCAAGTACTTGGGTTCCTGCCACCCACATGGGAGACCCGGATGGAGCTTTAGCTCCTGACTTCAGTCTGGCGTAGTCCTGGCTGTTGCAGGCGTTTGGAGAGTGAACCGTGGATGGCAGATCTCTCTCTTTCTGTTGCTCTCCCTTTCATATACATCAGTAAATTAAAAAAAAAAAAAAAAAAAAAAAGAACCACCCTCATGCCATTTTTATTCTTGTAAAAGAAAAAAGTTTAAGACATGGTGTACAAGTAAATGATTTCTGCCACGGAGGCCTGCTATGAAGCTCTGAAGTCAAGTTAGCTTATTAAATAGGTCTACATAAACTCATAAGAACCCGTGACCTTCCAGCTATCCAAACTGTGTTTGTAATTTATTTTATTTTATTATTCTGAAGATGATCATGGAAGATTCAGTATTACTTTCTTGAATAAATAAAGCATAAAATTTATATTAAATAAATGAGTGGGTTATTAATTTAATTTGATGTTACAAGCAAATAATCATGTTTGGTTGGTGGGAGTGTTAACATTGAGGCTACCTTGCCAGCAACTCGACAATACCAAATAAGAGATTTAAGAAATTTTATATTCTTTTTTCTTCTAAAAAGGATATAATCTGACATAAGGACACAGATACAACCTTTTGTAAAAGAAACTTTATGATGATGGCATTTTTAAAAATGAAACCAAAGCCATTCTAAAAGTCCAATAATAGGAACTTTGTGAAATAAATTATGGTGCAATATTATACCATTATTAAAAGCTCAGAATATATTATTTGAAAAGTGAGACACATAAAATTCTATTTACAGTCTGACCTCACTTTTCCTTTTTTGTTCAATGCATACATACAAACACACATACCCATAACTGAGAAGGACTTATACAAGACTATTAAGGGCAATTATCTTGGGTGGTGAGTTATCGATGTTTTAAATATTTTGTTAGGCCGGCGCCGCGGCTCACTAGGCTAATCCTCCGCCTAGCGGCGCCGGCACACCGGGTTCTAGTCCCGGTTGGGGCGCCGGATTCTGTCCCGGTTGCCCCTCTTCCAGGCCAGCTCTCTGCTGTGGCCAGGGAGTGCAGTGGAGGATGGCCCAGGTGCTTGGGCCCTGCACCCCATGGGAGACCAGGAAAAGCACCTGGCTCCTGGCTCCTGCCATCGGATCAGCGCGGTGCGCCGGCCGCAGCGCGCCGGCCGCGGCGGCCATTGGAGGGTGAACCAACGGCAAAAGGAAGACCTTTCTCTCTGTCTCTCTCTCTCACTGTCCACTCTGCCTGTCAAAAAATAAAAAAAAAAAAAAAAAAAAAAAAAAAAAAAAAATAAATATTTTGTTATTCTCTATAGGTTTAAAATTCTCTATAAGGAATATGTAGTAATTAAAAATAAATAATACTTATTTAAAAAACAATGAGAATCTTAAAAATCAGTTACTAGATGTCACGCCATTCCATATTCATTACTTACGCAGATTTAGCATCATGAGACAATCCTTGTCAAAGTCTTAGGCTTTTAAGTCAGGACATTTCTGACGTGGTCTATTGATCCACAGATGCGTGGTGGATGGGCCGCCTCAGCGCTTTCCATCACACGAGTTATTTGTCTCATGACATTGTCATGATGAACCAACAGGAAAAATCTGATTTAGTCCCCTGCACTAACCCCCACTAATCTTATTGGTGACAAGAAGTTCCTGATAAGGATGGGCTCAAGGGGTGAAAACGAGGGCAAGTTTTGGGACTTGACTTCACTGAAGCCATTTTCTTTGAAGGACTGGATATCTGATCTGATTTCGTTTACTTGAGCAAATCACTACACAGGTATGTTTGGGAAGGAAGGAGTTAAGTGTGGGGGCAGAGCTTGATCTAGATTTGTTTTGGAATCACTTATCTACTGACAACAATAAACATTTTCTAAATGCCTAAAGGAGGGAAAGGAGACTGTCAGCCACAATAAGTTGGCAAATGCAACTTGCTTATTTCTCTAGATTCACTCAGATGCAAATTTGAGCAAAAAACAAAACAAAAAAAAGTTCAAATGAAAACAAAGCAGGTAAAAGGCAGCTTTCAGATCAGCCATGCATGGGCCCCTGGTGTGTGGTCCCCTCCTCGATGGCCTGTGGACGATAATCTATTCTGTAAAATGAAGTTCAAAAAGGCAAAGATATCATCGACGTGGGCCAAACATTCAGTAACTCCTGCAAATGAACCATCAGTAGCCACTGACACACATTCCTTATTCTGCCGGGCAGGGGTGGTTCTTCTCAAGGTTAAGTAAAGGTCAGCTCTCTCTGCCTCACTGTCACTCAGCGCTGGTGGGAAAGCAGAGCCTGAAGCTGCGCCTGGAAGTTTCACTTAGGAGACAAATGGCCGGGTCTGTCTGTCCACTCGGGTCATCTCGGGTGGTTGTCCCATAATTGTACCTGATCGGTAGCCAAGTGAAATGCCAGATTCATCACTGATAGGATCTCTCCCGGGTTGACAGTCCTTTAATTTGTGTGCCTTCATGGCCAGAGGCCATTATTTCTAATTGCCTTTTCATCTGGTAGCAGCTCATCTGTCTTCCAAACACATCAAATTTAATCTTCCCGGCGGATGCTGAGGGTATGTGGTCTGTAGGATCCACTGGACTAGCTACATGAACTTTCATAACTTCTAAGGAGAAAGTCTTGAAAGATTCTTCAAAATTTGAAAGAAGAAAGCAAATTATGATGTCTTTTTTCATAATTTAAGGTTGTTACAGATCTCCACATGGATAATTTTAAATCCTTAAATCCTTCAATGGTTTCAGTCCTTCACATGTAAAAAGAAAAAAACAATCAACTTACTCTGTTCTGTGGCACCTTCAAAACAGTTTAACTATAATGGCTCTGATGGTTCCAGATAGGCACTTCTGAATTTCTTCTCCCTCATTTGAGACCATATGCACAGTGCCCCTGTGTTAGGAACGCAAGGACTCCAGGTGAATCAGGTTACGCTCCCTCTAGTCAGGCATCGCATACCAAAGCACCAGTTGGAGTCCTGGCTGCTCCATTTCCAACCCAGCTCCCTACTAACGTGCCTAGGAGGGCAGCAGAGGCTGGCCCTATGGTTGGGCTCCTGTGGACACCAGTTGGAATTTTAGTTTTGGGCCCCTGGCTTTGGCCTGGGCCAGCCTAGACTGTTGTGGCCATTTGGGGAATGAGCCAGTGGATGGACAATGTCTCTCTTTCTCTGTCTCTCCTTTTATTCCTCTGTCATTTTGACTTTCAAATAAATAAATCTTTTTTTTTTTTTTTGACAGAGTTAGACAGTGAAAAGAGAGACAGAAAGGTCTTCCTTCTGTTGGTTCACCCTCCAAATGGCCGCTATGGCCGGTGCACTGTGCCGATCCAAAGCCAGGAGCCAGGCACCTCCCCCTGGTCTCCCACATGGGTGCAGGGCCCAAGCACTTGGGCCATCCTCCACTGCCTTCCCGGGCCACAGCAAAGAGCTGGACTGGAAGAGGAGCAACCGGGACTAGAACCCAGCGCCCATATGGAATGCCGGTGCTGCAGGCAGAGGATTAACCAAGTGAGCCACGGTGCCAGCCCCAATAAATCTTTTTGTTGTTGTTTGTTTGTTTGTTTTAAGAGATGAGTTGGGGCCAGCACTGTAGTGTAGAAGGTATAGCCTCCACCTGCAGTGCCGTATGGGCAGTTGTGCATGTCCTGGTTGCTCCAGTGCTGATCCACGTCCTTGATAATGGCCTGGGAAAGCAGTGGAGGATGGTCCAAGCGCTTGGGCTCCTGCGCTCACATGGGAGACCCAGAAGAAGCCCCTGGCTCCTGGCTCTGGATCAGCGCAGCCATTAAGGAGTGAATCAGTGGATGGAACACCTTTCTGTCTCTCCTTTCTGTGTGTAACTCCATATTTCAAATAAATAAATAAACAAATATTTTTAAAAAGGAGATGAATCAGACAAGCCCCTGCAAAGATAAGTAAAAGAACCAAGGGTGCCTTTAGGTCACGATGTGGACCACAGAGCACACTCAGAGCGAGAGGGAAGGACAGATGTGGGAGCCAGGGACAGTTCAGATGGCGGCATTGAGACTGGGCTACGTGGATTCTTGAGGTTTCATCCGCTCCTCTGACTCGCTCCCTGGGCGAGATCTCTCCCTCTAACAGAGAACACAGAGATTTAGAGGGTGAACTCCCCAAGACCCTGCACCCCACGCTGGAGAGAGCAGTGTCTATCTGCTCTGATCTAAAACTCCATCGCTGAACCATGCACGCTCTGCTCTTTCAGGAGGGGGCAAGAGGGAAGGGTCCCTGGGCAGGAGTCAGTCCAGCCAGGCAGGGTGTCAGCGGAGCAGGTGGGGACAGGGAGAGAGACGGAGGAGGGTTTCCCTTGTCGTAGGGAGCTGTGGCAAGACCCCAGCCACCCAGCGGGCTGCGCCTGGGAACCCGGAGCGCGCAACATTTTGCAGGCTTTACCTTCTCATCATGGAAAGGACCTTTCTGGGCATCTGTTGTCTTGCCTATCCAGCAGCGCAGCAGCTGTGCCTGACCAACCTGGGTACAAACCCACTCCAGTGCCCCCAGGTGGCCTTGCATGGCCACCAGGTTCTAAGCAGAACCACTGTGAAGGGGAATGGGAGAGCACGCTGTCTCAAGCTTCGGAGATGAGGCAGCCAAGTTCTGTGGACACCTCCGTCGGTCTGAACGTCCACCCGTCTTTTGGTGCCAGGGCGCGGCAGCAGCACCAAGTTCCAGGCCGAAGGGCTCTTGGATGCTCTTTCCCTCCCTCCCCACTTAGACCTCCCGTTCACTGGCCAGGTGCTTACTGGGTGCTGTGTGGTGCACTGAGTGTTCAGCCAGGCCTTGAGGATAAGGTGACAGGACAGATGGGACCTCTGGCCTGGAGCAGCCTGCATGTCAGGTAAGTATGAGGACTGCCACGGAGAAAGGACAGATTTGTGGATGGGATCTGGCTCACTCCGGGGAAACTGGGAAGCTACCTAGAAAGAGCGAGGTCTGAGGGAGAGGGGAAGGGAGGAGGGAGTGTTCCAGACAGAAGAAACAGCTGGTGTGGGCCCAGAAGGGAGAGGGAACAGGAGCCTCTGATGATCCAAGAGAAGGCCACCATGGCAGGCACGAGGCCCCAGCCTGGGGAATGAGTCCTTTTTGGTTTTTCTTTATATAGATTTATTTTGTTTATTTGAAAGGCAGAGTGGGGGGGGGGAGGAAGAGAGAGAGAGACAGAGAGAGAGAGAGAGAGGAAATATGTTCTATGGACAGGTTCACTCCACAAATGGCTGCAAAGGTTGGGGCTGGGCCAGGTTGGAGCTAGGAGCCAGGACCTCCATCCAGGTTTGCCAAGCACTTGGGCCACCTTCCACTGCTTTCCCACACACATCAGGACTGGAAGTGGAGCGGCAGGGACTCAAACTGGCGCTCTGATACGGGATGCTGTTAGCCCGCCGAGCCGCATCGCCGGCCCCGAGGGAAGAAGTCCTTACAGGCCGCCTCTCCTTGAGATGTTTGGATGAGAACAATTAGATACCTGCACGCACACGTAAGGGCCCGCATATTTATGAGAATCACGGGACAGAGAAATGGGGTCAGACAGTCAGAAGACAGCTTTCCTTCTCTCCTCCTCTGCCTCCGGTCTTGCTCGCTTGCTCCCCCCTTTCCTGTTAATCACCCAGCACTGTGCAAGATCTGGCAGTGGGGCCTCCCCAGACCCCGCCCACTCAGCCGCAGGTCCTGGTGGCTGAACATGCAAGTCTCCTCTCCCTTGCCATCCTTGGCACATTGGCTTTCAACTTCAGGCTTTGGAGCCTTCTTTTTTTTTAAAGATTTATTTTTATTTATTTGAGAGTTAGAGATGTAGACAGAGAGAGAGGTCTTCCATCCACTGGTTCACTCCCAAAACGGCCATAACAGCTGGAGCTGATCCGATCGGAAGCCAGGAGCCGGGAGCTTCTTCCAGGGGGCCATGGACTTGGGTCATCTTCCAGTGCTTTCCCAGGTGCATCAGCAGATGCAAAACTGAGCCTCCAGAAGATACTGTGGCCTGCCCGCGGCAGCCCTGGGAGGAAGTAATGGAGCTGGGGTTGAACCCCGGTCTGATGAGGCTAAAGCCTCTTTTAACTTTGCTCCTGGAGGCTGCCATTCTGATGCACATTTATTCACTACTGGAACCTTATTAGTAATCAAATCTTCAAATAGATTACATACCATTCCTTCACTTACGTAACAACAGTAGGACATGTGGTGATTACTGAGCCATTTCCTGACATTTCACACATATTTCACACACATTTCACACATATTTCACTTCCCTCCCCAAGAACTGACCACTGGTGAGGTTCCTTTGGGGGTGGGGTATCAGTGTGTGTGTGCACGAATGACTGACCATTGGTGAGGTTCCTTTGGGGGCGGGGTATCAGTGTGTGTGTGTGTGTGCACGAATGACCAGGGTGGATGGAAGACAGTAACTGGTACTTTTTTTGTAGACTGAACTGAGTTTATAAACTGAAGATCGTCTCTATCCAGCCTTTTGGTTTTGAAAGGCCCCTCTCCACACGGAGTCCAGGGCTTATCCCCATCTGTCTCCAAGGCTGGTTGTTAAAAATGCAGATTCCAGAGCCTTCCGGACTTAGTAGGACTGGGAAACAGCATGGGAATGGCTCCCTGGTGTGCCCAGCCACTTCTGGACTGAGAGTAGGTATCTATGCTCCTCTGGCAAGCAGCAAGCTTGTCCCTGGAACACTGAAAGCAACTGTGTGAGTCAGGCTTAGGCTGGGCTGTGATGGGGCCTCCTGGGGGCTGCAGAAGCAGCTGCGGCAGGCTGAGTCACCACGGCCAGGACCGTGTAAACAGGCTTCATGGCACGTGGGCCATTCAGGTGACTGCAGTCGGAGGGAGACATCTGAGTCACTGTGCGACTCTGGTTTTCATCTTGTGGCCCTGGTTATGCGCCCTGTGACTGTAAACCGCACACACCATAGCCTGTAAGCTTGGGCACTCTGCATTTGCAGAAAAAGCCTGAGACACAGACACAGTTTCACACCCGAATGAAACTGAGAGACTGATCTGTATCCCAGGGAGACGAGTCAAGCAGACGCCCCTCTCCTCTCCCTCTTCCTGCCTCCTGCCCATCTTCCATCAGGTCTGCACTATGGTCACTGGCTGGCGGGGTCTACAACGTACAACGTCCTGGGTTCTGGGACAATTGCTACAGCAGCTGATTTACCTGGCTTTCCTAACTTCTATGAGCATACAACCGTTACTACAACATTCTTTTCTCTTTTTTAAAGAAATGCCATTAAGATTTATTTATTCACTTGAAAGGCAGAGTTACAGACACACACACACACACACACACAGAGGTCTTCCATCTACTGGTTTGCTTACCAAATGGTTTGAGCTGATCCGAAGCCAGGAGCCAGGAGCTTCTTTCAGGTCTCACATGTGCGTGGAGGGGCCTAAGCACTTGGGCTTTTACTGCTTTCCCAGGCCATCAGTAGGGAGCCAGATTGGAAGTGAAGCAGCTGGGACTTGAACTGGTGCCCGTGTGGATGCCAGTGCTACTTTACAGGCAGGCGCTTAACCTACTGTGCCACAGCACTGGCCCCTCTTTTTTTCTCTTAAGATTCATTTAATTACTATTTTTAAAAATATTTTATTTTTTTGAAAGACAGAGTTACAGAGAGAAGTCTTCCATCTACTTGTTCACTCCTCAAATGGCTGCAATGGCCGCAGCTGAGCTGAGCTGAAGCCAGCAGCCAGGGGCTTCTTCTGGGTCTTCCATGTGCATGCAGGGGCCCAAGGATTTGGGTCACCCTCTGCTGCTTTCCCAGGAGCATTAGCAGGGAGCCAGATCAGAAGTGGAGCAGCCAGGACTCGAATCAGCACCCATATGGCATATGGCAGTCCAGGGCTTTAACCTGCTGCGCTGTTGCTGTGGATTCGTTCTGGGAGGAGGAGCATGGTGGGGGCAAGAGGCATGGAGTCACCGCACAGACCCTGGGAGCCGGGTGAAAAGAGGCCAGAGGCGAGCAGCCCACAGACATTTATTTCAGTTGCTACAGCAGCTTATATAGCCAAGGCAGCCAATCCGGTCAAGAGGCAGTCTATGCCCTAACCAATCATAGCCTGTTGCCAGGCAGTTTCCAAAGCCATCCAACACAGCCTGTTGTCAGGCAGGCTCCGTTGCCATGTGTTTATTTATTTATTGACAGGCAGAGTGGACAGTGAGAGAGACAGAGAGAAAGGTCTTCCTTTACCATTGGTTCACCTTCCAATGGCCGCTGCGGCCAGCGCACCACGCTGATCTGAAGCCAGGAGCCAGGTGCTTCTCCTGGTCTCCCATGGAGTGCAGGGCCCAAGCACTTGGGCCATCCTCCACTGCACTCCCTGGCCACAGCAGAGAGCTGGCCTGGAAGAGGGGCAACCGGGACAGAATCCGGCACCCCGACTGGGACTAGAACCCGGTGTGCCAGTGCCACAGGCGGAGGATTAGCATGGCACCAGCTGCCATGTGGTTTCCAAAGCCATCCAATCACAGCCTGTTGCCAGGCAGGCTCCATTGCCAGGTGGGTTTTGAAGCCATTCCTGAGTAACTGTCACTAGCTTGCCAGCAGCAATCTTGGGATGGCCTTCTTATTCTACCACACTGTGCCATAGCACCAGCCCCAGGATTTATTTAGATATTTGAAAGAGTTACAGAGAGAGAAGCAGAGACAGAGAGGTGACAAATCTTTCCTCTGCTGGTTTTCTGCTCAAATAGCCACACTGGCCCTGGCTGGGCCAGGGGTCAAGAACTCCATCTGGGTGGATCTCCCATTTGGGTGGCAGAGGCCCAGGTGCTTGGGCCATCTCCCACTGCCTTCCCAGGCATATTAGCAGCGAGCTAGACCCAAAGTGGAGCAGCTGTGACTGGAATCAGTACTGCTAATAATGCTGGCAGTGGCTTAACCTGCCATGCCACAACAAGGGCCCCATTATTACTTTCTTATGTGGTCCTAATGGTGCTTTGAAAAATTGAGGCACAAAAGACATTTTGGGTTGGGTCAATTGTTTGAGGAGAGTCAGCATTTTCATGAAAGCCTAGGCAACAGCTTCTTCAGAAAGCCCAGGCATGTGACTGAAATCCTCACTCAAACAGGGCACATCAAGAAGTTAGCAAGGGCAGAATTTGGGATTTGAACCCTGTTGGCTATTCATTAGGTGATTTCCTATTTGGATTTGTAATTTAGTTTTCCCACAGGGTTTCAGCACTACAGGGGGTTCACTTGGAACATTTTCATATTACTGATTTTTTTTCTATTGAGTATTTTATGCTATTATTTGGGCTCACTGCAAAGCAGTGTCTTTAAAATTTTTTCTTAACGTAGGATATGCAGCAGGGAAATGTATTATACACCGCAAACCTATAACCGAACCTCATTTTTTTACAAAATAAAGCATTGCGGCTACAGTTGCCCCAGAGTAGGGCTATGCCAAGGTCTGTGTGTAGGCAGTTAATGTAGCAGAGGGAATGCAACTGAGCTGACGGACAAGCCAGCACAGGCATGTGACCAAGGTCCCCACCACCATGGCAACGGAGCTCGAGGCACAGGGCTCAGAATCGTCTGCTTGGGGGATGGTGGAGGATGTGTTTATCCTGATGCCTGTCCCACATCAGGCTCCAGGGGTCCCACAGCTATTAACCCCAACCCCCTCCTTCCAGTGTACGTGACAAGCAGCAGCGGCATGGTGGATGTGGTCAAACCTTACAGGGAACTGTCTTGGGCATCAGCAGCTTAAGGAAGAAGCAGAACAGAGAGGGTGCAGCCACAGGACATGTCCAGTCAAAGCAGTCACACACACAGGCTGGTTCAGGCCCACTAACTAGTGCTTCTTAAAATCCAGGACCCAGAAATTCTTTATCAGGGGGGCTATAGATCAAAACCATTTTCACAGTATTAAGATGACAGCTGTCTTCCCTATTCTTGTTCTCATAAGTATGCAACGGAGTCTTCCAGAGGCTTTGTGATGTGTAGTGACATAACAGATCCAATGCAGAAGGAGATATGAGAACAAGCTATCTTCCACTAAACCAGGTAGTAAAGAGATTTGCAAAAATGTAAAGCAATTCTACTTGTCTCAGTATGTTTTTTTGTTTTGAAAAATATAGCTGTTTTTCATGAAATATATATGTTAAATTTCACTATACTTTTGGGAAAAGATTATATAGTAATAATTCAGGTTAAATGTTTATAAAACAGAAACTATTTTTCATTATCTGATTAGAATGTGATAATCAAATTAAAATTTTAAAAGCATTTACTTATTTGAGAGGCTGAGACATACACACACAGAATGCATCTCCTATCCGCTGGTTTACTCCTCAAATGTTGTCAACAGCTCCAGCTAGGCCAAGCTCAAGCAGGGGACCAAGAACTCAACCCAGGTCTCCCATGTGGGTGGCAGGGACCCAACTTCTTGAGCAATCACCTGCTGCCTCCCAGGGTCTGTGTTAGCAGAAGCTGGAATCAGGAGATGGAGATGGGAATCAAACTCAGGCAGGCGCGCTAACTGCTAGGCTACACACCTGCCCCTCAACTTCAGAACAGAAAAGTAACAGCTTTATTATTTATAGGTAAATATTTAATTTCTAAACATAACTTTATACATAAAATCTCTTTGGGGCTCTTTCCAAGGATAAAGGGATTCTGAGCTTTAAAAAAAAACAGGTGGAGAATCCTTACACACAATTAATCAAGACTCTCAAAGAACTGCAGCCAGTTTGAGAAACACTGGTGCAACATTTTTGACCAAGAACAATGTGGCTGGAAAACAGCACATTAGTTACTCTGAGGTTTAAAATGCAGTGCGGTACTAGAGTTATGTAAGGTTCCATCCCGACCCATTTCAGAACCAGGGCCCTTCACTGGCCCTAGGGAGGACAGGGAGCTCCTAGGGGACTTCCTGGAGATGGGAGGGGGACTGCGAACTGCTGCCCTTCTCTTCCATTGTGGACAGCCACTGCCCAGCTTGACCTCTAGCTCAGGTCAGCTAAACTCAGGTAGGCAGTCATTCACGACCTTGGCTGCATTGTTAGAAGCATCTGGGAGACAGTAAAAAGCAACCCTGCCTGGGCCCCACTCCAGATCAATGAATCAAAACTTCTGGCAGGAGGTGGGAAGGTGGGGCAGAGCTGGCACTGTGGCATAGTAGGTTGAGCCTCCACCTGCGATGCCAGCATCCCATATGGGCACCAGTTCATGTCTGGGCTGCTCCACTTCTGATCCAGCTCCCTGCTGATGGCCTGGTAAAGCAGTGAGAGATGGCCCAAGTGCTTGGGCCTCTGTACCCCCCCATAGGAGACCTGGAAGACGCTACTGGCTTCGGATTGGTCCAGCTCCAGCTGTTGTGGCCATTTCGAGAGTGAACTAGCAGATGGGGAAACCTCTCTCTCCCACTCTATAGCTCTGCCTCGTATTAAAACAAACAAACAAAAAAAACAACTAATGGGTTGGATATGGGCATTGTTTCTGTCCATGTAAGCCATGTTACCATGCCAAGGAAACCACCAGGCAGATCAAGGGACAGGGCATCTCCCGCTCACCGCAGACTCCCTCTTGCCTTCCCCTAGTTAATGCCCCCTCCACAGGTAACCTCCAGTCTAATACTTGGCATCATAGGTCAGTTTTGAACTTCATGGAATCATACAGTATAAACTCTCCTTTGGCTCAACAATTGATTTGTGCTCTTCATTCATGTTGTAAGGTAGAGGTACTTCATTCTTGTTTGCATGACTGTAAATGAGGGTCTTTCAAAACGCTGATAGAAAAAAGAAACTAAAGGTATTTATCCTGGGGGCCAGCACTGTGGCACAGCACATTAAAGCCCCAGCCTGCAACGCTGGCATCCCCTATGGGCACTGGTTCATGTCCCAGCTGCTCCTCTTCCAATCTGGCTCCCTGATGACATGCCTAGGAAAGCAGTGGAAGATGGCCCAAGTCTGTGGGCCCCTGCACACATGGTGGGAGACCAGAAAGAGGCTCCTGGCTCCTGATTATCCCAGCTGTGGGAGGGCCATTTGGGGAATGAACCAGCAGATGGAAGAACTCTCTGTCTCTCCCTCTCTTAACTCTGCATTTCAAATAAATAAAATAAATCTTTAAAAAATGTTTATTTTGGTATAAAAATTTTGGAAAATCCCATGCAGCTTTTCATAATATGCATTTCCATGCACTTTCTTTTTCTTTTTATTTGACAGGCAGAATTGGACAGTGAGAAAGAGACAGAGAGAAAGGTCTTCCTTCTGTTGGTTCACCCCACAAATGGTCGCTACGGCTGGTGCTGTGCCAATCCAAAGCCAGGAGCCAGGTGCTTCCTCCCAATCTCCCATTCGGGTGCAGGGCCCAAGCACCTGGGCCATCCTCCACTGCCCTCCCGGGCCACAGCAGAGAGCTGGACTGGAAGAGGAGCAACCAGGACTAGAACCCGGTGCCCATATGGGATGCCGGCGCCGCAGGCCATGGCATTGGCCTCCATGCACTTTCAAAGCTCCCTTATGATCTACTGCATAAGTAGACCAAGGTTTATTTAGGATTCTTTATATGGAGTTTGCTGGCTCCCTTGAACCCCTCTGAAGTGGGATGACATGCTCTCATCATGAAATACAGCAAAGCAACGGCAGATGCCTGTCACGGGACATACGTGCTTACTGAAATGCAGATCCCCATTTTCTTAACCACTTAAAATTACTTTCTTTTTCACAGAAGGCATAAACGTGTATAAATTAAAATGTGTGACTCCAGTCCTGTGTGTAAATATATGCACGTGTGCACACCTCAAGGAAAACTCAAGCCAGACTAGTATAGAGATTTAGGGGTTGTAAGTTACAGGGCCTTGTCCAGCGCTACATTTGGATTTGGTTTTACTGGTTAACTGTGAGCATACCTTTGTCAAGTTAAATATATATATGAACCTTATTTCCACCTAAGTGCATCTTATTGTTGCGCTGGACACATCCGGTATTAATAAGGCAGTACCATTCAAACATTCATTTACCAAACCCACCAAGCCCAACTGTACTTCTTCAAGTCAATAAAAGTCATCTAGGCCGGCGCCGCGGTTCACTAGGCTAATCCTCTGCCTTGCGGCGCCGGCACACTGGGTTCTAGTCCCCGTCGGGGCGCCGGATTCTGTCCCGGTTGCCCCTCTTCCAGGCCAGCTCTCTGCTGTGGCCAGGGAGTGCAGTGGAGGATGGCCCAGGTGCTTGGGCCCTGCACCCCATGGGAGACCAGGAGAAGTACCTGGCTCCTGCCTTCGGATCAGCGCGGTACGCCGGCCGCAGTGCGCCAGCCGCGGCGGCCATTGGAGGGTGAACCAACGGCAAAGGAAGAGCTTTCTCTCTCTCTCTCTCTCTCACTGTCCACTCTGCCTGTAAAAAAAAAAAAAAAAAAAAAAAAAGTCGTCTATAAGTTCCCGACTCCACGAAGATCTGGGAATGACCCCGATCACATTTTCTGTCAACCTTGCCGGCCTGCACACTCAGCTCCATGTACCCAGTCAGTTAGCTTGTCTCCAGCAAATGCTGCAAAGCTCTCCCCTCCTCCACAACTCCACTGCCACCACCCTGGTCTATGCAGTCATCATTTCTTGCCTGCAGTAAAGCAATCAATCGTCTCCTTACTTTCATACTCGGGTTCCACTGCCAACCTCTACCCACCCTTCCATCCCCCTCTCCCCAAATCTAGTCACCCATCAGTCAGAGTGACCTCTAAAAAACACACATCAGGCCATGTCACTGCTTTCCTTACACTCTCAACAGCTCATACCTAAGGTGCCTCACACTCATCACACTTGCCACTTACACTTAAACCTCAACTCCCTACCCTGACTGGCAAAACCTGTAATGAGGTCTGGTCTCTCTCGGAGCATCTCAGAGCATGTCCCTTCGTCCAGCCAGCTCTGGACTACCGCTGGCTGTCTCTGCTGAGAACCCTCCATGCTCCTTCTCACCTCTGCCCTACCTGCCTCACAGAAGCTTACCCTGCCCCTCCTTCAGTCTTTACATGGCCAGCTTCTTCTTCTGTTACTCAGATCTGAATCTCCACTGCCTCTGAGGGGCCTCCCCTGACCATCCAATCTACAGTAGTTCTCCTACTCTCCAGAGCGTTAGACCATCTGAATTCTCTGCATGGTACTTATCACAAAGAACATTTTCTTAGTCTATTTCAACCTCTGCCTCTAAAATTTAAGTTCTCTAAGAATCTTACTACACCTTCAGTGCCAGAAAAAGAGCCAATGCATAATAAGTACTAAATAAATATCCCTGCCTGACAAGAATCTGACAGCACAAATATAACGCGTACCCTTCACCCAAGTCTAACGTTGAATTCTGGGTCAACCAGGAGGAAGGACACAGTGGTCCTTTGCAAATCACAGGACAAATGCAGCCCTGGAGGGGATTCTTGATTATACTGACCTGGTGTTTTTTTTTAAAGTCTGCTATATGGTAGTGTAGTGTTTTATTTATTCTATCCATTAATTACTAATATTGAGAACACTTACAGCAATAATTGAGCTTAATCTAAGAGAAGATCAACTTACATCTTTTTATATCTCAATAACAACTATTGGCGAGAGATAGTCAAAATAAGTATGGTCAAAATTACTATGTTAGGAACTTATGATGCATTTGCTTGGTGTGCATCTGTCCACACTCGGTTCAGTTTTTAGTGCAAGGTTCTTTGGCTGAAAGAAAGAACATTCGGTTTACTTCACTAATAGGAACATCTCTCAGTGCTGGGATGGCCTCTGCTTGGTATTTCTTCTGCTGCTGATTTTTAGCATAGTTATCTGTGAGAAAAGAACAAAAATCTTTGTTTACAAATGCAGCTTCTTTTCATCTCTGTGGCTGATAGAGACCCCCCCATATGGCTTACTTGGCTGATGTTTGGAGAATAACACTTCTGTTTAATATAATTAAATGATTATTTAATCCTCTCTTTAGAAGAAATGACCCAATTAAAATAACAACTTGGAAAGAAATTAGTATTTCTTTTAACTGTACAAGGATGATGAGCCTCAATTGCATGTTTCTCACAGGGACAGAATTATATCTAGATCTTAATAATGTATTTAAGTTGACATCACAAAACTATTGAATCATTTGGCACAAATATTCATGTAAACTTAACAATTTCCTTTTTGGATAACCATGTGGTTACTGTAAGTCAAGAACGCAGGAAATACATACAGTAGTTTATAAGGAAAGAAATTTAAACATAAACTATAATTGGTTTTCCAAAATATATTGTATTGGCTTATGAATAAAGGTTTTTGAAACTCGAAAAATCATACCAGTAACTTAAAAACTTTACTTCCTAGAATCTAAACAAGCTCACGTATCAGTCTACTTTAATAACTGGACTTGAACTGAAAAAAATGTTATAAAAAAAAGCCACAAAAATGTGCTATGGCTCTTCTCTGCAGTCAGCTGGGATCAGGTGCACATGTGACCCTCCTGAACAGGGTGTGCAGGGACCTGATGCTGTCCCTTGAATGACAGGGCCTGTGTAGGGTAAAATATGCTTCTCTCAAAGTGGCTGAGAATAAAATTTGTAGGGGAAAATATATGTTAACTAGTGCTATAATTCATCACAATTTCTCTCTTCCATGAATAGAACTGGTGCAAGTTAATCAGAACTTATTTCCTTCATGTATTTCTTTTTTTTTTTTTAAGCTTTTTATTTATTTATTTGAAAGACAGAGTTCTGGTGACAGTGCTATGGCACAATGGGTAAAGCCTGCAGTGCCAGCATCCCATATGGGTGCTGGTTCGAGTCTCAGCTGCTCCACTTCTGATCCAGCCTCCTGTCAATGTGCCTGGCACAGCAAAGGAATATGGCCCAAGTCCTTGGACCCCTGCACCCATGTGGGAGACCCAGAGAAGCTCCTGGCTTCAGACCAGCCAAGCTCTGACCATCACAGCTATTTGGGGAGTGACTTAGCAGATGGAAGATCTCTCTCTGTAACTCTGGCTTTCAAATAAATAAATAAATAAATACACCTTAAAAAAAAAAAAGAAAGAAAAAAAGGAGTTTTACAGAGAGGGTGAGACACACACAGATCTTCCACCTACTGATTCACACCCCAGATGGCCACAACAGTTGGAGCAGGGCAGGTCTGAAGCCAGGAGCTTCTTCTGTGTCTCCCACATGGGTGGCCAGGGTCCAAGGACTTGGGGCCATCTTCTGCTGCTTTCCCAGGCATATTAGCAGGGAGCTGGAGAAGTGGAGCAGCTAGAACTCAAACCAGAGGCCACATGGGATGCTGGCACCACAGGCGGTGGCTTAACCCATTATGTCACAAAACCAGCTCCAATATTTCCTTTTGTGTAACTCTACTTACTTCTCCTAGGTTCTTCTCATTGTCCCAATGTGTGTCTTGCAATCTTGGTTGCTTTTCTGGATAAAAGGGCAATATCCCACCTGTTCATTTCCCCAGCACTTTCCTTTCATATAAACTTACCTGTGATTGTATGAATGGAGTTGAGTGGAGAGGTACTCATCATGTTAATGCCAAACAAGAGTACATAACCAATGACTATGGTAATCAAGAGGTAGACAGGTAATGCAACTGCCCAGTATCTGCAGAAGAGAAGATTACAGTATGGAATGGGTACCTTAGAAAGTTGCAATTCTCAATAGCCAATCATAAAACATGTTATTTGAATTTTATTCAAGTAATACTTGCTCACGATAGACAATTCTTCAAGGCACATAATGAACAGCTGCAGTTTCCTATCTCACTTGTCCCATCCGGAGTCTTATTCCCCAGGAAGGGACACTTTCATTACCTGGGCTGTTGCTTCTGATACTTAACTTCCTAATTTCTACATAATGTGCTACTATTATTTCTTGGCTTCTTCTGTTTCATTTTCTCCAGATTTCCTAATATAACAATAGGGAATTTACTTCCTCCTATGTCTTCTGTACTTACAATTTCTGGTTAGGTCAGCTGTTGTTAAATATTATCATGACTATATAAACAACATTTACAACAGAGAATCTTAGCTTTATACATCTTATTTTTGGTTTTAGAGACAGTTTTTATTTGAAAGAGTTATTGACAGAAACAGAGACAAAGATAGAGACAGCCATAAGGACAGATATAGTGAGAGGGATAGCAATAGAGATAGAGAGATCTTCCATCCACTGGTTCACTCCCCGACAGCCACAAGGCCACCGCTGGGCCTGGCTGAAGCTGGAAGCCCAGAACTCCTCCGGGTCTCCACAGGGGTGGAAGGGGACAAGCATTCGGGACATCTTTCACTGCCTTCCCAGGCACACAGGTGCCAGCTTAATCCCTGTGCCACACTGCCAGCCCACATTACACACTTTCTTTTTTCTGGAAGTAGTAATTACATCTTTTTGTCTGTTTGATTTTTCCATGCTTCTATCAATACTCAAGCTCAAATTCTCTGATAGGATTCCTACAGTTCCCAAACAGTTAAATACACTGAGTGTTCCATCTTGCCAAGTTTTTTTTTTTTTTTTTTTTTTTTTTTTTTTTTTGACAGGCAGAGTGGACAGTGAGAGAGAGAGACAGAGAGAAAGGTCTTCCTTTGCCGTTGGTTCACCCTCCAATGGCCGCCGCGGCTGGCGCGCTGCGGCCGGCGCACCGCGCTGATCCGATGGCAGGAGCCAGGAGCCAGGTGCTTTTCCTGGTCTCCCATGGGGTGCAGGGCCCAAGCATCTGGGCCATCCTCCACTGCACTCCCTGGCCACAGCAGAGGGCTGGCCTGGAAGAGGGGCAACTGGGACAGAATCCGGCGCCCCAACCGGGACTAGAACCTGGTGTGCCGGCGCCGCTAGGCGGAGGATTAGCCTAGTGAGCTGCGGCGCCGGCCCTTGCCAAGTTTTACTGAGTACATTGTTTCATTAATAATTTTTTCCCTATGGTTTTCTCTTTCTGGAACTTTTTTTTTTTTTTAAAGGTTCATTTATTTGAAAGGCAGAGTTACAGAGATGCAGAGGCAGAGAGAGTGAGAGTGAGAGAGAAAGAGAGATTTTCCATCCAAAATTGGTTCACTCTCTAAATGGCCACAGTGGCCGGAGCTGGGCTGAGCTGAAGCTAGAAGCTAGAAGCTTCTTCCAGGTCTCCCACGTGGGTGCAGAGCCCACAAACTTGGACCATCTTCCACTGCTTTCCCAGGAGCATTAGCAGGGAGCTGGATCAAAAGTGGAACATTTAGGACTTGAACTGGCACCCATACGGGATGTGGGCACCGCAGGCGGCAGCTTTACCTGCTACGCCACAGCGCTGACCCCTGGAACTTTTTATTTATGTATTTATTTATTTGAGAGGGAGGGAGGGGTGAGGAGAGGGAGGGACAGAGAGGGAAGCAGGAAGAGAGAGAGAACACACCCTTTCATTGGTTCATTACTCAAATGCCTGCAATAGCCAGAACTGAAGCTGGGAACGGAATCCAAGTCTCCCATGAGGGTGGCAGGAATCCAGTTGTTTTAGCCATCACCACTGCCTCTGGGATCTGCATTAGCAGAAAGCAAGAATCATTCACTACAGCCAGGAATTGAACCCAGGTAACCTGATGCGGCACTGCAGGCACTTTAAGGGCCAGGCTAAATGTCTGCCCTATTTTCTGGGACTTTTAATGTACTTTATTATACTTTTCTCTGTTTTCCACTTTGTTGTTTATTGTCCAGCCTTTCAATTAAATATTTTAGTTTTGGAGTCCAGCATTGTGGTACAGCAGGTAAAGGTGCCACCTGTGACGTCAGCCTCCCATACAGGCCCCAATTTGTGTCCCAGTTGGTCCACTTCTGATCCAGCTCTGGCAATGGCCTGGCAAAAGCAGCAGAAGACAGCCCAAACGTCTGGGCCCCTACCACATGTGGGAGACCCAGACGAAACTCCTGGATCCCAGTTTCAGCCTGGCCCACCCCTGGCTTTTGTGGTAATCTGGGGAGTGAACCAGTGGATGGAAGCGCTCTCTCTCCCTCTCTTCCCCTGTTTCTGTAACTCTTCCAAATAAATAAATCGTAAAAAAATTTATTATCTTTATAATTTGCAAATACAGTAACTCCTTGAACATTTGTATAGTATTCTTGAACTCTGCATAGTATTCTGTTCATTCTGAAGTTATAATCTTCTCTGAGTATTTTACATTAAAAGCTTCTGTATGGGGCCAGCACTCTGCAGCGGGTTAATGCCCTGGCCTGAAGCGCTGGCATCCCATATGGGCACCGGTTTGAGACCCAGCTGCTCCACTTCCCATCCAGCTCTCTGCTATGGCCTGGGATAGCAGAAGATGGCCCAAGTCCTTGAGCCCCTGCACTTGCATGGGAGACCCAGAAGCAGCTCCTGGCTTCAGATCGGCGCTGCTCCATCCGTTGTGGCCAACTGGGGAGTGAACCATCGGATGGAAGACCTCTCTTTCTCTCTCTCTCTGCCTCTCCTCTCTGTGTAACTACTTTCAAACAAATAAATAAATCTTTTTTTTTTAATTTTTTTTTAAATTTTTTGACAGGCAGAGTGGACAGTGAGAGAGAGAGACAGAAAGGTCTTCCTCTGCCGTTGGTTCACCCTCCAATGGCCGCCGCGGCCGGCGCACCGCGCTGATCCGATGGCAAGAGCCAGGAGCCAGGTGCTTTTCCTGGTCTCCCATGGGGTGCAGGGCCCAAGCACCTGGGCCATCCTCCACTGCACTCCCTGGCCACAGCAGAGAGCTGGCCTGGAAGAGGGGCAACTGGGACAGAATCCGGCGCCCCAACCAGGACTAGAACCTGGTGTGCCGGCGCCGCTAGGCGGAGGATTAGCCTAGTGAGCTGCGGCGCCGGCTCCAAATAAATAAATCTTTAAAAAAAAAAAGATCCAAAGCCAGGAGCTTCTTCAGAGTCTCTCACGCGCGTGCAGGGGCCCAAGCACTTGGGCCATCTTCTGCTTTCCCAGGCCACAGCAGAGAGCTGGATCGGAAGTGGAGCAGCCGGGTCTTGAACAGGTGCCCATATGGGATGCTGGCGCTTCAGGCCAGGGCGTTAACCCACTGCACCACAGTGCTGGCCCCTCCATGTCTTTCAAGCTCTCCTTTTTTCTTCTGTATTTCTTGATATACTTTTCTCAACAACTGGGTAACTTACAGGCAGTCCATTCATATTTTAAAATGAAGAGCTGACAAGGTAACCGAAAGCACTGTGTGTACATGAGGAGATGACCAATTATCAGAGACCTTGCCCACTTCACTGGGGTCTGCCAAATGTCACAAATTAAAGATTTTTGTGTTTGGTGTTTGACTGGTCAGCATCCTAAGAAAGAATCTTCCCATCTTCTCTGTGATCTGGGAGGAGAAGGTGACAAGAGGTTGGACGCCTTGTAAGGGGAGGCGCTGAGGTGGGACTTCACCACTTGGTCATGCAGATTCTCACCAGTCCCATTTTCAGTGAGGTAACTTATGTCCACACAAAGCTCTAGAGACCCCCAGGCTAGAGACCCTCATTCAACTGTTCCAGGGAGAGAAAAGCTCCAGTTTTCTGCAGGGGATGGCAGGGTCTGAGCCCTAACTTTGAGGACTAAGGGAAGGAGATCTGACCTCTAATGTTCTTTTAACATGTTTTGAGTCCAACTCAAAATGACCGCATGAAAGAGGCATCTGGTTCCTTCAGTGTCTGAACCATTCTGAAGTTCCCTACTTCAGCCACGTGGAAAAAGCAGAAACAAATTCAGTTACAGTTACCTATCTCAATCTGTTTTCCAAAATTTTGTTGACATCTCTTATCTACTATCTTAGCTTTTGGTCCTGTGGGACCTTAATTTTAAAAAAACAGGATCAGTTTAGCAAAAATTTGGGGAGGAAATGGATATAAACATGTGTGTTTACTCTACCATCTTTAATTAGCAGTGTATCAATAATGATCTTTAAAAAGCTTCTAAAACCATTCATGCATTTAAAAATAATATGATCCTTCTGAACACCTTTGCTTATTCTCTTCTTTAAATAAACGTATTAAGGGATGGGCATTTCGCCTAGCAGTTAAGCCATGGATTAAACACCTGCATCCTCCGTTGGAGTACCTGGGTTCAGTGTCAGCTCTGGCTCCAGAATCAGCTTCCTGCTAATGCAGCAGGACCTGGGTCCCCACCACCACACAGGAGACTAATGCCCCAGGACCTGAGTCCCTACCACCACGCGGGGGACTAATGCCCCAGGACCTGGGTCCCTACCACCACACAGGGGACTAATGCCTCAGGACCTGGGTCCCTACCACCACACAGGGGACTAATGCCTCAGGACCTGGGTCCCTACCACCACACAGGGGACTAATGCCTCAGGACCTGGGTCCCTACCACCACACGGGGGACTAATGCCCCAGGACCTGGGTCCCTACCACCATGCGGGAGGACTTGCATTGTGTTCCTTGCTCCACACTTGGCCTCACTCCCTCCCCCACTGCCCTGGCTGTTGCAAGCATCCGAGGAAGCTGTGTCTCTAAAGAATATTTAAATACATATTAAATATATCTATGTTTAAACATGTAATACCCCTACATATATTTTATACATGTAAATATATGTGCAAAATATGTTTTTCATATATATATATGTGTGTGTGTGTGTGTATATATATATATATATGTTAGACTTACTTTTGAGGCCAATAGGTCAGGCCTAATGAGTTTAGCCAAGATTCAGGAATAAAAGCCCACACGAGATAAAGTACTGCAGAAGAGAGACAAAGAGGAGAAAAGTAAGGCATGCATCCAATCTCATAAGGTCAGATAAAATAAAAAGGTTCCTTTAAGGGGCCCTGATTCATTCAGAATAGCTTTTCGCTTCTTTCAATTCTTCTGGCTCCTTATCTGTACTTTTCTTCTAACATTCATCATAATTACCTTATTACTAGTATTTTTAAAAACATTTCTGTAGCAGAGCAAAATTTCAAAACACCTACATCAATGATGACAGATTAATTTTCTTCTTGACAAATATGTATTACAGAACTCTGTCAGGAGTGTGAGATTCAATGGTGAAACCAAGGGGCCAGTGTTGTGGGTAGAGCTGCTGCCTGTAATGCCAGCATCCCCTATGGGCGTTGGTTTGAGTCCCAGCTGCTCTAATTCCGATCCAGCTCCCTGCTGATGCACCTGGGAGAGCAGTGGAAGATGGCTCAAGTGCCTGGGCCCCTGCACCCATGTGGGAGACCTGGAAGAAACTCCTGGATTCAGCCTGGCCCAGCCCCACTGATTGCAGCCATTTGGGGAGTGAACCAACAGACAGAAAACCTCTGTCTCTCGGTAACTCAACCCTTCAAATAAATAAATCTTTTTTTTTTTTTAATAGTGAATCCAAAAGAAGTAGCTTCTGCCCTCTCTGTACTCTCTAAAAGTGAACAGATATGTATATCAGTTATTTCCACTCCACTGGGACAAGGGCTAGTGCATCAAAAACAAAAGATGACACAGGAGCACATTAGTAGCACCTCCTCCCCCCTCCTTCCCCTTGCCAAATCTCTCCCATAGCACATCTTAGCCTCTGACACTGGCTGTCTCCCCTTTCAAAATGAAAACTCCACTGGCCTCTAACAGGGCCAGACATACAGTAAGCACTCAATAAACACCTGAATTAATTTTTGGTTCTTCGTATTAGGGACTTAAGTCTAAAAATCACTGCTTTTCCTTATTTATTTTGGTTTATACTCTGAAATATTCTTTGGCCAGGATTTACAAATACAGTAACAGCAGCAGCTAACACTTACTGCATGCATGTTGTCTCCAAGCACTGTTTGAAGTGCTTTACATACATTACCCCAGTTAATCCTTACACTAGCCGTGAGAGGCAGTGGAGTGAAGTCAGCCCATGAGTCTGGGTTCAAATTCCCACTCTTTGATCTACTACCTTTGTGATCTTAAGTGAGGTACTCAAAGTCCAGTATTCTCACTTTTAATATGAGGCCAGCAACACTAGCACTTCCTCATAGGACTGTCCTATGCATAATAAGCATTCAGTAACCATTCTCTTAAAGAAGTAAACAGCCCAGGTCACACAGTGACTCTGTGGACTTCAAATTGGGACCTAGTTTTAAATTCTTCCCTCACAGGCTGGGCCACGAGGGCCATGTATGAGCTGTACTGATGGTGCAGGGAGGTGTTTTTCAGTAAGGGTTTAGAAAAACTACCATTCCCCTACCTTTCTGGTTCCCATAAAGTTGGACTGGGAACACCCAAGTTTCTCCCTCCTGCTTGCCTCCTAATTCCCAAATCCTCTTGGGGAGAGACTTGGGGCCTGCTGTGCCACTCTGAGCATGAGTGTCTCTGTGAGCACCAGTTTATTTGTAGGAGTGAAATGGAACATTCCGGGGATTAAGTGAAATCCAGGAGGTTAAAGACACATCGCCCAACCCCACACGGCTCCTCTAACTCTCTGCACTCCCCAGCTTCCGATGCCTGCCCGGAACATCACTTCCAAACCCTCTCAGGCCTCATTCCAGAACTCTCCATGTGCCCCACCCCCGGGGAAGGCTTGATTTCTGAGCCCCCGCTGTGCTCCCCGGCAGGCACCACGCCATTATTAATTTACTACTCTGTCTCACCCCCAAGACCACGACCTTCTGGAGGGCAGGGGCCAGGTTCTATGCACTTTGTCACCTGTCTGTCGCTGCGTAAACACGTGCTGCGGTTAGACCTTTTAGGCCAGTGCTGGGACATGGAACATTCTGGACAAAGATGGCTTCCCTTCCGGATTTGTGGGAGAGACGCAAGCAGAAAGAAGCAACAGCTCCCGTCCGCGCATCCTAACAACAAATGCACGATTCCCTTGGCCATGCCTCAGGGCAGTACTTACTGAAGCCAAACTGGGAGCTTAAGAACAGAACAAAACCATAGATGGCTCTTTCTGGCAGTGGCGACGGTGAATTTTCCACCATTTTCCCTGCGGCTCTAGTCCATCTGTGGAAGAGGAACACAAGCGTCGTCAGGGATTTGCCGCCCCTCGCCACTGGCCTAGTATAACCTCATCGCTCTGCTGCGGGCACGGCCTCTGCAGCGCACGGGAGCGGCCGCGCGCACCCCCGACGCGGCCCGGCCGCGCGCGCACAGGGCTCGCGGGCTCGCGCGGCCCGCGGGCAGGCGGCGACCGGGCGAGGGCGCGTCCGGCTCCGCAAGCTCGGCCCCAGGGACCCCCGCCCGCGCCCCGTCCCGGTTCCCATTCGAAGCCCGGGCGCGGGCGGCCCTCGACCTGAGCTCCCTCAGACGCCCACCGAGGCTCCGGCGGCCACCTCGGCGGCCACCTCAACGCGGCGTCCTCTGCGCAAGCGCCGACCAGGAAGCCGCAGTCCCGGGTGGGGGGGCGACAGGAACGAGGGAGGGAGAGAGCGAGGCAGCCCCGGCTCGGCGCGGGGGCCGGCGGGAGCGGCCGGCTCGCGGCCGTGGGGAAGGGGCCGGCGCGGCGCCAGTGCGCACGCGCGCTGCCAGCCCACGTGACCGTGCTGCCTCCCGCGCCCGCCGCTCGCTGGCTCGCCCGCCCGCTCGCTCGCGCCCGCCGCCTGGCTGACGTGGAGTGCGGAGGCGGCGGAGGCGGCTGCGGGCTGCGGGCCCCGGTGAGTGCGGCGGGGCTCCCGGATGTGTCACCTTGTCCCGCTGCAGCCGAGATGCCCGGGGAGCGGGGCCCTCCACACCCCCTCCGTGGGTGTGTGGTGAGTGTGGCTGTGCGCGCGTGGCCGGGCGTGCGTCGCACGGGGGCCGGCTGAGGCAGTGTGCGTGGGTCGCGGTGCCCGCGCGGGAGGGGGTGTGGCCGCCTTTGTCTGCCCCGGTGGGTGTGTCCCGGGGTCTGGGGCCCTGGGTGTCCGTGCGAGGGTGGGGGCAGCCGGCTTCGGCCCGCGCGTGGGGGACCCCGAGGCCGCCTGGGGGTCTTTCTCCTGGGACGCGCGTCCCGCGGCGCGCGTGTTCGCGCCTGCTGCCGACGCGACCCCCGCCGGGAGCGCCGCCCGCGCGAGCGCGTCCCCGCGTGTGCGGCGCGCCGGGGGCCCGCGGGGTGCGTGACGTGCTGCGCGCGGGTGTGGGCTTGCGGGCGTGGGGGGGTCTAGGTTCTCGCAGGCGCAGTGCGGAGGGAAGGACCGGCCGCGGGGCTCGTGCCGCGTCCCGCAGACGCCCGCGCGTGGAATGCGGGGGCTGCGGACGCCAGCTCCTGCGGCTGCCCACTTCCTCCAAAGCCCGTGTCCGCGCCCGCTGGGCGGCCGCCTGTCAGCTGTCCCTGGCGTGGCCGGGAGCGCTTACGGGTTCCTAGAGTTGCGTTTTTGTTTTTGTGTTTTTTTTTTTTTTAAATGGCGTTCACGTAAGTCTTGTTCGGAGCTGCCCAACATCTTGGCCAGGGAAATACGGTAGAGAGCAGTGACCTTAGATAATGGCTCTAATTTGGGCTCCCCCCCCCCCATTCTTTTTGGCAAGAAATTTGCATTTCATGCTAAGGAAAATAGAGTTTATTTTAAGGGTGCGTAGGGAAGGAATCCGCAAGCCCATTAGGGACCGAATCTGTTGCTTATGGGTCTGCGCTTCACGCTTAAAGGCTGCGTTTTAGTGTCTGTTCCTCTCTGTTCTGCTCTATTTTTTTTAACTGTTGCCTAATTTTCCTTTTTCTGAAATATTTCAGAATATAGAGGGGGATCTAACCAATTCATGATATAGATTTTACAGATGTAATCATTTTACCAAATTTACTTCAGGTTCTCTTTAAAAAAAAAAAAAAGAAAGAAATACAATTGCAGATATTGGAGGTACTCAGCGCCTCCCCTTGATGCCCTGGGGATAGCCACTGCCTTCGGGTTTCTGTGTATCATTCCCTTGCGTATTTTACCCTTTGATCGTGGTACATCCATAAGCATTATATAGTATTGCTGCTTTTTAAATTTTAATGGGATGAAACTCTGTATTTTTGCTACTTTTTTTTCACTCAGCATTGCATTTTGACATTTTTATCTGAATAAATTGGTAATTGTGTTATTATCTGGTTCGTGCATTTTAATTGCTGGTGTAGAATTGCATTGTATGATATACAGTAATTTACAGTCATTTATGTATATCCCCTATTGATGGACTTTGAGGTTGTTTCCAGTGTGGGACTGTAAACAGCAGTCCTGCAGTAAATGTCTTTACCTGTTTGCTCTTGCACACGTTCAGAAGTTTCTCGGGGAGTGCAGGTAGTAGTTGGTCTGCCGGGATGTGTGACTTCAGCCTAACCAAGTGCTGCAGAAGCTCTCAGAGTGGTCGCACCAGTTTCCCCCTCACTGGTATTGCGTGAGGATAGTCCTTTGCTTACATCCTTGCTAATGCTTTATGTTACCAGACTCGGCGTTTTTGCTTTCTGTCTACTGACCAGCTTCCTTAGGACTTTAGCTTGCTACTGAATTTTCCTGCAGCCACTTGGGCTTCTGCCCCAGCCCTGTGTCAGTCTGTGGATAGTTGATTGGCTCAGTCTGTCTCTAGTATTAATACGGTTCTAATATTGATTCCAATAAACATTTATTGTGTACCTAATATATGTCAGTTCCTACAGATGTTGTGAAAGAATTTCCATATCATGGTTACTTTTCTAGTGGCAGGTGAGGTGATTTATTTAAAGGTGTTTGATATGGTAAATGTTTCTTGAAATTATTTAATGTAATATTTAACATTGAAAATATATTTAGCACATACTCAAGTGGTGAATCAAAACAATAAAATGAACCCTTGTGAATCTACCACCTAATCCAGTATTGAGTGTGCTTACTTCCAGAGGTGACTGCTCTCCTGAATTGTGTGTTATTCCTTGTTATTAACAATTTAATCAGAAATGTATATATTCTTTATCGATGTACTGTATGCTTTCTGTTGTTTTTGAGTAAAAAACCATACTGGGTATAATCTTGCTTGTTTCACTTAATGTTCTCTGTGAGTCATTAATAGTATAAATGTAAGTCATTAATCTTTCCCTGCTGTGTAATATTCCATGGGTGAATATAACACAGTGACTGCATTCTGTTGATGGAAATTTTGTGTTTTTCCTGGGTTTTGCTTTATAAAAATTATTGTACATATCTTCTGGTATACAATTGTGAGAAATGCTCTAATTTTCACACTGGGGAGTATGACCCACCCCAACCCCACCCCAGGAGTAATGAAAACCTCCTGAGTATGTGGGTACAGGTGATGTTCATGAATCAGTTTCTAGGTCATTGAGTTCTGTTTGTTCCTGTGCCTAAGACTGGTAATGCCTGAAGTCTATGGTAGATGCCTCCTGCAAGTTCAGCTTTCTCTGCTGCCCTCTCACAGTACCACATTATCACTTTACATACGAAAGGGAGACCACACCCCACGTGGAAGAATTCCCCAGGGAAAATAGGGATCCCACCTAGCCAGTGGTGGTAATCCGCACACCCCCTCTCACATCCACTTCCAAAGAAATGCATTTCCAGTGAAATTTCACTTCTTTATCAGCATAGTTCTTTTTAATCTATTGTGTGCTAATGATGATACACATGAAAGAGAAGGTGTAGCAGTTTTACTTTAAAATGTTGCCATGATACTGGAGAAATTCATCCATTTTATTTAAATTTAATGCTGAAAACTTCTTAGTTGTTATCTTTATGTGTAAAGAGTATGTGATTTTTAAAAGCATTTTTGAGTGGTTTTAGAGCAAAATAAAAAAGGTTAGAATACTACTGGGATATTCTGTTTGAAGTGTATTGCTGGTTGAAGAGCCTTGAATGTAAAGCCTTATAAAATAATGCCAAATTGTTTTCTGAAGTGATGATACCAGTTTTTCAGTATACATAATTTGTCAGTGTAAAAGTTATGGTTGACCTACAACCTGTCCAATGCTGTTGTTAGATATTTTTTTACTGTTCACCAGTGTAGTGAGTATGAAAGGATGCATCATTGTGTTTTTAATGTACATTTCTTTGATTATTAATGAGATTGAGCATTTTAAATATGTTTATGAACCATTTATGTCTCCTTTTAATGAAACATGCGCTCATATCTTTTACTCATTTTTAAAATTGGGTTGTCCTTTAAAACTGAATAAACTGGTAACTCTGAACCTTTGTTGATAAATTATAAATATCTTCATCCAGTTTGTGGCATGTCTTTTTACTCTTTATGTAGTTTTTATGTAGTTTTACTTTATTTACTTTTTATGTAGTTCGGAGAACAGTTCTTAATTTTAATGTAATCTAACTGAAAGCCTTCCTTTCCTGGGTTTATGAAGACATTCTCCTCTATTTCGTTTGAGTCTCAAATCCATCTGGAATTGGTTTTTGTGTGCGGTGTGAGGTAGTGATCCACACTGCCTTTTTCCCCCGTGTGGCTCCAGTTATCTCTGTCCTATGTGTTACTTGCCCCTTAGAGTACTGGTGCTCCACTCTATCATCTCTTTCATATGCATGATTTCTACACACATGGGTCAGTTTCCAGCTTGCCTTTCTGTATCACTTTTCATGTCTGTGTTGATACACACAATCCATTACTTATTAACACTGTACTTTTACCAGAAATCCTGATATCTGGAAAGGACTTGAATCTCAGCTGTTCTTGGATCCTTGTTGTTTTAAGAACCAACTTGTTAACATTATGTGATTCTTTGGGACTTAATTGGAATTCATAGAATCTGTTTCAAAGAGAATTGAAATCTTTAAGATTGCTAACCTTCCAATTTGAGAATATAGTATTTTCATTTATTTAGCTTGTCAGTGTTTTTTAAAAGTAGTTTTATAGTTTTCTTCCTAGACATCTTCCATTTGTTAAATGTTCATTTTGATGTTTTAAATAATTTTGTTACTATTATAGATGGTAGTGTTTTAAAAATTCTCCTTATTGTTAGTAAATAAAAATATTTTTAAAACATTGATCTTTAGTTATCCACTTGCTAGCTTTTAAAAATTATTTCTAATATATTCTTGGAAATTTCTTTGGGTTTTCTATTGGCTCTTTTCTTTCCTATCGTTTACCTTAAAAAAAAAGATTTATTTATTTGTTTGAAGGGCAGGGGGACAGAGAAGAACAGAGATGGGGAGAGAGAGAGGGTTCTTTTCCATCTGCTGGTTCATTCCCCAGATACCTGCAACAGCTAGACAGGAACCAGGAACTCTAGCTTGTCTCCCATGTCGATTGGCAGGGGTCCAAGTCCTTGAGACTTCTGCTTTTCTAGGTGCAATACAGAAGTGGAGCAGTTAGGACTCTAGCTGGCACTGTGATGCGGGATGCTGGTGGCAGGAATGGCAATGCCCTTCCCTCAGTTCCCTTTATTGGCTGTGTTGTCTGATTTTGGTGTGGTTACACTGACTTTACACAGAGTGTACTTCCTCTTTTTCTGTTCCCTAGGAAAGTTTGGACTGGAATGATAAGTGTTTTGGATGGAACTTAGTGACCTGTCAGATAATTTTCTTCTTGCTAAATTTAGTGATAAATGGCAGTTAAAAGTAATGGACTAACAGTTTTTCTATTTTTTCTAGTCAGTTTTGGGGATTTATCCTTTCATCACAAAATTTTAACCTTATTGGCATCCAGTTCATGGTATTGTTTTAGTTACCTTTATTTTTTTTTAATATTTATTTATTTATTTATTTGAAAGGCAGATTTACAGAGAGACAGAGGCAGATACAAAGGGAGGTCTTCCATCTGCTGGTTCACTCCCCAGATGGCCAAAATGGCTGGAGCTAGGCTGAACTTAAGCCAGGAGCCAGGAGTTTCTTGAGGGTCTCCCATGTGGGTTCAGGGGCCCAAGCACTTGAGCCGTCTTCCACTGCTTTCCCAGGCCATTAGCAGGGAGCCATTTTGGAAGTAGAGCAGCTGGGACTTGAACCTGCAGTCCCATGGGATGCTGGTGCTGCAGGCGGCTTAACTGGCTGTCTCACAACGCTGGGCCCCAGTACTCACTATTATGAAAGCCTGCTGCCAGTTTTGTTCATACTTTTTTTTCTTTTTAAAGATTATTTATTTGAAAGGAAGAGTTACAGAGAGGCAGAGGCAGAGAGAGAGGTCTTGGATCCGCTGGTTTGCTCCCCAGATGGCCACAATGGGGTGGCAGGGCAGTCAGTAGTTGGACCATTATCTGCTGCCTTCCTGGTGCATTAGCAGGGAGCTGGATCAGAAGCAGAGGCAGAGGATGGACTGTATCGCAGGAACTCTGAAATAGGCTGCTGGCGTCCCAAGTGGCAGCTTAGCCCCCTGCACCACAACACCCTCCTCTGTTCATGTTTTCTTAAAGAAAATACTTTTTTCTTTAAGCTACATTGGATTTTCTATCTTTGGTGTTCTAGCATTACATTCCTAAGTCTGGTTGGAGATTACTTTTTATCTATACTATTTTGAGTATTTGTGTTTCCTAATTTTGAATTTTCTTTTGTAAGATCTAGAAGATTTTGAGCTCTGAATTATTTAAATATTTCTCTTTTCATTTATATATTCTCTCTGGAGCTTTAACTGGACTGGTTATATATATACACACACATATATAATAAATAAATAATTTCCAGGTCACATACCATCCTTCACATTTTTCATTTCCTGTCTCCTCACTGGAATTTATAGTGCTGAGTAGTCTCATCAGGTATTACCTTACTGCTTACCAATTTTCTCTTCAGCTGTGCCTAATCTTCCCTTTAGCCCATTTTTTTTACTTGTAACAAATATGTTTTTCATTTTTGAAAGTTCCACTTGGTTCTTTTTCATATATACCCAGACATTCTTCATTGCCTCATGTTGCTTGCTCATTTTTGAGACTTATAACTATTCTGAAGACTCTGAGGCGCTCTCTATGTCTGGTATCCCTAGGAAGTCTTAAAATTTATTACTTTTGATACTTTTTGTTGTTGTTGTCTCTTCTTCATGGTGACTTGTTACCTCTTGTGCTTGGTCATCATTCATTATGAATTGCTATTTGGTTGATTTTTGTGAGAATCTTGAGACTCTAGGGTGGGGGTGCTTTTCTTTCTAAAGCATTGGTATCGACTTTGGCTGCCATTCAGAGGAGTTTAAATTAGTTCCCACATTGGCTTCTGGCTCAGTGTCCTGATTGCGCTTCTGCTTTTGGCACAATTGCTTGTAGCTCTGGACTGCCTGGTTTAATTCCTAGCTGATGTTTATTGCTTTTGGAGGCAGAGGGTGGCCTTAAGTGTTCCTGTATTTTTTGTGAGCTCAGCAAAACATCAAAAGTATTTTTTTAATTAGGGTCCAGGTTTTTTGTGGTAGTAGTGTCCCCAGAATATCCAATTCGCTGTAACTAATGTGGTTGTAAGTCCTTTATTTTGATATTTAATTTTGGCAATGTAGTAATTCTAGTTTGTGTTAGAAAAAATTCTCTTGTATTCAACATAGGATTTCTTGATGACAGATTTTTTTTTGTTGTTGTTGAAACAAGTCTATGCCTAAGTTAAAAGTTATTTGAAAGGAAAATATTAACAGCACAGGTGTCAAATAAGTACATCAGAGTTAGACTCTAGATGACCTAACAGTGTAAAAACTGCTGTTGGAGACATGAGCAGGGTGCTCCAGGCTTCTAGAGAAGAGGTGCAAAAATAAACGTCACAGCTGGAAAGTCAGGAAATGCTTCCAGGAATTGAGTATTAAGGACTGGTTGGTAGTAGGTGGCTTTGGAGTAAGGTTTGTTTAGGAGTGACAGGCAGTTGGGAATGACTGGCTTCTTGGTTGTGTGTCATGGAATGACTAGAGATGAAAAGAAGGAAATGGATTCATAAGAGGCCTTCTGTGCTCATAGTACGGAGGTTGAACTTCATTCGAGGATGAAGGGGAGTTGTTGAATCATTTAAGCAGCTAATTTACTGAGTAAGATGATCCAAGTTCTAGAGGATGCCAAGATTAAAGGCCACCAGTTAGACTGCTTGTGCAGTTAGTTCAGAGGAGAATCGATGAAGGTAGGATGCAGGAGTGGCACAGGGCGCGAACAGGTGTGTGTGCCAGTTCTAGATCTCCCGGGGAAGTAGGAATGACAGGACTTAGCGCCAGTTGGTTGCAAATGTTGGGGGAGACAGAAGAGTCTAGGTGACTCCTCTGGTTTGGGTAGCCAGGAGGCATATAGATCAATGAACCATTAAACCACATACAGAAAGAGGAAAGAACTTGGCTTCATTTGTTTTTGAGGAAAAAGATGTTTGTTTCTGAACTTACTGAACTTGAGGGGCTTGTGGGTCATCTTGGTTAAGATTCAGCGGCAGTTGATGGGAGAGGGTTTACAAGCCAAGAGGTGCAAGCCAAGAAGAGCTTCGGGAGTCTGCAACGCCTGGAAGCCCAGAAGCCGATGTTCCTACAGCGTAGTATGAGATCATTGGAGTGGTACATAGATAAACAATGGAAGTTTTTCATAGCTAGCAGTTTAATTTGTATGAAAACTGTAACCTGTGCAACAAACCTGTAATATTGTGGACATGATCACTTAGGCCAAGTGTGCTCACTTAAAGGGAAATATTAAGTAAAAACACATGTGATATGTGGGCAATGGCAAAATCTCCGTGGAGCTGTGCAAACAATGAAGGCTCAGAAAGTGCTGCTGTAAGCCATGGGTTGGTGTATATGGTCACCCAAGGAGAGAGTAAGAGTGGGAAGAAAAGAGAGTTGATGTATGGGTGGCGGGGAATGGAGAAGAGGAGGCCGTGAAGGAGACTGAGGAAGAGCAGCCAGACGAATAGGAGGAGAACCAGGAGAAGATGGTCTTTGGAGTCCAGATGAAGAGTTCTGAGGAGGAGGAAGTGGTCCACAGCGGCAAGTAAGTTGTAAGCTGAAAAGTGCTCTTTGGATTTAGCAATTAAGGTAGACCATATAGCTGGAATCATACCAACAGTGGATATTAACGATAACTGGTATTTACAGCATTCCTAAATGCCTGGTACTCTTGGAAGCACTTAACATATGTTAGCTGATTAGCCAGAGAGGAGTATTGTTACCTCATTTGATATGAGAGATCCAATACGTGAGATCTGCCGGAGACCACATACCCAGCAAATGGGAGAGCCAGGATTCAAGCCCAGGCAGTCTGGCTCCAGAGTCTCTGTCTTAACCATTTTGCCACAGTGCCTCTCTAGTTTAAAAAATAATAAAGAGAAGAAAAGAAAAACTACACCAATGTTGTAATTTCAGTACAATTGGTGCTGTGTGTGCTTATCATGACATCTGTCAGACTTGAATGCCAGTGTCATGTCTCTGGCTTAGTCTGCCAGGTATGCGCATGTTAAAATTGTACTGTAATTAACACCATGATGGTGGTATGTGGGCTGTGATAGTTCTTGGCTCTTTCTGTATTTACATACAAAAAATTTTTGTAAAACAAGTGAGTTTCAAATTGCATATATTTTCTGGGATAGCATATGTCCCATAATATGTGCCAAACTTTTGGTGCTATGAAGTGTTATTTTTTTCTGGTCAGTGTTCACTTTTGGAGTTAAACTTTGGAAATATTACTCACGTGGAACACATCAGGTTCCAGACGTTTTAGATAATCAATTGTAGAAGGTCAGGATGGCCCTTATTGAATGAAGGCAGTTTCTCTTGAGTGGTAGAAGAATCCAGATTGTACCAAACAAAGTGAATAAGAATGGAAAATCTGCATGGTAGAAAAAGAAAGAGTTCTGGACAAAGTTAAAAGATGGTTGTAGGAGGAGGCAGAGAAGTGTCAGATTTAGACCTCCACCGTGGTCTGAGGTGTGGCCCTGGGAAAGGAGAGCCTAGCAAGGTAGGCACTGAAGTTCATGTTTGTTGAAGAAGTAGTTAAATTGCAAGACAGGGGTATTATCTGCTTGGGCCGTGATGTGGCTGGGATGGTGATGGCATTTAGAGGAGAGGGACAAACACTACAAACTGTTTGCCTGTGTTCTTAAATATGACAGTAGCCAAGAGGTGAGTAGGTAGCAATGACAAGGAAAAGTAGATGGAGAAAGATACAGCACTTGAGAGAACAGACTCTAGAATCTAAGGGCCGGGTGTGAGTCCTTCCTAGCTTGACGACATTGAGAAAATTACTTAATTTTAACATTTTCTCATCTTTGCAGTGGAGATGGTGGTACTGAGCCTGCCAGGAACTGCTGTAATGGTTGTGAAAGGATGCACGTGAGCTCCTTGTCGCGGGGTGTGATACATGGTGCGCGTGGTTTGTTAGCAAGGTTGTTGTTCATGGTCGGTCGTGAGGTTTGCATTCAGTGAAGTATATGTAGTAAAGATTGATTTAAAAATAGATCTGTATTTCAAGGACTGATGGTGGTCTTGTTTAGGAAACAATAAATTTGGTTCATGTAAACAATAGTGGGATAATTGTGGTGAAACGAAAAGATGTAAGAAATGAAGATGATAGGAAAAAGAAAGCTGTTGCTTGGGCGAGAGTTTGAAGTAATGAAATGCTGTATTTTCTAGTGCTACTTAGGTTTTGTAGCTTCAGCTCTAAAAATCCTTACTACTGTGAACTTTCTTCAAGAAAAAGACCTTAGACTGAAACTCCAGCTCTGATTCTTCTTTTCCCTCATTGAAGTATTTTTAAACTGTGGCTTTCGAGACCGTGGGGCTCTGCACAAGAGCAGGGCTGCCTGTGCGGTGCAGCGGTGTGTCAGTGTTAGTGTTAGGAGAGAGCTTGTTGGAGGATGGAAGGTCTGGATGTGGCTGTGGGGAGACAGGAGATTGACAGGCTCGCCCTTACTGCTCTAGCCCTGCCCCTTTGCCCAGTACAGAAACTCACTGAGATGGAAGGCAGAACACGAGCTGCTGATAGGGAGTGATTTTCTCACTGGAGTCAGGATTTCAGACAGGAGGTTGAGAGTATAGCAGAGTTGTGTGTGAGGAAATAGCATTTGTCACAGAGTGCAATGAAAGCAGGTGGGGCCAGTGCAGCAGTGGGAAGATGTCTTTTCATTTAGCAAACTGATGTGCGGGCTCACCGTGTGCTAGGCAGTGTACAGAGATGCATTGGATGCTCTCATTGTCTTCCAGAGTGGAGATGGTGAATGTGTGAATCTAAGGAGAGGAAGAGATAAACCACTGGCAGAGAGTCAGGGTAATGAACAGTAGAACGGGGATGGGACTCTTCCAGAGCTCAGTGCTCTGACTGGAGTGATTTCCTGGGGCCGTAGGTTCCTGTCTTTTTCTAATGTACCTTAGTAGCCAGGAAGACTGCTGCTCATATGGCCTCAAGTGACTGAATTACTGACTTGGGTTTGTGTTGTTTCCTTAGGACCGTGCACCATGGACGATTTTGCAGAGGGAGATTTTGCTGTAGGGGAGTATGCCTTGTTAGGAGACTGCCCTTGTGAGGATGATACCCAAGAATTGATGACTGACGAGTATGTTCGTGTGACTCAGCTTTACTGTGATGGGGTGGTAAGTAGGTTTGTTAATATTTGTGTCTTAAAGGTTTTCTGGCTTACAGCTATCTGAGAGAAGATATTTTTGTGATTTGTGGGTTTTGACAGGGAGGTACACAAACTCAACAAGAATGTGTAATGCCACAGAACAAAATGTCATGGCAAAAGGTGGGTTCCTTACTGGGCATTAGAGAAGCTCTTGGGGAAAACTGCAAAAAAAAAAAAGAGGGGCAGGTGTCATGGTTAAGCCACTGCTTGCAACACACTCATCCCATGTCATGTGCCTGGGTTCAAATCCTAGCTTCACTTTTTGGACAGGTAGAGTTATAGACAGCGAGAGAGAGAGAGAGAGAGAGAGAGAGAGAGAAAGGTCTTCCTTCCACTGGTTCACTCCCCAAATGCCCACAACGGCCGGTGATGCGCTAATGCAAAGCCAGGAGCCAGATGCTTCTCCTGGTCTCCCATGCGGGTGCAGAGCCCAAGCACTTGGGCCATCCTCCACTGCCCTCCCGGGCCACAGCAGAGAGCTGGACTGGAAGAGGAGCAACTGGGACTAGAACCCGGCGCCCATATGGAGGATTAGCCAAGTGAGTGACGGCGCCGGCCCCCCAGCTTCACTTCTTATTCATCTTCCTGCGGATGTTACCCTGAGAGGCAGCAGGTGATGACTCAAGGACTTGGGTCCCTGGCATCCATGTGGGAGACACAGGTGGAGCTCTGGGCTCCTGGCTTTGGCTTGGTTCAGCCCTGGCTGCAGACATTTGGAGAGTGAACCCGCTGGATAGAAGATCTTGCTCTTTCTATCTCTCTCCGTATCACTCTGCCTTTCAAATAAAGATAAATAACAGCAATAACAACAAAAGAATCAGAGGAGACCCCATGAGAAACGCCTTGAATTTAGACTCACTGAAGATGTGTTCAAAGTATGTAAGTAAATGTGTATTGAAAATTTTTGGTTTAGTTCTGATCATCTTTAGATCAAAAAATCAAGAACTGTGTTTTTGCATTTTACCAAATACAAATCAAAAGAATTTTCTTCTTTTTAGGGAAAGCAATATAAAGATTATGCCCAAAGTGAAAGAAATTTAGGTGAGTACATTGGTGTCTTAATGTTTATTTATTGGAAGACCTATCCATTCAGTTATATCAATATGTCAGATCTACATGTTTAATAAAAATTTATTCTTACTATGTTTTTCATACTGGAAACCCAAACCTTTCTTTGTTAAGATAGAGTTTTAGCCAACACTTAATTATTCTTAACATTTTATAGATAAGGCATTTTATCCATTTAGTCTTTTTGTCTTTCTGTATCCATTTTTACCTTTTCCCTGTTAAACAATGTTGATTCATTTTCAAATGAGGTACAAATACTAATCTTGAACTTTTTTCTTTTTATTAAGAATTTGACATCTGTAATATATGGTGTAGTAAACCCCTTTCTGTCCTACAAGACTACTGTGATGCCATTAAAGTATACCTCTTCTGGCCACTTCTGTTTCAACATCCACACAGTTCTGTTTTATCACGATTGCATCCCTGTATGGAGAACACGTAAGTTCCTGTATGTTACTCATTTTGTATGAACAGTATAAGCATGTTACCCAGTACTGAGAAATGCCAAGTATGCTAGAAATTTTTTGTCTCATTCTTTGCTTAAATTTGTTTAAAGAAATTGTTTATTTTCATCTTATTTGAAAGGCAGAAAAAAAGAGGGAGAGAGAAAGAGCGAGAGATCTTCCGTCTGCTGGCTCACTTCCCAAATGCCCATGATTCTTGGTACCAGGCCAGGCTGCAGCCAGGAGCCCAAAACTTTGGATCTCCCACCTGGTGGCAGGGATCTGCTGCCTCCCCTGGGCAAATATTAGCAGGAAGCTAGATCAGAAGCTGGGACTTACACCATGACTCTGATACGAGATACAGGTATCCCAGGCAGTGACTTAAAAATTGTGTCACATGCCTGTTCCCTCCCACCTTTAAAAAATTATTCATTTTTTATTTATTTGAGAACCACATAGAGAGAGCTCCCTCATCTGCTGGTTCATTTGCCAAATGTCTGCAGCAGCTGGGAC